>NC_141159.1:93466243-93778516 GCF_053477565.2 Lygodium microphyllum | reverse complement strand
ATCCAAGAATACTGACATGCAAGAGAAGAAGTTTCTTCTCAAGTAGATTAAGGCATCCAGTTTTTGTGGAAAAGGAATAGATGTTGAAGCGGAGGTGGCAAAACATAGATTAAATCGATGAATGATTATTTATTTGCTACAACAGGGACTGATTCTACCAATCACTCTCAATGATAGCCAAACTTAAGTTAAAACTTAAGTTAGTTGGTCAGACTCGGATATATCAAATACAATAAGTTTTTGTTTCAAAAGTTTGCATACTTATGAGTGGTCAAGTGTCGTAACGAACACGTGATAGGTTCTAGAATGAAATCCCCAATTCTTTTGAGATGAGGACATCTCGAGTTCTCTAAGGGGCAAAGAATGTAATATTTCCCCCCTCCCCTTTTGCATAGGAAACGCCCTCCCTTTTTAATGAAAGTAAATTGAAAATTTTTTATTACCCTCCCCCTTGTCATCACTGAATAGGTGGCGGGGGGGGAGAAATGTTGAGATGGCAAGCTCAACACGTGCGGACATTGATGATGGACCACCTGGCTGGATGGGTCCACACGTCTACACATAGCATGTTGGTGGTCATTATGATACTCACATGGCCACTGACTTATCACTTACTATATTTAGGTTGTTACACCTACCTATAGCTGACAAAGATATAGCGTCAGTTGATTAGTGTAGTCGATTATACACTGTTTGACTTAGAAGGCCAGTTTCCTTTATGTTGTATCTTATCTATACTTTGTGTACATTGTATACTGTATGGAAGAAGAAGGAAAAATCTGCAAGAAAACGTTTTGGCCTCCATCCCTCTTCTTATGTTCTTGAGTGAGCTTCCTCTTGTGTATACAGTGTATGTTTGGTGCAGTAGCTCAAGCAAATCCCCCCATCACGTGATTCTTGACAAGAAAGGAGTAGATGATGACGACGATGGGGAGAATGAGGAGATGAAGATGGCGTCAATGAAGAAGAAGATGGAGATGATGATGCCACCCCCCTTTGGGCATAATAGCCAAGTCCACAGCCCAGTTGGGAGGCCCCACAACTCCCACCACCATGCATCACTCCACCTCCTCCCCACCTCCCACCATTATAAATCCCCCCCCTATTGTAAGGGAAAAAAGGAGGCCAAGACATTACATGGCATAGAGAGAGAGAGACATAGATAGATAGATAGATAGAGAGAGAGAGAGAGAGAGAGAGAGAGAGAGAGAACCTTCTAGAAGGTTCTCCTCTTTTTTTCCCCTCCTTGTACGTTTTATAGTGTATGGAAGAAGAAGGAAAAATCAGCAAGAAAACGTTTTGGCCTCCATCTCTCTTCTTATGTTCTTGAGTGAGCTTCCTCTTGTGTATACAATGTATGTTTGGTGCAGCAGCTCAAGCAAATCCCCCCATCACGTGATTCTTGACAAGAAAGGAGTAGATGATGACGATGATGGGGAGAAGGAGGAGATGAAGATGACGTCGATGAAGAAGAAGAAGATTGAGATGATGATGCCACCCCCCCTTTGGGCATAATAGCCAAGTCCACCACCTAGTTGGGAGGCCCCACAACTCCCGCCACCATGCACCACTCCACCTCCTCCCCACCTCCCACCATTATAAATCCCCCCCCCTATCGTAAGGAAAAAAAGGAGGCCAAGACATTGCACGGCATAGAGAGAGAGAGAGAGAGAGAGAGAGAGAGAGAGAGAGAGAGAGAACCTTCTAGAAGGTTCTCCTCTTTTTTTCCCCTCCTTGGAGAATCTCAATAGGCGCTCTTCCCCTCCCCTCTTATCCGCAAGTTTAAACCCCCTTTGCAATTGAAGCGAGTTTCTCCGGCATGCTTTCTCTCTGATAAGAGAGAGAGAGAGAGAGAGAGAGAGAGAGAGAGAGAGAGAGAGAGAGAGAGAGAGTGTGTGTGTGTGTGTGTGTGTGTGTGTGTGTGTGTGTGAGATCCATAAGCTGAAAGTATGGCTCCAAAACAAAGGATGACACACACCAATGGTAATCCTGCATCCAACAATAGAGCCATTGGCCATGGTGTTGCAAATAATATGAATACAACGTTGGGTAAAGATAATTCATATATGAATACCCAAGTACTAATTGCCATCTCCTCTATTCATTGACATTGATTATGTCACTTTGGCTTACGCATGATTCCATTTAAATGAGTAGCTTAAATTTATTTTTCAATGGTTAAT
This sequence comes from Lygodium microphyllum, assembly GCF_053477565.2. NCBI lineage: Eukaryota > Viridiplantae > Streptophyta > Polypodiopsida > Schizaeales > Lygodiaceae > Lygodium > Lygodium microphyllum. The sequence goes on along the minus strand of NC_141159.1, from coordinate 93,776,333 downwards.
CATCTCGTCGAGGATCATAGGATAATTCATTCCACGTCATGTTCACCATAACCATAAATGACCTTGAATAGATTTATGCATATGGCGCATTGAGGTTTTCACAAATCCTTGTACCCAAATACAATCATTGCATCCCGGTGCTACACGACAAAATCATACGTAGCATGAAAAGCATATAAGGTTACCTCGAGGGTTATGCACATAGATGATACATGCATGGGAAAGATTATATGAAACATACATCGATGGTACATGAAATGATCTTGCATTAAAAGTCCTGCATCCATCCTATGAAGGTTTCACATTAAATAACGGTTGAAGAGTTTACGTTGTGCTACCAAACCATGAATTGATTATAAGTTGCACAATAATTTGGGAATTATTTTACATTGAAAGATAGTCTTGCATTGTATAAGAGCTTATAATTGTTACAAATTTATCTCGCATTCTTTGCCTTGGGGGAAAGGAAGATAAAGTCAAGTTAAAATTGTGCATAATATTGCTCTTTGATCCCAATGATTCTTGCAATGTTTGGAAATGAATACCATTGTTTTGTTGGTTGATTGAACAATATCCTAAATTTTTTTACATTCAAGCAATTGTTGGATTGTGGTTTGGATGATTATTTTGAGTGCTTGTAATTGATGGTAAATTCATGGCAGGGTTTGTGATTACAAATTACCACAGGAATAATGGAATGTTTTCTTGGAAAATGGTATTAAGGCTGACTACCTTGACTGTGCTTGAATCTTAAATGATTTAATTAAGGAAATTATATTTTACATGGGTGGATCACTTCCATGATCGTACCGTGGATCAACCCGAAAAGGGTACTGCTCGAGTCACGGGGCGAAGGTCAAGTGGTGAGAAGGGCAACCACGAGAATAGTGTTTCACTCCTAGGCAGCTTGTGGGTCAGGTGGAGCTCTGGACACCCCTTGCCAAGTTTGGAATGGAGTTGAGGAACACTTTGGCCCCAATGTCTGTGGCGTTGGGAAGTTCCTATTCTAGATAAAAGATGGAAATTGTGGGTGCCATGTGATTTGGACCAGTTACTTCTGCAGGACAGAAGGGACATATAATTTCTCCTGTATGGGTAGGAGACAAAGATTAACTTGAAGATAAGTTAAGGAACTTGTTTGCCAAGAGGACTACTTGCTCTATTTTCGTATGAGTGCTATAAGTTACGCCAACTAACTTTATTCCCTAAAAGGATTAATTAAGGAAGCTTATTTTAAATGTCATACATAAATGTGATAGGACCTAATTAAATAACTAAATAATGCCTATTGAGGGAAGGGACTGGGTAGAACCCCCAATTGTCCTATGGCAAGGTGGTCCCAGAAAACTGGGAGGCTTCTCACCCGATCCTTAGAAATTTTTAGGCTTTGTAATAAAGCATAAATACCTAGCATAAATGCCATAGTCTAGGATAAGTATAAAAGGCGGAGGTGTAACATGTGTAGCATGTTTTTGCCATTTTACAAGTATTACTTGTTTGAGGTTTCAACCTCCCACCATCTAAGAGGGTGAATACTCTTGGCCACCATAGCTTGGGGTGCATACCTTGCTACAGCCTCTTATCATTTGATTCTCAACCAACATTGGTAATATCATTTCTTGCCAAGCCACCTTGGCTATGGCTACTTGACAATTTATGTCTATTTCTTGTATTCTCAGTTTAAAAGCTTGCTGTGGAATTTAACTTTATTACATTGGTATCAGAGCATTAGTTTAGATCCTGTCAGAAGTTATTTTCATGTATTAGATCTAGTTGCAGTGACTAGGAAGTGAAAACCGTAGTTAAAATTCAGTTACGGGAGTTAGTTCTTCCATAAAAGTGGTCTGACATGGAGATCTGTCATAAACCATGACTAAGATGGAGGTTCTTGGCATGAACCAGTGGATAATGGCGGGTTCTAGTCAATTTTAGTGGGTCGTGGCTCAATTTTGGTCCAAAAATGAAGAGAATTGGACAAAATGAGGGTTACATGACTTAGTTTGGTTTAAACTTAAGTTACTTTTTCAAGAACAGGAGTTCTTCCCTTTCTTTTCAAGCTTCTCTCAAGAATCCATGGCCAAAGGCTTATCAAATCTCTTGCCCGTAATCTCTATCTTGCCAAAGGACTTCATAGCCTTGTTCTCCATCTCTCAAGCTATCCAGGGAATGGTGGAATGTCACACTATGCTTCATTCTGGACCAGGAACACGGAAGTAGACAGCAGCGTGAATTGTGCCTGCTGCATATTCCTACATATTTCATCCATAAAATGAGCTATGATGCTCCAGTTAACCATGAATAATTCTCTAAAGCACTTGACTATTGTCTCCTTCAAGATTTGGCAAGATTTCTCTCTATTATGGACTTTCTTCTCTCCCATGGAATCCTATTATTGACAGTTTTGGATAGCAACAGAGAATCTCTGATTTCTTGAAGCAAATGAAGGGAGCCTTGGTGGCAACTCACTCCTGGAGCTTGCTTATGCACGTGGCTTTAATCCGTTGACAACATTGAAGCAAGATTGAAGCAATTTCTTCATCTCAGAATTGGGAAAAACACAGCAACCATCAATCCTCATCAAATTTTGCTTCAATAAGGCTTCAATTCATGGGGCTTTTGCTGTTTACAACCCCGAGAAGGTTCAATTGAAGGTATTCCTCAAAGATTGGGCTTACATTGAAGAATTTCTTCAAGTTTGAAAGCATTTTCAGTCTCTTGGACATGGCCATGTTTGAAAATTCATGGAATCCATGATTCTAATGAGAATTTACACTCATTAAAGCGCAAAGGATCTTCTCCAATACGCTATTGTGGATTGCTATCAAGTCATTGACTTATTTTGATTGCATTGGAGTAATCTTATTGATCGGGAGCTTAAGATTACTTGGGAGCAATCATATTTGACAAATTCTTCTTGAAGATTGGTCTTATTGATTTAAATATTGGTCTATCAATGGGGTCTTATGCTGAAGGTTGATTGATTGGATTCATCCACTACTTCCCATCATCATTAAAGAGGTAATTCTAGTACTCTCAGCTTAATCTCTCTTTTATCCAATTGTTGAACCAGTCTTATTGTTCATAAGAGAGATTAAGTGTAGTAGAACCTCTTAATTCCTATTGAAGGCATTCAGCCCAGGACTGATTATGAATTGTTTGATGAGTTCTTTTTTGCCCATTTGAATGTTGAAGCTCAATTGATTGTATAAATGCTACTCACTGCCTATTTGACTTGGATTTTTGTTGGATGGTTGAGCATGGATGCTATAGGACTGAAATAATGATGAAAATGGTAAGTGGGAACATTGTAAAAGTAGTGAGTCACTGCAAAAGGGTAATGCCCTATCCATAGCCTTTTCAATTCAAACATTTCCCAATACCCACTTGCATTTCATTAAAAGTTCAAAGGCTTTTTCAATCAATATATAGAATTCTTATTTGATTAGCCATTAGAATGTACTTGCCATGTTGGTTCACGTGAGGAAAAGCGGATGCCAGGTGAGTTGGGAAGACAAAAGAGAGATGACCCTCCCTTCCCAATTAAGACGCTGAAGGGGTGCACAACCCAGCTTGAGGTGGAACTTTGCACACCCCTCTTGTCTCGGAGCCCATGCTATTTTCAAATTTAGGTGCATGTACATTTTCATCATTAGAGTATGAGCCAAGTACAGCATTGATCAGCAATAATCAAGGTTCCATAAGTGGTTGGGTGAACCATTGGAAGAGGGGTAGAGCATCTTCTATTTTCAGGACACCCACAGATGTTTGACATATTAAAAAATAGGTATATATCCATCTACAATTTTTTCTTGAGCCCTACAGGTGCCCTATAACCCTCTCTTGGTTGCTACAGTGGTTTACAAGGGTTTCCTTCACTCAGGGTATTCCTACAGGGTCAAACAGGATTTCCACAGGGTGTTAACATGTTGCAGGAATTCTTTGGATAGGTACACAATTCCTATTACAGAAAATTATGTCGTCATATAATTTGGTATCTTAATAGTTTGATTTGAAGAAGGGATCCTAAGCTCCGATTTGAATAAAAAAAATTGTACTTTCGACAAGAGAAGTAAAAGTTATGGCCAATTTACTGACAGGGAGTCTAGTGGACTGCACCTAAACAGGCTGTCTGGAATACACTGTTTGAGGTCATTCTACCTATATACCTTATTGCAAGTTGAGATATTATTAAATCTGGTATATCCCCATATAATAAGATTTACATAAAGCTATTAAGCATTGGGATTGGTGCCATATTCAAAGAGAAACAAGGGGTTAAGTAACAAACTGTCTACTACTACTACAACATTGTTTTCTAATGGCCATGAATAAGAAGAAATACCCTATTATTGAGGCATTGAATGATGGTGTCAGAGACTCCCAAGAGGATAAAAATTACACAATTGAAGCTCATGATGTTGATCAAGTAGATGAAGAAATAAGCATTGGGATTGCTCATAGCACGCATCAAAGACAACAGGAAATACATGAAGATGTAACATGCCCAGACATGTCTTAGCAGCCCATCAAGAGATCAATCTAGAAGATGCCACTCGACACTCGCATGGAATGACACGGGGTCTGCCAACTAGGGTCTCTCGAGTCCGCCTTGCAACGGAACTTATCCGGCCATTCCCACTAGGATCGACCTGAAGTCTGGGTTCCTAGCAGTCGAGGCTTCCTAACAGCCTTCTAGCGGCGTTGGTCGACAGCCGCTCCACTTTGCCTAAACACAACTGGACCCAAGCAGACTCATACCGCACTTGGTTCAAGAGAATGGGAAACGAGAGGGATGAGTCGCTCAACCTCTCTGCCCGTAGGGCATAGTCCCATTCCGATCCCCTAAAATGGTATGAATCAGTGTTCTAGCCAACATTGCCTAAGGTCATCGTCCGACTTTTCCTAACATTTCTCATTATCATTTCCTTTGAGGAAAGCTCTCAGCTAACCGAGACCACCCTTCCATAGGATAGACCCATTCGTCACATCCACCACGCTTCCCTCGGGGGTTGTTTTAGTTATCTAATTACCTACCACATTATGTTTGATACATAAAAGTAGCTTCCTTAATTAACCCGTTAATCACAAGTTCGTTTACGTAATTTAGAGCACAGACACGAAGATAAGATAACAAGGTCAAACACTTTCTTAACTTATCTTCAGATTAATGTTTGTCTCCCGCCCATACAGGAGAATTAAGTGTCCCTTTATCCTCCGTAGAAAAATCTTTCCATACCCTAGAAATAAAAACCCGAAGGTTTATCCTACCAAGATTGTCCCTTGTAACTAGTATCAAGGCCTCTAGATCCCATCTCAAGTCAAGTGGAATACTTGTATAGGGCCCGAAGGCATTGGGATTTACGGCCAGAGCCCCCCCTGGCACCCAAGCGTCCTCCTATGCCAAGTAATTTCCACGGAGAGACCTCTCGTAGCAGGTCCGGTCCACATTCCCGACGCGGATTCATAACCCCCTTGGTTAGGGTTTGGCGGTTCACGGCGGTAGCTAGCACCATCCTTCCTTAATTATCCCTTTAGGAAATCATCCACAGGTGAAGCAACCAGCCTAATAACATTTACTAGAGAAAAAATCCCTTTTGTTCCCATGGCAATTTATCCTTACAGTTCCTGCCATGAAAATATAATCACTTGGATATTCATCCAAAACCACAACCAATCCTCAAGTATCCTTTTGGAAACAATCAAGCTGAAACAACCAGCCTAACATCCTTTAATTAGGAAAACATCCTTTTTGTTCCCATGACAATCAGTCATCACAGACCTAGCCATGAAATCATCAATCACAAACAACTTGGATTAGCATCCAAAACCACATCAAGCAATCACCTTGCTTATGATCCACCCATCCTTGATAAGATTCTCTCCTCTTACCAACACAACCAATCGATATTCACTTGGAGATACCCTTTCCAAACAACCAAGCATAACTTGGGTCAACAGTCCATTTAGAGTTAGGTCACCAACTTCTATTAAGCTAGGAGCATATCCATTTGTGATAGTCTACAGCAAGATCGATAAATCAATTCACAGGCAATTATACTTATTTCTAATGCGCCGGATCTCATGTGACTTGCGTATATGAAAGTCTAGGTTTCTATCCATCGATGCAATTGCATCCTATGAACGGAAACTAACATTTCATGTGTTTAATTTTCATGCAGATGCAACTCGTGATTTTTATTGGTTAATTTAGGCATTGCTCTATGTGAATGTCTATCATTATATGTAAAAAGTTATGAAAACCTTATCATTTCATGTGCGTCAATCCATGCAGAATCCATTCTATTTGTTCACTTGACTCCCATGCAATCATCCCGTATTTGCAAGATTTTGTGTAACAATGTTTCATGCACTAGGCTAGTCAATATTTCATGCAACTCATGCACTTGAGTTTTCATAATCTTGCACTTTAAGTATGGAAGAAAAACCATGAACAATAAGCAATAAGAATAGCGGGAGGGTTAGAGGACACCATTTTCAAGGGGGTGGTCAATGTCGTCTTGCTAGGTGTCACGAGCCATCCACGGACTTTCGATCTCATGCGTCCACGTAACCCTAAGTGTCCTTGATTTCTTGATGGCCGCAAACGAGTCTTCCTACTTGGCCTTCTGATTTCTCTTCAAGTTCTCTTCTTTCTCATCTTCTTCTTCTTCTCCTCTCTCTCCCTCTTCTTCTCCTTCTTCTTCTCCTTCTCTCTCTCCCTTCCTCTTCTTCTTCTTCTTCTACCCTTCTTCTCCTTCTCTTCCTCTCCTCTTCTTCTTCTTCTTCTCCTTTTTCTTATCTGTTCTTCTTCTTCTTCTTCTCTTCTTCTCCTTCTCTCTCTCTCCCTCTTCCTCTTCGTCTCTTCTTCTCCTTCTCTCTCTCCCTCTTCTTCCTCTCTTCTTCTCCTCTCTCTCTCCCTTCTTCTTCTCCTTCTCCCTTCTTCTTCTTCCTCTTCTTCTTCTCTCTTCTCCTTCTCTCTCTCCCTCTTCTTCTTCTTTTCTTCTCTCCTTCTCCTATTCTCTCTCTCCCTCTTCTTGTCCTTCTCTTCTTCTTCTCCTTCTCTCTCTCCCTCTCCTTCTCTTCTTCTCTCTCTCTCCTCTTCCTCTCCTTCCCTCTCTCCCTCCTTCTTCCTCTTCTTCTTCTTCTTCTTCTCTTCTTCTTCTTCTTCTCTCCTTCTTCCTCTTCTCCTTGGCTAAGCACGGGGGGGTTTCACTTGACGACAAGGAGGGGGGGGGAGGTCTCTGTCAAAGCCCGGGAGGGGGAGCACAGTTGCCGCAACGGAGGGGGGGTGGCAAAGCACGAGGAAGGGGAGAACCTGCTTGCCGATGTGCTGGAGGGGGGGCGCGCCCTTTTAAGGTGGGGGGAGACGGCGCTCCCCGCTAGCTGGGTGGACTGCATGCCCTCTTCTCTCACTTCACTCCCTCTCTCTCTCCCCAACGTGCTATGGGCGGGCAGAGTGAGAGGGATTAAAAAAATTCAAAAAAATTTAAAGATTTAAAAGGGTGGTTCTTATGGGGGGAAGGCTTGGGGGGTCATGGGGGGTGAATGTTACACCCTCTCCCCCTTAGAGAATCGAGATGTCCTCATCTTGAGAAGAAACTGGGGAGGACAAGCACTAGTGGGGCTTATGACTTGTGGGTTATGACTCACCATGCATCTGCTGTGCAACTTTAAACATGCAGCACTGAGTCCTTTAATGTTTTTGCTCTGATACCAACTATAACGTGCCCTCCCCTCAAATTGCAGGACACATCTAAGCAGTCCATCAAGAGATCAATCTAGAAGATGTTTCCCGGCAGTCCCAAGAAATGACATGGAGTTTGCCAACCAGGGTCTCTCAAGTCTGCCTCGCAACGGAACTTATCCGACCATTCCCACTAGGATCAACCTGAAGTCTGGGTTCTTAGCAGCCGAGGCTTCCTAACAGCCTTCTAGCGTCGGTCGACAGCCGCTCCACTTTGCATAGATAGAGCTGGACCCAAGTAGACTCATATCGCACTTGGTTCAAGAGAATGGGAAACGAGAGGGATGCATTGCTTGACCTCTCTACCCAGGGCATAGTCCCATTCCGGTCCCCTAAAACGGTATGAATTAGGGTTCTAGCCAACATTGTCTAAGGTCATCTTCCGACTTTTCCTAATATTTATCGTTATCATTTCCTTTTAGGAAAGCTCTCTGTTAACCGAGACCACCCTTCCGTAGGATAGACCCATTGGTCACATCCACCACGCTTCCCTCGGAGGTTTTTTTAAGTTATCTAATTACTTACCACATTATATTTGACACATAAAAGCAGCTTCCTTAATTAACCCATTAATCACAGGTTCCTTTACGTAATTTAGGGCATAGACAGGAAGACAAGATAACAAGATCAAACATTTCCTTAATTTATCTTCAGATTAATGTTTGTCTCCCACCTATACAGGAGAATTAAGTGTCCCTTTCTGCCTTCGCAGAAAAATCCTTTCGTACCTCGGAAATAAAACCAGAAGGTTTATCCTACCAAGATTCTGCCTTGTAATTAGTATCAAGGCCTCAAGATCCCATCTCGAGTCACGTAGAACACTTGTGTAGGGTTTGGAGGCATTGGGATTTATGGCCAGAGCCCCCCTGGTATCCAAGCGTCCTCTTACACCAAGTAATTTCTACGGAGAGACCTCTCACAGCGGGTTCAGTCCACATTCCTGGCACGGATTCATAACCCCCTTGGTTAGGGTTCAGCGGTTTGCGGGGGTAGCTAGCACCATCCTTCCTTAATTATCCCTTTAGAAAATCATCCACAGCTAAAGCAACTAGCCTAATAACATATACTAGGGAAAACATCCCTTTTGTTCCCATGGCAATTTATCCTTACAGTTCCCGCCATGAAAATATAATCACTTGGATATTCATCCAAAACCACAACCAATCCTTAAGTATCGTTTCGAAAACAATCAAGCTGAAACAACCAGCCTAACATCCTTTAATTAGGAAAACATCCTTTTTATTCCCATGACAATCAGTTCATCACAGACCCGGCCATGAAATCATCAATCACAAACAACTTGGATTAGCATCCAAAACCACATCAAGCAATCACCTTGCTTATGATCCACCCATCCTTGGTAAGATTCTCTCCTCTTACCAACATAACCAGTCAATATTCACTTGGAGATACCCTTGCCAAACAACCAAGCATAACTTGGGTCAACAGTCCATTTAGAGTTAGGTCACCAACTTCTATTAAGCTAGGAATGTATCCATTTGCGATAGTCTACAACAAGATCGATAAATCCATTCGCATGCAATGATACTTATTCCTAATGCACTGGATCTCATGTGACTTGCGTATATGAAAGTCTAGGTTTCTATCCATCGGTGCAATTGCATCCTATGAACGGAAACTAACATTTCGTGTGTTTAATTTTTATGCAAATAGAAATTGTGATTTTTATTGGTAACTTTAGGCATTGCTTTACGCGAAGGTCTATCATTTTATGTAAAAATTTATGAAAACCTTAATATTTCATGTGTGTCAATCCATGCAGAATCCATTCTATTTGTCCACTTGACTCCCATGCAATTATCCCGTATTTGCAAGATTTCGTGTAACAATGTTTCATGCACTAGGCTAGTCAATATTTCATGCAACTCATACACTTTAAGTATGGAAGAAAAACCATGAAGAATAAGCAATAAGAATAGTGGGAGGGTTAGAGGACACCATTTTTGAGGGGGTGGTCAATGTCATCTTGCTAGGTGTCACTAGCCATCCACAGGCTTTCGGTCTCAGGTGTCCGCGTAACCCTGAGTGTCCTTGATTTCTTGATGGCCGCGAACGAGTCTTCCTGCTTGGCCTTCTGATTTCTCTTCAAGTTCTCTTCTTTCTCATCATCTTCTTCTTCTCCTCTCTCTCTCTCTTCTTCTCCTTCTCTCTCTCCCTTCCTTCTCTTCTTCTTCTTCTTCTACCCTTCTTCTCCTTCTCTTCCTCTCCTCTTCTTCTTCTTCTTGTCCTTTTTCTTCTCTCTTTTTCTTCTTCTTCTCTTCTTCTCTTCTTCTCATTTTCTCTCTCTCCCTCTTCCTCTTCTTCTCTTCTTCTCCTTCTCTCTCTCCCTCTTCTTCCACTCTTCTTCTCCTCTCTCTCTCCCTTCTTCTTCTCCTTCTCCCTTCTTCTTCTTCCTCTTCTTCATCTCTCTTCTCCTGCTATCTCTCCCTCTTCTTCTTCTTTTCTTCTCTCCTTCTCCTATTCTCTCTCTCTCTCTCTCTCTCCCTCTCCTTCTCTTCTCTCTCTCTCCTCTTCCTCTCCTTCCCTTTCTCCCTCCTTCCTCTTCTTCTTCTTCTTCTCTTCTTCCTCTCCTTCTATCTTCTCTCCTTCTTCCTCTTCTCATTCGCTGAGCACAAGGGGGGGTTTCACCTGACAACGAGGAAGGGGGGGAGGTCTCTGTCGAAGCCCGAGAGGGGGGGGGTGTTGTTGCCGCAATGGAGCGGGGGTGGCGAAGCACTGGGGGGGGGGGGGGGGAGAACCTGCTTACCGATGTGTTAGAGGGGGGGTGCATGCTTTTAAGGTGGAGGGGGGGGGGGGGGGGGAGAAGGCGCTCCTCGCCAGCTGGGGGTGCTTGCCCCCCTTCTCTCACTTCACTCCCTCTCTCTCTCTCCCCGACATGCTATCGGCGAGGAGAGGGAGAGGGATAAAAAAATTCAAAAAAAATTAAAGATTTAAAAGGGGGGTTCTTATGGGCAAAGGCTTGGGGGGTCACGGGGGGGGGGAGTTACATCCTCTCCCCCTTAGAGGAATCCAGATGTCCTCATCTCCAGAAGAAAGTGGGGAGGACAAGCACTAGTGGGGCTTATGACATGTGGGTTATGACTCACCATGCATTCGCTGCACAACTTTAAACATGCAGTACTTAGTCCTTTAACATTTTTGCTCTAATACCAACTTTAACGTGCCCGCCCCTGAAATTGCGGGACACGTCTTAGCAGCCCATCGAGAGATCAATCTAGAAGATGCCACCCGGCACTCCCAAGGAATGACACAGCATTTGCCAACTAGGGTCTCTCGAGTCTGCCTCGCAACGCAACTTATCCAATTGTTCCCACTAGGATCGACCTGAAGTCCGGGTTCCTAGCAGTCGAGGCTTCCTAAATGCCTTCTAGCGTCAGTCGATAGCTGCTCCACTTTGCATACATACAACTAGACCCAAGCAGACTCATATCGCACTTGGTTCAAGAGAATGGGAAACGAGAGGGATGCATCACGGCATAGTCCCATTCCGGTCCCCTAAAATGGTATGAATCAGGGTTCTAGCCAACATTGTCTAAGGTCATCGTCTGACTTTTCCTAACATTTCTCGTTATCATTTCCTTTGAGGAAAGCTCTCCGCTAACCAAGACCACCATTCCGTAGGATAGACCCATTGGTCACACCCACCACGCTTCCCTCGAGGATTGTTTTAGTTATCTAATTACCTACCACATTATGTTTGACACATAAAAGTGGCTTCCTTTATTAACCCGTTAATCACACATTCCTTTACATAATTTAGGGTACAGACATGAAGACAAGATAACAAGATCAAACACTTCCTTAACTTATCTTCAGATTAATGTTTGTCTCTCGCCCATATAGGAGAATTAAGTGTCCCTTTTTGCCTCTGCAGAATAATCCTTCCGTACCTTGGAAATAAAAACCCAAAGGTTTATCCTACCAAGATTTTACTTGTAACTAGTATCAAGGCCTCAAGATCCCATCTTGAGTCACGTAGAATACTTGTGCAAGGTCCGGAGGCATTGGGATTTACGGCCAGAGTCCCCCCCTGGCACCCAACCGTCCTCCTACGCCAAGTAATTTTCACGGAGAGACATCTCGTGGCGGATTCGGTCCACATTCCTGGCGCAGATTCATAACCCCCTTGGTTAGGGTTTGGTGGTTCGCGAGGGTAGCTAGCGCCATCCTTCCTTAATTATCCCTTTAGGAAATCATCCACAGCTGAAGCAACCAGCCTAATAACATTTACTAGAGAAAACATCCCTTTTGTTCCCATGGCAATTTGTCCTTATAGTTTCCGCCAAGAAAATATAATCACTTGGATATTCATCAAAAACCACAACCAATCCTCAAGTATCCTTTTGGAAACAATCAAGCTGAAATAACCAGTCTAACATCCTTTAATAAGAAAAACATCCTTTTTGTTCCCATCACAATTAATCATCACAGACCCAGCCATGAAATCATCAATCACAAACAACTTGGATTAGCATCCAAAACCACATCAAGCAATCACCTTGCTTATGATCCACCCATCCTTGGTAGGATTCTCTCCTCTTACCAACACAACCAATCGATATTCACTTGGAGATACCCTTTCCAAACAACCAAGCATAACTTGGGTCAACAGTCCATTTAGAGTTAAGTCACCAACTTCTATTAAGCTAGGAACGTATCCATTTGCAATAGTCTACAACAAGATTGATAAATCGATTCGCAAGCAATTATACTTATTTCTAATGCACCGGATCTCATGTGACTTGCGTATATGAAAGTCTAGGTTTCTATCCATCGGTGCAATTGCATCCTATGAACGAAAGCTAACATTTCGTGTGTTTAATTTTTATGCAGATGCAAATTGTGATTTTTATTGGTTAATTTAGGCATTGCTCTATGTGAAGGTCTATCATTTTATGTAAAAATTTATGAAAACCTTATCATTTCATGTGCGTCAATCCATGCAGAATCCATTCTATTTGTCCACTTGACTCCCATGCAATCATCCCGTATTTGCAAGATTTCGTGTAACAATGTTTCATGCACTATGCTAGTCAATATTTCATGCAACTCGTGCACTTGAGTTTTCATAATCTTGCACTTTAATTATGGAAGAAAAACCATGAACAATAAGTAATAAGAATAGTGGGAGGGTTAAAGGACACCATTTTCGAGGGGGTGGTCAATGTTGTCTTGCTAGGTGTCACGATCCATCCACGAACGTCACGTCTCATGCGTCCGTTTTACCCTGAGTGTCCTTGATTTCTTGATGGCGGCAAACGAGTCTTCGTGCTTGGCCTTCTGATTTCTCTTCAAGTTCTCTTCTTTTTCATCTTCTTCTTATTCTCCTCTCTCTCCCTCTTCTTCTACTTCTCTCTCTCCCTTCCTCTTCTTCTTCTTCTTCTACCCTTCTTCTCCTTCTCTTCCTCTCCTCTTCTTCTTCTTCTTCTCCTTTTTCTTCTCTCTTCTTCTTCTTCTTCTTCTTCTTCTTCTTCTCTTCTTCTCTTCTTCTCCTTCTCTCTCCCCCTCTTCTTCCTCTCTTCTTCTCCTCTCTCTCTCCCTTCTTCTTCTCCTTCTCCCTTCTTCTTCCTCCTCTTCTTCTTCTCGCTTCTCTCTTCTCTCTCTCCTATTCTTCTTTTCTTCTCATATTCTCTCTCTCCCTCTTGTTCTCCTTCTCTCTCTCCCTCTCCTTCTCTTCTTCTCTCTCTCTCTCTCCTCTTCCTCTCCTTCCCTCTCTCCCTCCTTCTTCCTCTTCTTCTTCTTCTTCTCTTCTTCCTCTCCTTCTGTCTTCTCTCTTCTCTCCTTCTTCCTCTTCTCCTTTGCTGAGCATAGGGGGGTTTCATCTGACGACGAGGAGGGGAGGGAGGTCTCTGTCAAAGCCTGGGAGGGGGGGCACTGTTGCCGCAACGGAGGGGGGTGGCAAAGCATGAGGGGGGGAGAACCTGCTTGTCGACGTGCTTGAGGGGGGGCACACCCTTTTAAAGTGGGTGGAGAAGACGGCACTCCCCGCCAGCTGGGGGGCTGCATGCCCCCTTCTCTCACTTCACTCCCTCTCTCTCTCTCCCTGACATACTGTCGGCGGGGAGAGGGATTAAAAATTTTTAAAAAAATTTAAAGATTTAAAAGGGGGGTTCTTATGGGGGAAGGCTCGAGGGGTCACGGGTGGGGGGGGGGGGGGGAATGTTACAGAAGAACATGCAGGGAATGATTATCTCCTACTGTCAAAAGAGCTGAGACATGTCAATGAAGGCCTTTCTAAGGATTTGAAGGCTTTGAATGAAGATTTAACCCATATGAATCAAGGTTTGTTGCAAGGGATGGCACAGGTAAACCAAGGAATTTTTGAATTGCAGCAAAGCAATAAATTCTTATTTCAAGAGCTCATCTCAGCCACCATAAAGGAAATTCAAAAGCAAACCACAAAGTAAACCTCAAAATATTGAAGACTCCCATGTGATTCCCTTTGTTGGTAATCCTTCCCATCCAAACAAAGAAAAGTCTCACCCAGTAATGCACAACTTTGAAAGGAGAGAGCCATCTAGAGTCAGGGGCAACCATCATCCTTCACAAATTCATGGTATTCATACCCCAAGACCTCAGTTTAGCAGTCCAAATGATAATCATAGACATGAAGGGGAACATGATGACACTTGATGGGACATTGATTATCATGCATGTGACCCCTTCTACAAGAATTTTATCATCAGCCCTCAAATGTACAAAAAGGAAATGTAGTCAACAATCAAGTTCATGAAGGTGGAAGGCATGATGAGCGAAGATCAGCCCATGACATCCCAAACCAAGAGCGTGTTTCAAATGGACAACTCTCATCTCATAGTTTTGGGTCACCTAGTTTTAGACAAAATTCATGGAATAAAGATTCATGGAGACAACAATCTTATGAGCAACCATCTTAAAATGAAAAAGAATATAAAGAGAAGATCAATATCACTAATTTCAAAGGAGATAATGCATCACCTTCACAATGGGAAGAGTGGATCAATAAGCTTGAATTGTACTTCACCCTTTACCCTATTGGGAGGAGTTCAAGCAAGCGATGACTGATGTCTTTGTGTCTCCTTGGAAAAAGAAAGGCTTCAAAGAAGATGGTATGCGTGCGCTCAAAGGGGAATGTCCATTAGAGACTACTCCAATGCCTACTTGAATCTTTCCATGTATGTTGAAGGTGTTTCAAATTTTGCTAAGCTGAATAAATACATTTTTGGTCTTAACCGTGCCCTATCATCGGATGTAGGAGCTCAACAACCAAAAACATTACATGACGCCATACAATTGGTTGAAAGATATTCTTTGAAGTACAAAAGGGATGCATTAAATTTTCAGCAAAGAAGTATGGGTAATAATGTTTCCAATCAACCTACAAAGTATAGGCAAGTTTTCAGCCAATCAAGAGACTCTTTTAGACAAGAAAATAGATGTTATAACAATCCAAACAGTTATAACAGCAAAATGCCAATATTTCCCACTGTTTATGCCTCTAAACAGAGTGGAAATTTTGTACCAAAAAAGGGGAAAACTTTCATAAATGTGGCTGAGCCAAGAAGTAATTTTTCAAGAGCTGAAAATGCTCCTAAACTGCCCCAAAATAGTTCGAATAGCAACTTCCTTCCTCACAACAAACTTCAAGAAATGTATGCAAAAGGATTATGCTTCAAGTGTGGGGAGAAGTGGTCACAAGATCATAAGCTGAAGTGTAAAGCTAAGAACTCAAAAATCAACAGGGTGATCACTCAAGAAGCGGAAGTTGAAGAAGAAGAAGATCAAGAGGGAAATTTATTGCATGTTGATGCATACCCAATGGTTGAAGAGATTTATGAAGAAGAGCATGCCACCAACAAAGAATTCTATGATCCCATGGATGGATTTCCTTTTGATCCAAGTGGTAATCATGATTCTCATGTTTCCTTGTATACCATCTCACATGATGCATGGACTGGTTGCAAAGGGAAAAATACACAGACTCAAAGGTTTCATTAATGGCAAGGTTGCACATATTCAAGTGGATACATGCATCACTCATAGCTTCATCAACACCAAATATTTGAATGGACTGAAGTTTCTACCCATTGATATGGATTCTTCCTTGCGGATACAAGTTGCCTGACTGGCAAAAGACCAAACCACTTTTACCCAGGACAACAAGCCAACTCCTAAGAGTTGTTGCACTAAACAGGTGATTGTTACTACTAACAATGCTAATTTGATTTAGTCTTCCATTAATTGCATGACATTTTATTTGTAGTAGTCCAACTATAAATATCTAAACTCCAGTAAACATACTTAATCTCATACTTCGCTTCTTTTCAACTTTTACAGCTAGATCTTGATATTAGGCACTAAAACGCTAAACCTAAGATAACTACAGTTTCCCTCCATCTTTCAGGAGCGGCTTCTCATAAATTTCTTCTGCCAACTAGTGGCGGTTTATCCAGGAAGTTTTAATATTTGGCTTTAAGAAGTTTGTTTCATATAACAGATCCCTTGGATCTATTTAAATATCGCCATTTAAGTTCCTTTGTATATTTATCTTCTTCAACTGATTAAAATTAGTTCATTTTATTCATTTAATTCCAACAAACATTCAAATCAAAACAATTTAACGTTCCAAAAACCCATAACTTTTATCCCTTGATAAACGTCTTCCCACTTCGTACCGCAATTTCTTCGTTGCTTATTAGTATTTAAATACTTAATTCATTTTGCAAATATAACGTCATTTTCTTCTTTCTCTTCACTAAATACAAATCAGGACTAAACCAGGTACTTTCCACACTCTAACGAAATCATATACATAGTTTATTTTACATTCCCATATTCCCTATTAATTTATAAATAAGTCTTAGTAGCCCTTCACTCTTCCTTGCAATCATCAGATGATTTCTTTTTAATATGAACAAAATATAAATCTTAAATTTGGATGCTGAGGCTTTCCCTCATGCCATCAAACAATTATTTTATTACGTTTCCAATATTTGTAATCTGAATTCAAAGTTATAATTTTCTTATCATCAGCAAATATCATAAAATACTATTACATCTCTCAAATTTTTTAACCATCCCCATGTTATTAAATAGTACATCATGTATCGTTTTATTTACTCAAAATAAAACACTAAGTTTATGTGTAAATGTTCTTTCAGTAGAATATAATTAAACTATTGTTTCTTTTTATTTTAAAGCTTACAAAAGTTCATCAGTAATCAAGAATTATCTTTTCAGCTTTCCATGTAAAAATCCATATTTTTATTGATAGAGAACATTTTTTATTTAAATGAAAACTGTTATTTTGCTTTAAACATAACTAGTTTTGAATTTTTAAATATGTTTAACCATCTCTAAAAATTCTGATAAAAATTCAGTAAATTCTTGAGTCATATCCTTTATAGAAAAAAATGTCACAACTTATAAATTTCAATCAGCCATTTTATAAAAATTTATTTGTATCATTTTTGAGTCATTTTTAAGCATTTTCTACTATTTTCTATTTCCAATAAATAAAACAAGTCCACATAAATGCAAACAAACATTCAACATAGAAAAAAAAGTTTCAAATCATTTTCTAAAAATAAAAAAAAACTGAACATTTACTCATACTATATTATTTATTTTAGATAAATAGTTTAGGCATATACTTGTAAATCCCGCTGATCGTTGTGTTGTCTTTGAAGACCGTGTCCTCTTGGAGTCCAACCAAGAAGAAGTCTATCCAGTCATTTGGAATAGCAAGCTCACCCTTTTCCGCTTTCTTACGTTTTCCTTTGAAAATTGCATTGTTGCTATAGGAACGAGCATTTAGAATTCTCTTAAAATTTAATCTTGATTAAATTTAAACTTATGGGGATTTATTGTGGTGATGACAATTGTGGAATTATCTCCCTTTGACTCTGCAAGTGCTTTTCCGATTCTCTCTCCCCTTAATTCTTGGAAGACGATGCCTCTCCTTAATATTCTTTCTCTCATATGCCATCATCCGAATGCATGCATCTGGATAAGCAGCCTTGCACTCCTCCACCTCTCTTGTCGAACTCCAAGCAAGGAATCCAACCCTTGGATACGATGGAGTCGATCTCCTTGGCGATTCGATCGGATGACAGAGAAAGAACATATAGCATTGTCTCGAACCTCTTGTTCTCCAAGGGATTTACCACTTGGGCTATGCAAGACATGATGAAGCAAAGACTATACTGATAGGCACAACCGTCAAAAAGGAGGCTACCATAGACTCTCTCTCTCTCTCTCTCTCTCTCTCTCTCTCTCTCTCTCAAGTGATGTACTGATAATGGTACTCAGGTGAGGCACGCACGGAGAAAAGGATAGGACGCGCAAATGCTGTCAAGATTGAGTTCATGGCATAGGAGTGGAGAAGGCTTTTAGCCAATCGTAGAGCTTGGATGGAACAGATGCAAAGACGAAACTGACTAATGAGGAACCCGAGGCCGGGGAGGCGCGGGGGTAGACGATGGCTGCTCCGAGCTTGGAGATCATCATCCGTCTCATCACCATCTACAAGTCGTAGACCTCGTCGTTGAGGCCTCAGCCCGTCGTGGCAGCCACGTGCAAATCAGCCATCAACAAGCCCTCGTCTCCATGGCAGTCCTGTCCGCACCCCCTCTCTGAACAGTCGTAGGATGGCGCCTTATATCAGAAGCACACGCAACTGCAATTCAGCCCCCAAAATTTTTTCCTTTTTTTTTTCGAGATAGAGAGACGTCACGAGAATGTAACTGCCCCCCCCCCCCCCCCCCCCCCCCCCCCCTTGATGACAAGAGCCCACATAGGGTAATATAGGCACCTTTGCACCCTTTGGAATGTCAATGTGTGAGGTATTACTACTAGTTGATGACCTCAATGACACAAGGACAACCCTTGCTCGTCTAGTCCAACCAACTTTACCATATGCATGGTAGCCAACTCCTCCATAACAAACTTCTATATTTCCTCGAAGGTTGCCGCAAAAGTCATTGACATGATCATGTCCATTAAAGACCACACGAACATCTCTTGCTTCATGCAACGTTGACCAGAAGTCAGAGTTCACTTGTGCACAACCAATTCCCTCTTGCTTAACTCTAGTTATTGAGCAAAGACTTGCCATACGTGTCTCAACTAGAGAAATGTGAAAATAAGCCAAGGCAGGAATCTTATCCATTGATGTAAATGCATTGATTTTGTTTCGTTCCTGCAGTTCGATAGATAGCTCTTTAAACCATTTCTTTTGGCTTTCTTGAATCCACCCATAACCCTGTATCCTCTTCACCTTGGAGTAGTCCCACTATCAAGCATGTAAATATTTAGGACACTTCTTCTTTCATCCTCCGATCCCAATGGCCTTGTACTTCTAAGTGGTAGTTACCAAATCCATCTATGTGAGTAACTAGTTTGTTGCTTGAATTCTCCATCCCCCTACTACCCTGTACATCATGGTGTTTAATTTCTTTTGGATATACTTGTGACAAGGTATAATCCATGCTGGTAATGTATATTATTTTTTAAATAATAATAAGGATCGTTGAAATATGAAGAGACTACCACATGTGTTGTATAAGAGTGTTAGTTGATGAGGACCACAATACTTGGTAATCAATCGTAGATAGATCATAATCATCAAGTCGTTTCCAAGTAGAAATCTGCCCTACTTCTAACCACTGCATATCTTGGATTGATGTTGCAAAATTCCCTTTGGCACCCTTTGGGATGTCACAAGGATGAATTCACATATGACATAGTGTGTCCTTATAACCTTTAGCACCTGGCACACACGAGGGACCAATTGTTTACAATTGAGAACCCACTTACATCCTTGATTGAAGTCAAATGCCTTAGCACATGTCATATGATTACAAAGATTTGAGAATGAAACATGTCAAAAAAAAAACATAATGATTTCATTTGTCATTGGTTCACCAAAAGACTCCTCCATAAGCTTGTCCAAGATTGTGCTTGCCAAGAGTACATCCTAGGTGGTACATCCGATCTTCCTTTTGCCAATAAGTCCCTTTGGATCACATCATCCTTGCCAAGAGTCATCCTCTTGAATCTAATATTCAACACCTCCCCAAAGAAATCTTCATGATAATCACCAATGATCTAATGATCACCCCTTGATCGTCACTGCAGTATTACTGTAGACAATAATCACAATCATAATGCTATGTATTTTTCATAAAGAATTTCATCATTAGGAGGTAGCATAACTAATGAAATCCCCCATCCCTGAGATTAATACTAAGATATCCTATCAACTTGTCAAGACCTTGTGGTTTATTTAAAATTCCCCCAAAAACTCCTAATTTATAACAAGGTCCTATCTCCTCTAAATAATACTAATCCCTACAGAAAAATTTTAAACAGTCATAGCTGAGATTCACTAAATAGACCTATCAAATTTTTATCTAAAACTCCACCTCCCTCTCGTACAAGAACTTTCTCGTACCAACATCTCCTAGCTAGACTGCAAGGACACAGCCTCCAAAGACAACAACAACGAACACCGCATCTGCATTAAATTTAGTAATAAGGTATCAATTGTATACAGTTGTGCCAAAAAATTGTTGCAATAAATGGCATATATTTAGGTGTTGTCATTCTCCCCCACTTAATTGCGAAGTGTCCTCGCGAGCACAGCTACATCACAAACATTCAGCATCACGAACACAACTACCACGAGCACTGCTACACAACTTTGAAAGAAAAAATATACTCTCCTCCACTTAATTGCGAAGCGTCCTCGCGAGCACCGCTACATCATCTGCAAAACCACACACGGACAACTAGTAGACACTAAAAAGATAGGAAAAATACTTGTTGGTGTCATATTAAAACACAAACCATACAAGCATTCCAAGTAAATTGTATAAAAACTTATGCAAACTAACATTCTCCCTTACTCACTCTCCCCCCTGAAATGCATAACAGAGCTTCATCCATTGCATAGAATATACCAACTAGGAAGCTGTCTAAAGCCGCTAAACAACAATAATCCCTCTAGGCAATAAATTGCCACACTACTATCCTACTAAAAATATTGCTTCTGAAATAGCGTCACTGATAAGATCGTTACTTAACAAAGAACCCAAACAAGGCAAACTAATACTACAACACTAAATAAGACTCCTAGGGTTTAGCTGCTAACCCTCCACGTTCTACTAGAACAACCAGCCAATGGTTCGTAACTTCTAACTGTCCAAGGCTTTTCTTTTAAGTTTATGTTTTAATGGCATTTTTTTGTTTTTTTTTTGTTTTTTTTTTTAAATGTCAAAAGAGTATATACATTGATTCTCTTTCCCAAAAGGTCCCACCCCAAAGAGATACAAGGCATCGGATGCAGGGCACCCGTCAAGGAAATCCCTACAGCCTACTAGGACCTCAGAGGCGATGGTTATCTTCTTTTGGTTGTTTTTTTTTTCAAACCCTGCAGTCTCAGGGTGTTTTTTTTTTCTCTTTCCTTTCTTTCTTTCTTTAAAAGAATAAATATATAGACTCTTCCAAACTTTTAGTAGTCGGATTGGATTTTAAATAGTTTTTTTTTTAAGGATCAGCTAGAAAGCTAAGAATACATTACTTAATTGAACGGTCAAACATTTCAGTTCAACAACTTTGCTCGAGGAATCTAATCTAGCGCATAATACTAGTCACTCTGCCTAGGCAAATGATAAGCAAAGAATACTCACAGCTCAGCATCTCTCTTCCATGCTACTCCTAGTCAAAATTTCATGGAGAGAACCTTGTTATTCAGCTACCCCACATATCGCTAGAAAAGCGACCAAAAGATAGGGGAAAACTCTATAGGATTCCTAATCGGACACCCATACAATGAAATTCACTACGTTATGCACACACCTCACCCCTTGTTTAATCACTCCCTAATGCTAAGTCCCATCCCTTGTGAGTGGACTTCATATAGACAGAATTGTATATATATCATTCATATTTGTTTAAAATATTTATTTATAATGCCTCTGTGATTACTAAGGTTTTTTTTCTTTCTTTCTTTCTTTCTACATCTCTAATTTCATTCCATAAATTTTTTTATTCTTGTATTTCTTCCAAAATGAATATGAAATAAAAAGTTTTAGGTATGAAACAACCTTGTATATTCGTGGATATTGCAACTTCAAGAATCAACAGAAGCATACAACAGTGCGTAACACAGAATCATAGTCAAATCTGCTCATGAAACATACACTAGCCAGTACAATGTTAAAGGGTTAGATAAATAATAAAACTTTTCATTGTGCAAAAGAATTGTCAAATACTCATGTCACAATCTCGATTAACTAGACTGTCGTAACGCTCCCACTGCTTGGTTGTTTAAGAAGCAGTATATTTCTCCACTTGATAACCATTCTTGCATATAGAACTGTCCATCTTACTAACTTAAATATCCCAAACCCCAGCACTGAGAGGAATAACCTGACCGTGCGTGCAACTAACTACCTAACTACGTGGAAAATAAAACTAAAGTGCATGAAAACCTACAGGATATCAATAACTCAAAGCATTGTATGTTTTTTTTTTAAACAATATATTTTTGTTTGTTTGTTTGGTTTTCAAAATGTAGAATAAAAGAAAAACATAAAAGACTAAGAAAACAAAATATCTAGACTAAAATTTTCAAAGTCTCTGAGATCTTCTAGTGAAAACAATAATCCTAATCCAAAATCATCAACACTATCTAAGTCAAACCTATTAACTAAACTATCATCTATAGGATGCTCAAGAATAGCCTCTAGCGTAGGCATATCAGAAGTCACAGATCCGCTATCAGGTGCATTGCTAAGAACCTCCATCACATCATGTGTTGAGATATCGAGCTCCACTCGTGATATGCCAGGGTGACCGTTGTGCATTTATGTCACCGACGTGTTACTTGCAGATGCGGTTGGTCTACCGCCCATGAATAATAGCTACATGATAGCTATCCTTATCTACTCTAGTTCGTGGCTCAGTTAGTATGCCACCTTAGTTAGTTGAGTTTGGTTTGAGACCCATATCTAGGGTTCTTCTATTTCTTTGTACTTGAGTTCTTTTGGCTTACACAACTAAGAAGAGGAAAACTGTTTTCAGCCTCCACCCTTGTGTGTCTTTCCCCATTGTGCAAGCAAGAAAGCTTCAAGCGAGACTCCTTCCTTCTCTCCCACAATCTTGACATGGTATTAGAGCCTTGTTCATGGTAAGGAGCTCAAGAAAGCAAGCCGAGCTCGCGGTGTTCTGGTAAGAGGAGCAGTGTTGCTTTCATTTTCTGTTTTGGGAGCAGATCTCTGCAGGTAGCATAGCCAGAAAGTGCAGGAGTGCATTGTCTCAGGTTGAGACGCCCTTCGCGGTGAAGCAAGAGGGTAGTATATGCTGCAGGCGAGGGCTTTAGCCCTCGGCGACCTTGTTTTTTTTATTTGAGGCCATTTCGGGGCCTGTTTTGGAGGCGGAAGTTTTCTGCACGCACTCAGGAAAAGGCCCAGTTTTATGCTGTGCAGCCACCGTTCTACAGGTCGGTGAAAAGTTACTGTAGAAATTGCATCGTATGCTTGTGCGCAGAGACATTGGGAGTTACAGAATCATCCCTCTTGCCTGTTGATGCAAAATCGTCACTAGGAAGTGACTGTGTGGTCAAATACCACTTTCGCCAGTTTTGCAGATTTTCCCTTGTGAGGGTGAAGCTGTGTTTTTTGCAGTGACAGAATTTTTTGCAGTGTTCTGTAATGGCATCTGATTCTCTTTCACAGATTGTCACTGAAAAGCTTGACAAGAACAACTTCCAAGCATGGAAGTTTAGAATGATGAATTTCCTTATGGGAAAAGGATATTGGGAATTTGTTGCAGGAAATGAAGAAGAACCAGTTCTTCCTGATGTTCCCAATCAACAGCAAATGCAGGCATTTAAAACATGGCATGAGAGAGCAAGGAAAGTTATGTACTGGCTATCTATCAGCATTTCAGACTCTATGATTATGCATATTCAGGATGCAAGTACGCCAAAGGAGGCATGGGATACTTTGTCAAAAATGTATAGCACAAATACGCAAGCCAGGAAAATGCAGCTCAAGCAAGAGTTGCATAATGTGCAAAGAGAAAATATGAGCATCAATGACTACCACATGAAAGTGAAGAAGATTGCAGATGCACTTGCTTCCATCGGGTCGCCAGTGGAAGATGATGATTTAGTTTATGTGACCTTGAATGGTCTAGGAAAGGATTATGCACAGTTTCGGACATCCATTTCAGTTCGTGAAAGATTTCCTGATTTTGAGGAGCTGATTGCTCTTCTAATTTCTGAGGAGCAAAGAAATGGTGGTGCATCTTCTTCAGGAGGAACTTCAAAAGAAGCTGTCTTCTACTCAAATGCTGGAAGAGGTAGAGGCAGAGGTAGAGGAGGCCGATTTGGAGGCCGTGGCAGAAATCAGAATATGCAGCAAACTCAAGAAAACCAGTCCTATGGAGGAGGATGTGGTAACTCTAGAGGCAGGGGGAGCCAAAGAGGTCGTGGTGGATGGCAAAGAGGTCAAAATGCAAATAGTAATGTTGAATGCTACTACTGTGGTAAAATGGGTCATATGGCTAAAGACTACTATAAAAAGCAGAATGACATCATGGATGGAAAACTGCAACAAGGGAATTATGCATCTTCTAGCAGACAGGGTGATGACAGAAATGAGCATTTGTTCATGGTGCAGCACATGAACAATTCTGTGACAAGTGCAGAAGAAAGCAATGATGTATGGTATGTTGACTCACGTGCATCAAACCATATGACAGGTCATGCAGAATGGATGGAGGATGCAAGGAAAATGAAAAAACCAGGATTTGTGGAGACTGGTGATGATACTGCACATCCTATTGTGCAGATTGGAAAAATTCCCTTGTCTATGCAGGATGGGAAAAAGAAATACCTGTCCGATGTATTTCATGTCCCGAATATCACCAAGAATCTGGTTTCTGTCGGTCAAATGGTTGAGCAGGGCTTGCAGGTCAGATTTAATCCTCATGGATGCTTTGTTGAGGATATGAGAAATAAAGGTCGCTTGATAGCAAAAGGAAAGAAGAAGGGCAGAATGTTTACGTTGGATGCAGACATGTCTGAATTGAGTGCAGCAATGTTTGCACATGGGACCGGTGTAGTTGCAGATATTGATATCTGGCATAAACGCATTGGTCATGTTAATGTACAGCGACTTAAATCAATGCAGGCCCAAAATATTGTTGCAGGATTGCATAAATTCAAGGTTGCAGAAATGCATAAGGTATGTGAAGCCTGTCAGTTTGGAAAACAGGCAAGGAAACCATTTCCTAGACATGTTCAAGAGAGTGAGAAGCCATTGGAATTAATCCACTCTGATGTGTGGACTACTGAAGTTGCATCTCTTGGAGGCTGTCATTATTTTGTCACTTTTATTGATGACTATAGCAGAAAAGTTTGGGTGTATTTTATGAAAAAAAAAAGTGAAGTTTTTGGGCATTTCAAAACCCTTAAAGCTATGGCTGAAAAAGAAACAGGTCTGCAAATAAAATGCCTAAGGTCAGATGGAGGGGGAGAGTACCTCTCAAATGAGTTTGCAAAGTTCTTGCAGGAGCATGGCATAAAGCAGCAATATTCATGCAGTTATACCCCACAACAAAATGGAATTGCAGAAAGGAAAAACAGGCATATTGGAGAGGTATCTCGTGCCATGCTCAATGAAAAAGACTTGCCAGATTTTTATTGGGCTGAAGCAGTTGCTACAGCAGTCTATATAATGAACAGGACTCCCACTGCAGCAATACATGGGATGACTCCAGAGGAGAGGTATACTGGTAGGAAACCAGATATTTCTCATTTGAAAATTTTTGGTTGCATTGCCTATGTACATGTGCCAGATGAGTTGAGATCCAAGTTGGATCCAAAAGCTGAGAAGTGCATCTTTATTGGTTACTCTCTGCAGCAAAAAGGGTATAGATGCTATAACCCTTCTACTCGTAAGTTTATAGTGAGCAGAGATGTTGTTTTTGATGAGATGAGTAGCTGGTATAAACCAGTGAATGTGATTGATGATGTAGATGCACAAAATGGTAATGCTGCACAGAATTCACAGCAGCAGTCACAAAATATTAGTGGACCTGGAGCATCCTCTAGCAGTGGTTCACATTCTTCGCCGTGGACAGGCAGATTGAGATCAGGAGAATCTTCTCAAAGCAATGCAGATAGTGGTATGCAGGTATCACGAAAAGAAAAAGAGAAGGTTGATCAGCCCATGTTTGATGTGAATGCAGGTCACTCTTATGTGGATGGTGAATCCAGTGGCTTAGAACAGAGCATTGATGATGAGTTGGGTATTCCTTCTATTGTTACACCTAGAGTAAGGAAGACCAGGGATGTTTTGAGAGCACCTGGGAGTGAACCTACTTTGCGCAGGTCTACGAGAGCTAGGTATCCTGTGGATAGGCTGAAATATGATGGATTTACAGCCATTCACTATGCATATATGGTCAAAGTGATACATGAACCAGAACCCACATCTTTTGAGCAAGCCATGGGAAAAGAAAAATGGGAGAAAGCCATGGATGAAGAAATGGATGCCTTGGAAGCAAATGCTACATGGGAGTTAGTACCTTTGCCTAAAGGTAAGAATGCAATTGGTTGTAAGTGGGTTTATAAGGTGAAGCACAATGCAGATGGTTCTGTGAACAGATACAAGGCAAGATTAGTAGTCAAGGGGTATGCACAAACATATGGCATTGACTATGAAGAAACATTCAGTCTAGTTGCAAGGATGGCAACTGTAAGAGCAGTCATTGCTATGGCTGCATCAAAGGGATGGTCTTTACATCAGATGGATGTAAAGAATGGCTTCTTGCATGGTGATTTGCAAGAAGAGGTCTATATGGAGCAGCCACCAGGTTATGTGCATGCTGTTCATCCTGAGTTAGTTTGCAGGTTGAAGAAAGCCTTGTATGGCTTGAAGCAAGCACCTAGAGCATGGTCTGACAAGATAGGACAGTATCTTGTCACTATTGGCTTTCAGATTTCCAAGGCAGATTTCTCACTTTATGTGAGAAAAACATAGAAAGGTATTATGCTACTTGTCATTTATGTTGATGATTTGATTATGGCAGGTGACAGTGATGAAGATATCCTTCATGTGAAAATGCTATTGAAGCAGAAGTTTGAGATGAAGGATTTGGGAGAGCTGCGTTATTTCTTGGGCATTGAGGTGATTAGATCACCAAGTGGGATACAGCTCTTGCAGAGGCAGTATGGATTGGACATGTTGTTCAAATATGGGATGACAGGCTGTAAGCCTATTTTAGTTCCTTTGGAGCAAAATGTGAAGCTGAGCACAGATGCAGGTGAGCTTCTAGAAGACCCTACTATGTACAGACGCATAGTAGGAAGTTTGATTTATATGACTATTACCAGGCCAGATTTGAGCTATGCTGTTGGATTGGTAAGTCAGTTTATGCAGGCTCCAAGGAAATCACATTTGGATGCGGCTAGACGCATACTCAGATATGTGAAGTCCACATTGCAGTATGGACTATTTTATGAGACTGGGGTTCAGATACAGTTGCATGGATACACTAATGCTGATTGGGCTGGTAGTATTTCTGATAGACGATCTACCAGTGGATATGTGTTCTCTTTTGGGAGTGCTGCAGTCACTTGGAGCAGCAAGAAACAGCCTACAGTTGCCTTGTCGAGCACAGAGGCTAAGTATAGGGGTGCAGCAATGGCTGCATGTGAGGTAGCTTGGTTGCATAAGCTACTTTATGATATGCATCAGTCTACAGATGGGCCAGTTGTAATTTATTGTGACAACATGAGTAGTATACACTTGGCAAATAACCCAGTCTATCATGCTAGAACAAAGCACATTGAGGTGCATTATCACTATGTGCGAGAGAGGGTTTTACTAGGTCTTATTGATCTAGTTTATGTCAACACAGAGTATCAGGTAGCTGACATATTCACGAAGGCATTGGGCGCAGAGAAGCTGCGCAAGTTCAGAGACCTGCTTGGTGTGTAGGAATTGGGATTGAGCTCGAGGGGGAGTGTTGAGATATCGAGCTCCACTCGTGATATGCCAGGGTGACCGTTGTGCATTTATGTCACCGACGTGTTAGTTGCAGATGCGGTTGGTATACCGCCCATGAATAATAGCTACATGATAGCTATCCTTATCTACTCTAGTTCGTGGCTCAGTTAGTATGCCACCTTAGTTAGTTGAGTTTGGTTTGAGACCCATATCTAGGGTTCTTCTATTTCTTTGTACTTGAGTTCTTTTGGCTTACACAACTAAGAAGAGGAAAACTGTTTTCAGCCTCCACCCTTGTGTGTCTTCCCCCATTGTGCAAGCAAGAAAGCTTCAAGCGAGACTCCTTCCTTCTCTCCCACAATCTTGACATCATGGAGCGAAGCCGAAGCTGCATCATCATAGTAGGGCATAGGGGCTACTGGTAAAGCATCTAAAGAATGCCCCTCGGTCGAATCCACATACCAACAAATATAATCCCAACATGGGCAGGGAACACTAGTCTGCAAATCATGGTAAGATGGAGTAAGGTGGTAGACAGTGAAACGATATCTCGCAAATTCTGCTTGCTCTCGGCCTACCCTAGACTGACCAGCGCCGCGCTCAGGAGAAAAAACACTATTATAATCATGACGCTGGTAGGTATAACCAATCATTTCCTGCATGGCAATGGTACCATAGCGTCGAAAGTATGTGCGACACTGCCAACACAAGAACTGAGCACGCACAAATAAATGCCGCTGACAGGACCTACAACCAAAATGTGGATGATACTGTAAACAAAAAATAATCACAAAAGAAGAACCACAACAGGCCTCCCCTCTTGGTGCATATAAAAACCTGTCATGCATCTGAAAACGCGGAATATCGTAAGGTCCAGCATGAACAGGATCAGTACTATCGGCATCAATACGAGGGTAAAGCGCATCCATCCACAAAAAGGCCATACCTACATCCCATTTAAAAACCCCCAAAGAAAGAAAAGACATCCAAGGGCAGATTAGTCAAAATATTATTTTAACTACTAAACTAACTATACCTAGCTAGCCTAAGTCACAAAATGTTTAAGGCGTAGGCCATTGACCCTAAATATCTCATTTTCAGCATTAATATCCTGCACATCAAGAGAACCATTATCATAAACATTAATCACCTTAAAAGGTCCCAACCAACGAATTTTAAGCTTCCCAGGAAATTTATAAGAACGACTGTCATAAAGTAAAACTAAATCGCCTTCTTTAAACTCCCGTACTTTAATATTCTGGTCGTGCCATGCTTTACGACGTTTTTGCATTGCTTCTAGACTTTGTAGAGCTAATAATCTTTCCTCATCCAACTTTACCAATTGTAAAATCCGTTGTTTCAAAGATTCAACCTCACCTAGTCGTAATGATAGAGCTACTCGTAAAGTGGGCAACTCTTGCTCAATAGGGAATATAGCATTAGTACCATAAACTAAATTGAAGGGTGTATTTTGCACTGTCACCTTATAAGTAGTTCTATAGGCCCATAACGCCTCATATAAACGTTCATCCCAATCTCGCCTGTGGGAAGCAACCGTTTTAGTTAAAATCCCATAGATAATGCGATTGGTTACTTCAACCTGACCGTTAGCTCTGGGATAATAAGGTGTTGATTTGCGATGTTTAATTTTATAGATTTCCATTAGCTCGCTGATAAGACCATTCAAGAAATGGGAACCTCGGTCACTTACTAATTCCAGTGGGCAACCAAAACGTGTAATAATATTCTCATACATAAACTTAGCCACATCAATGGCTTTATCCGTTTTAAGCGCTTTCGCTTCCACCCACTTTGTAATATAGTCAGTACAAACTAAGATATAACGATTCGATCGATATCTAGTAGGCGGATCAATTGGGCCTACAAAATCAATTTCCCATTTCTCAAAAGGTGCTAATGCTAATATAGGTGTCAAAGGCGTAGCAAAACTCTTAGAAGGACGGCCAGTCCTTTGACATACATCACATTTTCGACAATAATAATAAGCATCTTTAAATAGGGTAGGCCACCAATAACCAGCTAATAGAACTTTTCTTGCAGTCAATTCACCGGCAAAATGGCCACCACACGGTCATCATGCAATGCCTTAAGAACCACTAGTACTTCATCTTCCCTTACACAGCGTCGATAGATACCCTCGCGTGGAAAAAATTTATAAAGGTAACCCCCTAATAATCCATAGGAGCGTGCTTGCATTAATATCTGACATTTCCTACGCTTATCAGCACCAGGTGGATATCTAGCAGTACTAAGAAAATTTGCAATATCAGCATACCATGGAACGTGTGTCTCCACAGTAAAAAGTGATGCATCCGGCAAATCATCTTCCACACCTTCCTCCTTGTCTGATGTTAATAATTGTGATAGATGATCTGCTAGAACATGAGCTCTACCAGGACGAGTAACTATTTGAAAATCAAACTCTTGGAATAACAACATCCAACGAATCACATGTCCTGAAAGTTCTGCTTTATTAAGCAAGTACTTTAACGCCTCATGATCAACATATATAGTAAATTTATTCCCTAATAAATAATGACGAAATTTCTCCACCGCAAATACCATTGATAGGCATTCTTTCTCAATGGTGGTATAATTCCTTTCTGCATCACTTAAATTTCGACTCGCATAATAAATTGGATGATCCACCTTATTATCATCTGCTTGGCACAAAACAGCTCCTACATCATACATAGATGCATCAGCATGAATATGGAATTCCTTTGTCCAATCTAGGGGTGCGAGTACTGGTCCTTCAATTAACTTATGTTTAAGAAATTCAAATGCTTTCTGGCAAACATCATCCCAAGTAAAAGGAGTATCCTTTCGTAGTAGATTTGTCAAAGGTGATGCCACTTTTGCAAAATCGGAAATAAATCTCCGATAATAATTTAGATGTCCTAAAAATCCACGCAATTGCTTAAGATTTGTTGGAGGTGGAAGTGCAGAAATCTTAATAATTTTAGCTGGATCCATGGCAATACCTTCTTTAGAAACGATATGCCCCAATAAGGTTCCTTTTGGTACTCCAAAAACACATTTATCAAGATTCAAGGATATACCTACTTCATCACTACGTTCAAATACTTGCGTTAGTAGCTCAGGCATTTCTTTTGCCGTACCATAAACACAAAAATCATCCAAGAAAACTTCCATCCATTGACGTAAAAAATCTTGATAAGCTGAAATCATAACTCTCTGAAATGTTGCGGGTGCATTGCACAAACCAAAAGGCATTACTCTATAAGCAAATGTACCCCATTCAGTAGTAAATGTAGTTTTGGATTGATCTTCAGGATGAATTAGTACTTGGTTGTAACCACTAAATCCATCCATGAAAGAATACAGCTCATGACCAGCAACCTTATCAAGTACCTGATCAGTAAATGGCAAAGGAAAATGATCTTTACGTGTTTTCCTATTCAGCTTTCTATAATCGACACAAATGCGAATCTTCTTACTATTGTTCTTGGGCACTATCACAATAGGAGATACCCATTCACTGTATGCAACAGGATAAATGAATCCAACATCTAAAAGCTTAGTAATTTCAGCTTTCACTAACTCTGCATACACAGGGTTTGTTCGTCGTTGACGTTGACATACAGGTTTTGTGCCTGGTTCTAAATCGATAAAATGCTGACATAATTCAGCTTTGATACCCTTAAGGTCCTTATATGACCAAGCAAAAGCGTCAACATGCACTCATAGGACTTCTTCGAATCTTTCACGATGTGGCGATTCCAATTGGTCTCCTAAATTTAAATATTTTCCTTCTGCCATTTTAAGCTTAACTACTTCAACTTCAGACTCTTCAATAAATAAAGAGCCTATTCTTCGTGGCTTAATTGTGGGCACATCTTCGGATATCTGCATCAATACATTTTCAAGCAGGTTATTCTTAGTACTTGATTCCGGTGCTTCTTCTCCCACATTCACAGAATTTACTAAGGGTAAAACCCTATAAGGAATAATAGCCAGGTTATCATGCGTAGCACCATCAACTTCTACTCCATAGACATTTACTAACTCAGGAAAGGATTTTTCAGTATATCTCTTCCCATATTTATCTAAACAACCATTATTGACATTTACATTTTTACGAGATTTCATGGTAAATGAGGTTCTTACAGAGTCAATTACGCTAGGTATCTGCTCTGAATTACATGGATATTGAGCATGTAACCTACGGCGATATCGACGTAAAATTTCATTATTCTTTTCTAGACATTCCTGACCTGAATTTGACAGCCCAAATAATGTATGACTTGTTTCAGTTCCACAAAATTCCTAGGTGCTGCGGGTTCAAACCATCTAAGTTGTGGCTCTTGCCCATCCCCATAAATAGTAAAATCCATTACTCTTTCTTTTGGATGAGGCAACACCACCGCTTGCATACTGTGCAATTTAACCTTAGTGGGTTCAGATTGGATTCGTTGATAACCAATTATTGGTCCCCTAGAACATCGATAAATCTTCTGCGCAATTCCAGTCGAATGTTTAAAAGAATGACACAACCAGGGAACATTTGTAGGGTTTTTCTCTTGAGTCTCTGGCTCAAAAGTATTCTTAGATTTATTTTCTTCCAAAAACCTATTAGTGTTTTCATGTTCTTCCCAATAATTTGTATCCATAGATAACGCTTGGTCCATCTGTAACTCACCCCTACTGAATTTAGATTTCTCTTCTTCTAAATAAAAATCTAAAAGCGAGATTTCATCTAGATATCGCCTTTCTCTAAACTGAAACTCTGCCTTTTCCTTTTGCAACTCAGTAATCTTCTTCATGGCTTCATTTACAGCAGTCAACGCTGCCTCACGCTCTACTTCCAATGCCTCGTTCAATTCTCTAATAATCCTAGCGTAATTACCTTGATGTTCACGAGAATTCTGTGAAAACTTATTAAAAGCCGAAGCTAAATCATCCTTATTCTCACGAGATAGTGGTCTTTGTAAGGGTTTGCACCCATACCTACTTCTCCTTTCTCTTTCCTTCCTTCCTAGCTGGTAGTAATAAATCCTTTTAGCTCTATCTGGCAGTTGGCCAAATCCAAAGGGTAAAGCATTTTCCCCATAAGGAAGAGCTTCTAAGATCATACTCTCAGGCATACTATTATTATCAGTAACATCATCTTCTCCCATACTTTCTGAAGAGGTTATTGAAATGTCAGCCACATCAGATATCATTAGCTCAGGCATTTCTTCCTCCCCTAATTCATCCACAAAAACCGCTTCCAACCTGCTGTATGCAGAAAATACATCTTCTTGATTATTTCCTTCTTGATCCGTAGATAATTGAAAACATGTTTCAAGCGAATCATCAAGATATTCGGCTTCCTCTGCTGAAAGCATTAAGCAATCGAGGGTTGTATCTTCGGATGTGGATAACCACTGAGTAATATCCCTATCCGAATCATTGTCAGATGAAAACGCTACAGCATACTCACCAATACCCATCTGTTCTACCTTGTGAGGCTGATGTACTATATTGACCTCTACTTTTTCTGCTGTTGCTGCGTGTGGTGTTTTAAATAACCAGGCATAAGTCCCTTCATGATCAGTCCCCTCCATATCCGAATCATAAAACTCACTATTGGATTTCTCATCCATTTCACTAACTGCTTCATCTCCTGAATCTTTCAAAAATCCTTTTGAAATAACTTGTATTTTAACCCTATCATTTCGAGGACCAATCACAATTGAACCTTTATACCAGTCTTGAATGCATCTTGCTTGGTATAACCAAGGTCTTCCCAGTAGCACAGAATATGATGAAATATTTGTTTGCGAACGAACGATCAAATAGTTCACATGAAATTCTAATCCAGCTACTACAGATTTCACATTTCGCAGTAACCCCAAAGGAGTTACTTTTCTTTGATCAGCCACCCGTAAAACAATATGAGTAGGTTCTAGAACTTTCAACCCTAATTCTTGCATTGCCTGTTCTGTCATCAAATTAAC
This sequence comes from Lygodium microphyllum, assembly GCF_053477565.2. NCBI lineage: Eukaryota > Viridiplantae > Streptophyta > Polypodiopsida > Schizaeales > Lygodiaceae > Lygodium > Lygodium microphyllum. Next base: position 93,742,581 of record NC_141159.1, on the reverse strand, counting down.
GGCTGAGCCACCATCTAACTGCACTTCATGTAGCAAGTGGCCATTAATAGTAGTATCGATAACTGGAGCTCCTGGGTCCACAAATAAATCTACTGTTTTTACATCCTTAGTTGTTTTTCCTTTGGAAGAATTTTCACTGACTTTAGAAGCATTTATCTCAATCCTCTTCCTTCGACGCCGAACTAATTTGTGGTAAAGTTGTTTCCGACAAATAGGCGCTATTTCTAGCAATTGCCGAAGGTTAATAGTCAATATATTTCTTCTAATGCAGCCCAAAGATCATAGGTCTTATTTACGGATTCTGCATAATCTTGACTCCCTTCCTTAGGAGGAACCAAACTTTTGGGAAAAGGAGCTACTCCCACTTGAATCTTAGGATTTGCTAAGGGTACAGGTAATAACGGATGGTCAGAGGAATGTGGCGGAGAATCCGATTCCGGTAGTTCTATATTAGGATCTATGTCCTTAGACTTATCCTTCACTGCTCTATTTTTTTGTGGACTCTCTTCCTCTAAATCTTGCTCCTTCTGTTGTTGCTTTTGTGCCCTCGTAATTACACCAATCATCGGGTCAGCTCTAAAAGTCACCTTGCGAGGTATAAATTTTGACTTAACTCCAGTATCTTTCCTTATTGTTTCTACTTCAACTAAATTTGCAGCAGGCGTTGAAGGTTCATTAGAGGTTTGTTTCCCTTTGTCAGAAATTTTATTATCCTCTCGCTTAGGGCAATTCTCTTCATAGTGTCCTTCACCACTGCACCTCCTGCAAAGAGGAGTATAGTCTTGATTTTTTCATGCATTTGGACAATATGTGGCTATGTGACCTTCTTGTTGGCATAGATAACAAATTACTGGTCCCCTAGGTCTTTGTTGACCACCTTGTCCCATTGGATTACGAAATTTTCCATTATTTCTTCTAAAAGGAGAATTTCTCCCTCGATTGCTATCACTGTTGTAATTGTTCCGAGGCACTGGGGGTCTACCCTGGGTGGGCAATCCTCGTGGCCTAAAAGGTTGATTGGGTGGTCCAATCTCATAAGTCCTATTATTACGATCCATGTAATTGTAATTCATTTGCATCGAACGAGCTTGTTGTTGCTCTTGACCTAATTTATGCCAACAATTTGTATCTAAATGACCGGTCTTGTGGCAAAAAGAGCAAAATGGTGGAAGATCAGGCATTAACCTTGAAGGCGTCGGACACTCTGTAGCCACATGGCCGTAACCATGACACTTACCACACCAAATATTAGATCGAGGTGGGTTTGAAGTCGAATTTCCCGACGATTGTTGAGCACTAGATCCTTGTGTCGTTATCGAATAAATTTCCTTCAAAGGCACTTGTACTGCAGTCATAATTTCCTCCTTTAATTTTCCTAGAGATTTCGCAATAATATCTGCTACTTTTGCTTCATCCAGAGGAGATTGAGATTGCGGCATAGAAGGCATTCCTGTCTGCATCATATAGGTTGGAATTGAAGTGTACGGATTTAGAGGTACACTCAATATGTTTGAGCTTGCGGTTACCGAGGGATTTAAAGGAACGGTCACATAAGACACGTTCTTAGGTACCCCGCCTGAAGTGCTTGGATATTCTGTCCCAGATTCTTTGAATAGATCTCTCCGTCGTTGTTGACTAAGCTGCACTTCTTCCCACCATCTAGCATGTGTTTTAGCATCTGCCAACGCAGCTGGTCGTTGTAAACTAACATGCTGATGAACTTCAGGATTAAGTCCATCAATGAACTTACGTTTTTGCGTGGGATCGTCAGGAGCAGGATTCATCTTACGAATGATTGTCTCCATGCACTCAATATAATGTTCAACACTTTCAGTTGCTCCTTGGGACATATAATCCAGTTGAAGAGCCAATCTATCTTGAAAACCTTGTCGTCTAAATTTTTCTAGAAAAGCTCTTGATAAGGCATCATAGGTCCCTTTATGTTGAGTATCTAAATTCCCATACCATTTCGCTGCTTCATCTTTTAATGTTGCAGGGAAGATATGAAGCTTCTGGTCGTCATCTATTATCTCATTGGCGACACAAGTCACCTCAAATCTTTGTGAATGGGCATCGGGATCTTCGTCCCATAGTCCCCCGAATTGCGTGAAATCAACTAATCTGACTGGGCTGCGAGCCATTGTTTCTCTAAATAATAGCCCTAACCCTAAATCGTTGATAGTATCAAACCACCGAGGTTCCTGAGGTTTCTTAAATAATTGACGCAATCCGAAATTTGACTCTAAATCCCAGTCAAAGAGCAGTTCAATACTCCCGACCGTAGCATTAGCTTCACTCTCCCTATTTTCACTATTTTGCCTACCTCTTTCCCCAGTGACACTGCTAGTACTGGAGACAACTTGATCCCATTGATATGAAGCTGCTTCACTTTCCTTTGATGGTGTTCCATCAGTTGATAAGCTAGGCTGAAGAGGTTCTACCGTTGAGTTAGACACAGCATCTACTCCCAAGTTCAGCAATGCGTTGACCCTCTCTAGCCTTTCTAATAACCAAGCCTCTTGTCGCACTGCTCGTTCTCTAACTCGTTGATCCCTAGCTTCGTTTTGTTGCTTCCGTCTGTCTTCGGAATTCATCCACAAGTACTAAACTAGCTCTTACTATCATACTCCAAAATTACGCTCGTTTTATTTGAAGCTATAAAATTAGGTTGTCGCTTGTATGCGCACTTAGAAGGTTCAAAATAGTCGGCAACTCTGGGTCTATCTCCCCAAAAGGTAACTTTTCTTCTTGCTCGGGGATTAAGCCTAGAATTTCAGCAACCTCTCTAACGTCTTTCGTATCGAAAGCAACTTTTAAACCTCTGGATACACGTATCCAAGGCAACACATCATCCCACACTACTCTTCTAAACGTCCAATAAGCTGTGCGGTGATACCAATCAAAGTGGTATGATACACTGATTGTATTTATCTCTACCGCGTCTATTAACCCAAAGTGTGTCGCTAGTAGAACTATGGTTTGAGCACAGTCGTTATAACCCTAGCTCCAAGAAGATAATTGTTCAACGTCCACAGTTAATTGTGGCCCAAAATATGTGCCTCCCTCTACTAACTCTGTATCCCTCGCCCAATCTAGCACTTTTCTTTGGCACCCTTGGGGCAAATTAGGAAAATAGTCCCTTAGAAAAGAGATTGCGTATTCACTCATAAATAACACCTAGGATTTGAATACCCGAGGAAAATTAATCACCCGCTAGAGTGCACTTGGCCCCCGGCAGACGCACCAAAAAATGACTGGCCAAAGACCAAACCACTTTTACCCAGGACAACAAGCCAACTCCTAAGAGTTGTTGCACTAAACAGGTGATTGTTACTACTAACAATGCTAATTTGATTTAGTCTTCCATTAATTGCATGACATTTTATTTGTAGTAGTCCAACTATAAATATCTAAACTCCAGTAAACATACTTAATCTCATACTTCGCTTCTTTTCAACTTTTACAGCTAGATCTTGATATTAGGTACTAAAACGCTAAACCTAAGATAACTACAGTTTCCCTCCATCTTTCAGGAGCGGCTTCTCATAAATTTCTTGTGCCAACTAGTGGCGGTTTATCCAGGAAGTTTTAATATTTGGCTTTAAGAAGTTTGTTTCATATAACAGATCCCTTGGATCTATTTAAATATTGCCATTTAAGTTCCTTTGTATATTTATCTTCTTCAATTGATTAAAATTAGTTCATTTTATTCATTTAATTCCAACAAACATTCAAATCAAAACAATTTAACGTTCCAAAAACCCATAACTTTTATCCCTTGATAAACGTCTTCCCACTTCGTACCGCAATTTCTTCGTTGCTTATTAGTATTTAAATACTTAATTCATTTTGCAAATATAACGTCATTTTCTTCTTTCTCTTCACTAAATACAAATCAGGACTAAACCAGGTACTTTCCACACTCTAACGAAATCATATACATAGTTTATTTTACATTCCCATATTCCCTATTAATTTATAAATAAGTCTTAGTAGCCCTTCACTCTTCCTTGCAATCATCAGATGATTTCTTTTTAATATGAACAAAATATAAATCTTAAATTTGGATGCTGAGGCTTTCCCTCATGCCATCAAACAATTATTTTATTACGTTTCCAATATTTGTAATCTGAATTCAAAGTTATAATTTTCTTATCATCAGAAAATATCATAAAATACTATTACATCTCTCAAATTTTTTAACCATCCCCATGTTATTAAATAGTACATCATGTATCGTTTTATTTACTCAAAATAAAACACTAGGTTTATGTGTAAATGTTCTTTCAGTAGAATATAATTAAACTATTGTTTCTTTTTATTTTAAAGCTTACAAAAGTTCATCAGTAATCAAGAATTATCTTTTCAGCTTTCCATGTAATTAAAAATCCATATTTTTATTGATAGAGAACATTTTTTATTTAAATGAAAACTGCTATTTTGCTTTGAACATAACTAGTTTTGAATTTTTAAATATGTTTAACCATCTCTAAAAATTCTGATAAAAATTCAATAAATTTCCTGAGTCATAAACTTTATAGAAACAAATGTCACAACTTATAAATTTCAATCAACAATTTTATAAAAATTTATTTGTATCATTTTTGAGTCATTTTTAAGCATTTTCTACTATTTTCTATTTCCAATAAATAAAACAAGTCCACATAAATGCAAACAAACATTCAACATAGAAAAACAAGTTTCAAATCATTTTCTAAAAATAAAAAAAAATTGAACATTTACTCATACTATATTATTTATTTTAGATACATAGTTTAGGCATATACTTGTAAATCCCGTTGATCGTTGTGTTGTCTTTGAAGACCGTGTCCTCTTGCAGTCCAACCAAGAAGAAGTCTATCCAGTCATTTGGAATAGCAAGCTCACCCTTTTCCGCTTTCTTACGTTTTCCTTTGCAAATTGCATTGTTGCTATAGGAACGAGCATTTAGAATTCTCTTAAAATTTAATCTTGATTAAATTTAAACTTATGGGGATTTATTGTGGTGATGACAATTGTGGAATTATCTCCCTTTGACTCTGCAAGTGCTTTGCCGATTCTCTCTCACCTTAATTCTTGGAAGACGATGCCTCTCCTTAATATTCTTTCTCTCATATGCCATCATCCGAATGCATGCATCTGGATAAGCAACCTTGCACTCCTCCACCTCTCTTGTCGAACTCCAAGCAAGGAATCTAACCCTTGGATACGATGGAGTCGATCTCCTTGGCGATTCGATCGGATGACAAAGAAAGAACATATAGCATTGTCTCAAACCTCTTGTTCTCCAAGGGATTTACCACTTGGGCTATGCAAGACATGATGAAGCAAAGACTATACTGATAGGCACAACCGTCAAAAAGGAGGCCGCCATAGACTCTCTCTCTCTCTCTCTCTCTCTCTCTCTCTCTCTCTCTCTCTCTCTCTCTCTCTCTCTCTCTCTCTCTCTCTCTCTCTCTCTCTCTCTCTCTCTCTCTCTCTCTCTCTCTCTCTTGGTACTCAGGTGAGGCACGCACGGAGAAAAGGATAGGATGCCGCAAATGCTGTCAAGATTGAGTTCATGGCATAGGAGTGGAGAAGGCTTTTAGCCAATCGTAGAGCTTGGATGGAACAGACGCAAAGACGAAACTGACTAATGAGGAACCCGAGGCCAGGGAGGCGCGGGGGCAGACGATGGCTGCTCCGAGCTTGGAGATCATCATCCGTCTCATCACCATCTACAAGCCGTAGACCTCGTCATTGAGGCCTCAGCCCGTCGTGGCAGCCACGTGCAAATCAGCCATCAACAAGCCCTCGTCTCCATGGCAGTTCTGTCCGCACCCCCTCTCTGAACAGTCGCAGGATGGCGCCTTATATCAAAAGCACACGCAACTGCAATTCAGCCCCCAAAATTTTTTCCTTTTTTTTTTTCGAGATAGAGAGACGTCACGAGAATGTAACTGCCCCCCCCCCCCCCCCCCCCTTGATGACAAGAGCCCACATAGGGTAATATAGGCACCTTTGCACCCTTTGGAATGTCAATGTGTGAGGTATTACTACTAGTTGATGACCTCAATGACACAAGGACAACCCTTGCTCGTCTAGTCCAACCAACTTTACCATATGCATGGTAGCCAACTCCTCCATAACAAACTTCTATATTTCCTCGAAGGTTGCCGCAAAAGTCATTGACATGATCATGTCCATTAAAGACCACACGAACATCTCTTGCTTCATGCAACGTTGACCAGAAGTCAGAGTTCACTTGTGCACAACCAATTCCCTCTTGCGTAGCTCTAGTTATTGAGCAAAGACTTGCCATACGTGTCTCAACTAGAGAAATGTGAAAATAAGCCAAGGCAGGAATCTTATCCATTGATGTAAATGCATTGATTTTGTTTCGTTCCTACAGTTCGATAGATAGCTCTTTAAACCATTTCTTTTGGCTTTCTTGAATCCACCCATAACCCTGTATCCTCTTCACCTTGGAGTAGTCCCCACTATCAAGCATGTAAAGATTTAGGACACTTCTTCTTTCATCCTCCGATCCCAATGGCCTTGTACTTCTAAGTGGTAGTTAATCCATCTATGTGAGTAACTAGTTTGTTGCTTGAATTCTCCATCCCCCTACTACCCTGTATATCATGGTGTTTAATTTCTTTTGGATATACTTGTGACAATGTATAATCCATGGTGGTAATGTATATTATTTTTTAAATAATAATAAGGATCGTTGAAATATGAAGAGACTACCACATGTGTTGTATAAGAGTGTTAGTTGATGAGGACCACAATAATTGGTAATCAATCGTAGATAGATCATAATCATCAAGTCGTTTCCAAGTAGAAATCTGCCCTACTCCTAACCACTGCATATCTTGGATTGATGTTGCAAAATTTCCTTTGGCACCCTTTGGGATGTCACAAGGATGAATTCACATATGAAATAGTGTGTCCTTATAACCTTTAACACCTGGCACACACGAGGGACCAATTGTTTACAATTGAGAACCCACTTACATCCTTGATTGAAGTCAAATGCCTTAGCACATGTCATATGATTACAAAGATTTGAGAATGAAACGTCAAAAAAAAAACATAATGATTTCATTTGTCATTGGTTCACCAAAAGACTTCTCCATAAGCTTGTCCAAGATTGTGCTTGCCAAGAGTACATCCTAGGTGGTACATCCGATCTTCCTTTTGCCAGTAAGTCCCTTTGGATCACATCATCCTTGCCAAGAGTCATCCTCTTGAATCTAATATTCAACACCTCCCCAAAGAAATCTTCATGATAATCACCAATGATCTAATGATCACCCCTTGATCGTCACTGCAGTATTACTGTAGACAATAATCACAATCATAATGCTATGTATTTTTCATAAAGAATTTCATCATTAGGAGGTAGCATAACTAATGAAATCCCCCATCCCTGAGATTAATACTAAGATATCCTATCAACTTGTCAAGACCTTGTGGTTTATTTAAAATTCCCCTGAAAACTCCTAATTTATAACAAGGTCCTATCTCCTCTAAATAATACTAATCCCTACAGAAAAATTTTAAACAGTCATAGCTGAGATTCACTAAATAGACCTATCAAATTTTTATCTAAAACTCCACCTCCCTCTCGTACAAGAACTTTCTCGTACCAACATCTCCTAGCTAGACTGCAAGGACACAGCCTCCAAAGACAACAACAACGAACACCGCATCTGCATTAAATTCATGTAAAAATTTAGTAATAAGGTATCAATTGTATACAGTTGTGCCAAAAAATTGTTGCAATAAATGGCATGTATTTAGGTGTTGTCATTGCCAACAGTCCATATGAGTCTAGTAAAAAAGTGTGTCCATGTACGTCAATTGAGTCATTACCCTCTTGCACAATAAAAGTGGATTTGATCACTTTGGATATGGGGCATATTGACATTGTCATTGGTTGTAATTGGCTGAAAACACTTGGCAAATTAACCATGGACTTGGAGCAAATGCTAATAAAATTTAATTGGCAAGGACATCAAATAGAGTTGAAAGGTATAGACCACAGAAAAATAGAACTCACCTCTATGAAGAAATTGCAAAAAGAAATCAATGCAAAGTCATGCATCTTCACTCTTTTGCTTGCGAAAATAGATAAATGACAATCAACAAATCAGTCATCTTCTTCTTCAAAGGAAAGGGATCCAAGATTAGAAGAGCTATTGGAGGAATATAAGGATTTATTTCAGCCACCATCATCTTTACCTCCAAAGTAAGAGGTTGACCATCCTATTGACTTGTTGCCCAATACAAAACCCATCAACAAACCTCCCTGTTTCTTTTCCAAGTTTGAAAGGGAAGAAGTGGAGCATCAAGTCAAGGAACTGCTGCAAATGGGTTTAATTCAGCAAATCAATCACTGTTTGCCTCTCCCGTGCTCTTAGTAAAAAAGAAGGATGGATCATTTTGCATGTGTATTGATTACCAGGATTTGAACAAGTCAATGGTCAAGAATAGGTATCCTATTCCCCCAATTGATGATCTTTTGGATGAGCTCAAATATGCAAAAGTCTTCACCAAAATAGATCTTCAATTGGGTTATCATCAAATTCAAATGAAGGAAGGACTTGAGTTCAAAATAGCCTTTAGAAGTGAAAGAGGGCTATACCACTTCTTGGTTATGTCATTTGCACTATCCAATGCACCCGCTACTTTTCAAGCCCTCATGAATAAAATATTGCAACCCTTCTTGTTCAAAACAGTTATGGTTTTCTTTGATGATATCCTAATCTATAGTGAATACAAGGATGAGCATTTGAAGAATATGAGAGAGGTCTTTGTGAACACACACACTCTTTGCCAAGATGATGAAGTGTTCTTTCATGGAAGATGAAGTTGAATACTTAGGTCATGTTGTGGGAGAACAAGGGATTAGAGTGGATCCCAATAAGGTAAAATGTGTCAAAGAATGGCCTACTCCTACAAATGCAACCTCTTTGAGAGGATTCCTTGGGTTGTCATTCTTCTATAGAAGGTTCATCAAGAATTATGCTCATGTGGTGGCTCCATTGACGGATGGGCTCAAAAAGGAAGCTTTCTTTTGGGACTCCATCGCTGATCAAAGTTTCAATGAGCTAAAATCTCTTCTAATTTTAGCACCCATCCTTGTATGTCCGGATTTCTCTAAGGAGTTTATCATATGTGCGGATGCTAGTGGAAGAGGAATTGGGGCTGTTTTATATTAAGATCATGATGACAAGGAGCATCAATTACATGTTTATGAGCAAGAGATATTAGCAATATTGCATGCTATCAAAAAGTAGCATCATTACATTTATGGCAGCCATTTCAAGGTCAAAGCGATCATCGTGTGGTGCTGAAATATTTTCTTTCACAACCAAATTTATCTTCCAAGCAACGAATATGGTTAGCTACTCTTCAAGGATATGATTTTGAAATAACTTATATGGCTGGAAAAGACAATGTGGTGGCAGATGTCTTATTAAGTATGCGGGCATGTTCCATTTCTACCATTTCAACTATGCATAAGGATTGGATTCATGATATTCAAGAAGAGTATTTTCTTGATGAGCAAGCATCAAAGATGATGAAGGAATTTCAAATGGCACAATGGTCTTTTATGGTATCATGGTAGAGTATTCTTGTTACCATAATCTTCTTTCGAAGACCATATCTTGCATGAGATGCACTCTTCACCCGAGTTGTTCAAAACATTTGATAATATTCATAAGAGTTTCTATTGGAAGGGCATTTGGAGGGATGTTAAGGATTATGTTATGCAATGTCTATCATGTCAACAAAATAAAGATTCCTCTCTTCTACCCGGTGGTTTACTTCAGCCACTCCCGATTCCTCAAGGCAAGTGGACTGATATTACAATGGATTTTATTGTGGGATTACCTACAACAAAGCATGGGTGGAATAGCATTTATGTGGTAGTGTACTGGTTGACTAAATCAGCCCATTTTATCCCTACCAAGGCTCAATTTATAGCAAAGCAAGTGGCTAAAAAATTCATGGAATGCGTTTTTAAGCTTCATGGTATGCCATTGAAGATAGTATCCGATCATGATACTAAGTTCATGGGAAGCTTTTGGAGGAGTTTATTCAATTCTATGAAAACAATTTTGACTCCTAGCACGGCATATCATCCCCAAACCGATGGCCAAATGGAGCATGTCAATAAATGGTTGGAAGTCTATCTTCATCATTTTTGCCATGACACTCAAGCTTTGTGGGATCATTGGTTACATCTTGCTGAATTTTGTTATAATTGTCACAAATCGCGTGGTAGGGGGACTTTCTCAAGATGCTGCGCCGAACACACACAGAATGCACAAGGAGAAGCTCACTCAAGAGATAAAAAGAGAGATGGAGGCCAAAAGGTTTTCTTGCTGGTTTCTTCTTCTTCTTCTTCCACACACTTTACAATGTACACAAAGTATAGATAAGATACAACATAAAGGAAAGTGGCCTACTAAGTCAAACAATGCATAACTGACTACACTAGTCAACTGGCGCTATAACTATGCCAGCTGTAAATAGGTGTAACAACCTGAATATAATAAGTAATGAGTCAGTGGCCATGTGATAGTCATAATGACCACCAACGTGGTAAGTGTAGACGTGTGGACCCATCTAACCAAGCGGTCCATCTCATTAATGTACGCATGTGTTGAGCTTGTCATCTCAACACTCCCAAGCTCAACTGCATCTCTACATCTCCAAGTAAGCTTCAAAATTTTTGAAGCTTCTCTGTACCCAATGCCTTCGTGAAGATGTTAGCTATCTAATCTTATGTGCCGACATACACCAAATCAACCTCACCTGCTAGTACATTCTCTCTTACAAAGTGGTAGTGTACCTCAATATGTTTTGTCCTGGCATGGAACACAGGGTTCCTAGCCAATTGTATACTGCTCATGTTGTCACAATAAATGACAACTAGACCTTCCACCTGCACATCTAAATCAACCAATAACTTTTGTAGCCATACTACCTCACATGCTACAACAGCAGCACCTCTATACTCAGCCTTTGTACTCAAGAAATCAACTGAAGATTGCTTTTTGTTGCTCCAAGTAACTACTGCACTACCAAGAGAAAACATGTATCCACTGGTAGATCTTCTATCTACCAGTCCAATCTGCATCTATGTATCCAAACACCTGTACATCTGTACCTACCTCATAGAAAAGTCCATAATGTAATGTGGACTTCACATATCTCAATATACATATGACTGCATCCAAATGTGGCTTTCTAGGTACTTGCATAAACAAACTCACAAGACCAACAGCGTAGCTCAAGTCTGGCCTTGTAATGGTCATGTAGATCAAACTCCCCACTATCCTCCTAAACATAGTAGGGTCTTCTATCTCATCCCCAACATCAGCACTCAACTTTACATTCTACTCCAACAACGTGACTGAAAGTGGTTTGCATGCTTTCATACCATACTTGGACAACATATCCAAGCCATACTGTCTTTGGGACAACCATATACCATCATCACATCTGATCACCTCAATGCCAAGGAAGTATCTTAGCTCACCTAAATCCTTCATCTCAAACTTCTTCTTCAAAAATTCCTTGACTTCAGCAATCCCACTATCACTATCACCTGTAATAATCAAGTCATCCACATAGATGACTATGATGACCAAACCTGCATCTCCCTTTCTCACATAAAGTGAGTGGTCAGCATTAAAAACATAAAAGCCAATATTGACAAGATACTCTCTGATCTTGTCAGACCATGCTCTAGGTGCTTGCTTGAGCCCATAGAGCGTCTTCTTCAACCTGCACACATACATGGGATGCTCTAAATCTTCATAACCTCCTGGCTGATCCATATACACATATTCCTACAAATCACCATGCAAGAAGGCATTCTTCACATCCATTTGCTACAACCTCCAACCTTTGGCTAGTGCCAAAGCAATCACACATTTGACAGTTGCCATCCTAGCAACTGGACTGAAGGTTTCTTCATAATCTATGCCATATGTTTGGGCAAAGCCTTTTGCAACCAGCCTAGCTTTGTACCTACTAATAGAACCATATGCATTGTGCTTAATTTTATAAACCCACTTACATCTAATAGCTTTCTTGCCCTTCAGCAACGATACTAGATCCCAAGTCTTATTGGCCTCTAATGCAGCCATCTCCTCATCCATTGTTGCATCCCAATGAGCATGACCAATAGCCTTCTCAAAACATGTGGGCTCAACATCCTCATTCACTTTCACCATATAAGCATAATGGTGAGCTACATAACTTTCAAAACCAAATCTGTTAACATGGTATCTCACCTTACTAGACCTGCGTACCACTAGATCACTCAATGGAGTCTTTGCATTGACGCGTGCTCTCTGCACACTTGGAGTCCTCATTGAAGAAATGCCAAGCTCATCATCAAAGCTCTCTGAGCCACTGGAGACTCCATCAAGAACTGCATCAATGCCATCTGATACTTTATTCTTTTCTTTGTCTTTACCTATAGTGCTACTAGATGCACCTGAAGATGTAGAGATACTCCTTAGTCTCCCAGACCAAGGACTACCAGATAATGTCTCTGGTCCACTAAGAATCCGTGATTCTTGCTTTTCAACCTGCACATGAGTGTGGCACACTATCTCTCTAATGAATGTGAGAGAGAGAGAGAGAGAGAGAGAAAGAGAGAGTCATAAGCTGAAAGTATAGCTCCAAAATGAAGGATGACACGCACCAACAGTAATCCTGGATCCAACAATAGAGCCACCAGCTAGGGCATTGCAATTAATACAACTACAACATTTGGTAAAGATAATTCATCTTCAAATACCCAGGTACTAATTGCCATCTCCTCTATTCATTAAGACATAGATAATGTCTCTTTGGCTTGCATATGAATCCATTTAAATGAGTAGCTTGAATTTATTTTTCAATGGTTAATGAGCTCGTTGGGGATCATAGGACAATTTATTCCACATCAGGTTCACCATAACCATAAATGACCTTGCATAGATTTATGCACATAGCGCATTGAGGTTCGCACAAATCCTTGTACCCAAATACAATCATTGCATCCCGGTGCTATGCAGCAAAATCATACGTAGCATGAAAAGCATATAAGGTTACCTTGATGGTTATATACATAGACAATACATGCATTGGAAAGATTATATGAAACATACATTGATGATACATGAGATGATCTTGCATTAAAAGTCCTACATCCATCCTATGAAGGTTTCGCATTAAATAACAGTTGAAGAGTTTAACTTGTGCTACCAAACCATGAATTGATTACAAGTTGCACAATAATTTGAGAATTATTTTACATTTCGAAGTCCCACACTATCGAGCATCTCCAGAAGTCTCGTCTGTCACGTCGAAAAATTATGAAATTTTCCCAAACATCGCTCGATGGGTCTTTAAAGCACTTTTGGGCATTGCCACTTAAAATCATATTGATTGCAGCTGCCGCCTTCGACAAAGTCTATTTTTCCCTAAAATTTAGATTTTTTGGCTATTTTTAAGCACTTTCTCGGCGTAAAAAATCATCTATCAATTATCATCATCTAATACATCACCAGCAGGTGTATACCAACTACTCATCTCATAAAAAATAACGTCCCTGCTCACTTTGAACTCACCTATGACAGGGTTATAAACAAGATACCCTTTTTGCTCTAAACAATATCCAATAAAAATACATTTTTAAGCCTTTGGATCAAGCTTCTTTCATAGCTCATCTGGCACATGAACATATGCAACGCAACCAAATACCTTTTTTAGCCTTTGGATTAAGCTTCTTTCATAGCTCATCTAGCACATGAACATATGCAACACAACCAAATACCTTCAAGTGTGATACATCAGGCTTCTTGCCAGTAAAGCATTCTTTGGGAGTCATTCCATGAGCTGCAGCTGTGGGGTTCTATTAATAATATAGACAGTAGTATGGACAACTTCAGACCAAAAATGTTTTGACATATTCTTTTCAGCCATTAATGCCAGTGCAACTTCTGCAATATTTTTTTTCTTTCTAAAACCCCATTTTGCTGTGGGGTATACATGCAAGTAAATTGTCTCTTTATCCCATGAGTCCTCAAGAAGAGACTAAACTCATTAGAGAGGTACTCTTCCCCTCCACCTAATCTCAAGCACTTCACTTTCAAGCCTACTTCTGTTTCAACAATTGCCTTGAAAGATTTGAAGAAAGATTTGAAGTGCTCAAATACATCACTCTTTTCCTTCTTGAAATATACCCATAGCTTCCTTGAACAGTTCAATAAATGTGACAAAGTATTTGCTACCACCAAGAGATACATTCTGTGTAGGCCCCCAAACATTTGTATGCACTACATCAAGTATATTTCTACTCACTTCTCTATCATGCGAGAAGGCTTGTCTCACCTGCTTACCAAAAATGGCATGCTTCACAGACTTTATGAAATTTTGCAACTCTAAAAGAAGGCAACCCTGTAACTAATCCTATGGACTGCATTAATTTCAACCTTTGTGCATTTGCATGTCCAATATGTTTATGCCATATTTCAATGTCTGCAAGTACTCCTTTTCCTTTAGCATACATAGCAGTATCCATTGCAGGAATTCCAACATCTAAAGTGAACATGCGGCCTTTTGCAACCAACCTACACTTATCATTAAAATCTTCTACAAAATAACTTTTGCATTGAATCAAACATGCAACCCTTGCTCTACCATTTGGCCAACAGACACTAGATTCTTTGTGATTGATGGCACATGTAATACATTTGTCAGACTCTTTGTCTAGCCATCATACAAGGACAAGGGAACCTTTCCAATGTGTGAAATTGGGTGGCATGAATCATCACCCATCTGCACATAACCTAGATTTTGTAAGTCTAGCATCTCTCCAAACCATTCAACATGACTGGTCATATGATTGGATGCACTTGAATTGACACACCATACATCATCATGTGTCCTCTTTCCTATAATTGCATTCATCATATGTTGCATAACAAACAGATACTCATTTTTACCTTCATTCTGTCGTGAAGATGATGCATAGTTTCTTGCTGCAATTTACCACTGCGAATATCATCCTTATTAGCATAACAATGGGCTGCAATATAACCTGTCTTGCCACAATAATGGCAAACAATAGCAAAATTTCCAGAACCTCTATTCTTCCATCCACCTCTTCCTCTAGAGCTCCCCCTGCCTCTAAAGTTTCCTCGGACTCTTGAAACCTACATTTCACCAAATTGTTGATTGAAGCTGTTTTGCTGGTTATCGCTAGCACATCCCATACCATGACCTCTCAAAGAGGATCTACCACATCCCCTTTCTAAACTTGAGTAAAATGCTTGGATCTGTTCAGCATTTTTTTCATATGAATCACCCACATATCGATCTCTTCAGTAATCGTGAGAGAGATCAGCTCATCAAAATCTGGAAATGGCTTCCGTACATATACTGAAGTAGCAAATGATTTCCATGCCTTCTCATTATTAAGGCCACTCAAAGTGAATGAAACAAAATCATCATCATCAAGCATTGCATCAATTGCTGCTAAAGCATCTGCAATGCTTCTCACCTTCAAAACATACTCATTTACAGACATTTTCTCTTTCTTCAAGGTATTCAACTCTTGCTTGAGTTGAATCTTCCGTGCCTTTGTATTTACTGAAAACATGTTCTTAAAATTTGTCCAAGATACATGTGAAGTTTCTACATTCCTAATATATCCCAACATCGTATTATCAATGACTATAGATAGCCAGTACATCACCTTTTTGCCTTTTGCATTCCATTCTTTCCATGCTTTTAATTCATCTGCAGTTGGAGGGATACCCAGCTCTGTCTCTTTTTCTTCACCTGAAATAAACTCATAAAGGCCCTTTCCAATGAGTAAGTTCGTCAGAAGGAACTTCCATGAATGGTAGTTGTTCTTGTCAAGCTTCTCAATAATGGGATTTCCCCTATTCTCTACCATTATCACAAAAAAGGATACAACATAGCAAGCTAGTCTTCTGCAGCCTTTCACAACAAGTGCACACCAATACACCAAGCAATCTTTTTCACTGATTGCTCAATAGTATATGTAATCTGCAACCTGTTTGTAGATGAACCTTATGTTTGATTCGTGGCAAACACCTCAAAATTTACAGATTCGAAATTTGTAACTTGTGCACCAACTTTCAGTCAATATAGCCAAAATCACAGTGTACCCTAAAATTGTTGTTTGCAACTTTGCAGCTCTAAAATGGGGCCTGAAATGGCCTCATATGCCAAAAAGAACTACAAGAAGGGCTTGTTTGCAGAATATACAATGCTCTACTTGCACATCAAATCTCACATCAATATGAGATTTTCACTCTACCTTGCTTCCAGTGCCTCCAAATGCATTATCCAAGAGAGAGTGTGGAAGAATGGGAGAGCTTCTTACCCGTTGCTTGCTTACTTAAACCTTGCTTCTTATCCTTCACTTTAGCCTTCAAAATCAAACTCTCTTAGTGGCACGACTCTGATACCATGTCAAGAATCGTGTTGTGGGGGGACTTGCTTGAGTTGCTATACCAAACACACACTGTATACACAAGAGGAAGCTCACTCAAGAACATAAGAAGAGAGATGGAGGCCAAAATATTTTCTTGCTTTTTTTTTCTTCTTCCACACACTACACAATGTACACAAAGTATAGATAAGATATAACATAAAGAAAAGTGGCCTACTAAGTCAAACAGTGCATAACAGACTACACTAATCAACTAGTGTTATATCTTTGCTAGTTGTAGGTGTTGAGATATCGAGCTCCACTCGTGATATGCCAGGGTGACCATTGTGCCTTTATGTCACCGACTTGTTAGTTGCAAATGCGGTTGGTACACCGCCTATGGATAATAGCTAGATGACAGCTATCCTTATCTACTCTAGTTCGTAGCTCAGTTAGTATGCCACCTTAGTTAGTTGAGTTTGGTTTGAGACCCATATATAGGGTTCTTCTATTTCTTTGTACAAGAGTTCTTTTTGGCTTACACAACTAAGAAGAGGAAAACTGTTTTCAGCCTCCACCTCTGTGTGTATTCCCCCATTGTGCAAGCAAGAAAGCTACAAGTGAGACTCCTTCCTTCTCTCCCACAATCTTGACATGGTATCAGAGCCTTGTTCGTGGTAAGGAGCTCAAGAAAGCAAGCCATGCTCGCGGTGTTCTGGTAAGAGGAGCAGTGTTGCTTTCATTTTCTGTTTTGGGAGCAGATCTCTGCAGGTAGCACAATTGGAAATTGCAAGAGTGCATTGTCTCAGGTTGAGACGCCCTTCGCGGTGAAGTAAGAGGGCAGTATATGCTGCGGGCAAGGGCTTTAGCCCTTGGCAACCCTGTTTTTTTTATTTGAGGCCATTTCGGGGCCTGTTTTGAAGGCGGAAGTTTTCTGCATGCACTCAGGAAAAGGCCCTGTTTTATGCTGTGCGACCACTGTTCTACAGGTCGGTGAAAAGTTACCACAGAGATTGCATCGTATGCTTGTGTGCAGAGACATTGGGAGTTACAAAATCATCCTTGGTTCCTATTTATGCAAAATCGTCACTAGGAAGTGACTATGTGGTCAAATACCACTTTCACCAGTTTTGCAGATTTGCCCTTGTGAGGGTGAAGCTGTGTTTTTTGCAGTGACATAATTTTTTGCAGTGTTCTATAATGGCGTCTGATTCTCTTTCACAGATTGTCACTGAAAAGCTTGACAAGAACAACTTCCAAGCATAGAAGTTTAGAATGACGAATTTCCTTATGGAAAAAGGATATTGGAAATTTGTTGCAGGAAATGAAGAAGAACCAGTTCTTCTTGATGTTCCCAATCAACAGCAAATGCAGGCATTTAAAGCATGGCATGAGAGAGCCAGGAAAGTTATGTATTGGTTGTCTATCAGCATTTCAGACTCTATGATTGTGCATATTCAGGATGCAAGTACGCCAAAGGAGGCATAGGATACTTTGTCAAAAATGTATAGCACAAATATGCAAGCCAGGAAAATGCAGCTCAAGCAAGAGTTTCATAATGTGCAAAGAGAAAGTATGAGCATCAATGACTACCACATGAAGGTGAAGAAGATTGCAGATGTACTTGCTTCCATTGGGTCGCCAGTGGAAGATGATGATTTAGTTTCTGTGACCTTGAATGGTCTAGGAAAGGATTATGCACAGTTTCGGACATCCATTTCAGTTCGTGAAAGATTTCCTGATTTTGAGGAGTTGATTGCTCTTCTCATTTCTGAGGAGCAAAGAAATATTGGTGCATCTTCTTCAGGAGGAACTTCAAAAGAAACTGTCTTCTACTCAAATGCTGGAAGAGGTAGAGGCAGAGGTAGAGGAGGCCGATTTGGAGGCCGTGGTAGAAATCAAAATATGCAGCAGACTCAAGAAAACCAGTCCTATGGAGGAGGATGTGGTAACTCTAGAGGCAGGGGGAGCCAAAGAGGTCGTGGTGGATGGCAAAGAGGCCAAAATGCAAACAGTAATGTTGAATGCTACTACTATGGTAAAATGGGTCATATGGCTAAAGACTGCTATAAAAAGCAGAATGACATCATGAATGGAAAACTGCAACAAGGGAATTATGCATCTTCTAGTAGACAGGGTGATGACAGAAATGAGCATTTGTTTATGGTGCAGCACATGAACAATTCTGTGACAAGTGCAGAAGAAAGTAACGATGTGTGGTATGTTGACTCAGGTGCATCAAACCACATGACAGGTCATGCAAAATGGATGGAGGATGCAAGGAAAATGGAAAAACCAGGATTTGTGGAGACTGGTGATGATACTGCACATCCTATTGTGCAGATTGGGAAAATTCCTTTGTCTATGCAGGATGGGAAAAAGAAATACCTGTCCGATGTATTTCACATCCCGAATATCACCAAGAATCTGGTTTCTGTTGGTCAAATGGTTGAGCAAGGCTTGCAGGTCAGATTTAATCCTCATGGATGCTTTGTTGAGGATATGAAAAATAAAGGTCGCTTGATAGCAAAAGGAAAAAAGAAGGGCAGAATGTTTACGTTGGATGCAGACATGTCTGAATTGAGTGCAGCAATGTTTGCACATGGGACCGGTGTAGTTGCAGATATTGATATCTGGCATAAACGCATTGGTCATGTTAATGTACAGCGACTTAAATCAATGTAGGCCCAAAATATTATTGCAGGATTGCCAAAAACAGGCAAGGAAACCATTTCCTAGAAATGTTCAAGAAAGTAAAAAGCCATTGGAATTAATCCACTCTGATGTGTGGACTACTAAAGCTGCATCTCTTGGACGCTGTCATTATTTTGTCACTTTTATTGATAACTATAGCAGAAAAGTTTGGGTGTATTTTATGAAAAAGAAAAGTGAAGTTTTTGGGCATTTCAAAACTCTTAAAGCTATGGTTGAAAAAGAAAAAGGCCTGCAAATAAAATGCCTAAGGTCAGATGGAGGGGGAGAGTACCTCTCAAATGAGTTTGCAAGGTTCCTGCAGGAGCATGGCATAGAGCAGCAATATTCATGCAGTCATATCCCACAACAAAATGGAATTGCAGAAAGGAAAAACAGGCATATTGGAGAGGTATCTCGTGCCATGCTCAATGAAAAAGATCTGCTAGATTTTTATTGGGCTGAAGCAATTGCTACAGCAGTCTACATAATGAATAGGACTCCCACTGCAGCAATACATGGAATGACTCCAGAGGAGAGGTATACTAGTAGGAAACCAGATATTTCTTATTTGAAAATTTTTGGTTGCATTGCCTATGTTCATGTGCCAAATGAGTTGAGATCCAAGTTGGATCCAAAAGCTGAGAAGTGCATCTTTATTGGTTACTCTTTGCAGTAGAAAGGGTATAGATGCTATAACCCTTCTACTCGTAAGTTTACAGTAAGCAGAGATGTTATTTTTTATGAGATGAGTAGCTGGTATAAACCAGTTAATGTGATTGATGATGTAGATGCACAAAATGGTAATGCTGCACAGAATTCACAGCAGCTGTCACAAAATATTAGTGGACCTGGAGCGTCCTCTAGCAGTGATTCACATTCTTCGCCATGGATAGGCAGATTGAGATCAGGAGAATCTTCTCAAAGCAATGTAGATAGTGGTATGCAAGTATCACGAAAAGGAAAAGAGAAGGTAGATCATCCCATGTTTGATGTGAATGCAGGTCACTCTTATGTGGATGGTGAATCCAATGGCTCAGAACAAAGCATTGATGATGAGCTGGGTATTCCTTCTATTGTTACACCTGGATTAAGGAAGACCAGGGATGTTTTGAGAGCACCTAGGAGTGAACCTACTTTGCGCAGGTCTACCAGAGCTAGGTATCCTGTGGATAGGCTGAAATATGATGGATTTACAGCCATTCACTATGCCTATATGGTCAAAGTGATACAGGAACCAGAACCCACTTCTTTTGAGCAAGCCATGGGAAAAGAAAAATGGAAGAAAGCCATGGATGAAGAAATGGATGCCTTGGAAGCAAATGCTACATGGGAATTGGTACCTTTGCCTAAAGGTAAGAATGCAATTGGCTGTAAGTGGGTTTATAAGGTAAAGTACAATGCAGATGGTTCTGTGAACAGATACAAGGCAAGATTAGTAGTAAAGGGGTATGCACAAACATATGGCATTGACTATGAAGAAACATTCAGTCCGGGTGCAAGGATGGCAACCGTAAGAGCAGTCATTGCTATGGCTACATCAAAGGGATGGTCTTTACATCAGATGGATGTAAAGAATGCCTTCTTGCATGGTGATTTGCAAGAAGAGGTCTATATGGAGCAACCACCAGGTTATGTGCATGCTGTTCATCCTGAGTTTGTTTGCAGGTTGAAGAAAGCCTTGTATGGCTTGAAGCAAGCACCTAGAGCATGGTCTGACAAGATAGGACAGTATCTTGTCACTATTGGCTTTCAGATTTCCAAGGCAGATTTCTCACTTTATGTGAGAAAAACAGAGAAAGGTATTATGCTACTTGTCATTTATGTTGATGATTTGATTATGACAGGTGACAGTGATGAAGATATCCTTCATGTGAAAATGCTATTGAAGCAGAAGTTTGAGATGAAGGATTTGGGAGAGCTGCGTTATTTCTTGGGCATTGAGGTGATTAGATCACCAAGTGGAATACAGCTCTTGCAGAGACAGTATGGATTGGACATGCTATCCAAATATGGGATGACAATCTGTAAGCCTATTTCAGTTCCTTTGGAGCAGAATGTGAAGCTGAGCGCAGATGCAGGTGAGCGTCTGGAAGACCCTACTATGTACAGACGCATAGTAGGAAGTTTGATTTATATGACTATTACCAGGCCAGATTTGAGCTATGCTGTTGGATTGGTAAGTCAGTTTATGTAGGCTCCAAGGAAACCACATTTGGATGCGGCTAGACGCATACTCAGATATGTGAAGTCCACATTGCAGTATGGGCTATTTTATGAGACTGGGGTTCAGATACAGTTGCATGGATACACTGATGCTGATTGGGTTGGTAGTATTTCTGATAAATGATCTACCAGTGGATATGTGTTCTCTTTTGGGAGTGCTGCGATCACTTGGAGGAGCAAGAAACGGCCTATAGTTGCCTTGTCGAGCACAGAGGCTGAGTACAGGGGTGCAGCAATGGCTGCATGTGAGGTAGCTTGGTTGCATAAGCTACTTTATGATATGCATCAGCCTACAGATGGGCCAGTTGTCATTTATTGTGACAACATGAGTAGTATACACTTGGCAAATAACCCATTCTATCATGCTAGAACAAAGCACATTGAGGTGCATTATCACTATGTGCGGGAGAGGGTTTTACTAGGTCTTATTGATCTAGTTTATGTCAGCACAGAGGATCAGGTAGCCGACATATTCATGAAGGCATTGGACGCAGAGAAGCTGCGCAAGTTCGAAGACCTGCTTGGTGTGCAGGAATTGGGATTGAGCTCGAGGGGGAGTGTTGAGATATCGAGCTCCACTCGTGATATGCCAGGGTGACCGTTGTGCATTTATGTCACCGACTTGTTAGTTGCAGATGCGGTTGGTACACCGCCTATGGATAATACCTAGATGACAGCTATCCTTATCTACTCTAGTTCTAGCTCAGTTAGTATGCCACCTTAGTTAGTTGAGTTTGGTTTGAGACCCATATATAGGGTTCTTCTATTTCTTTGTACAAGAGTTCTTTTTGGCTTACACAACTAAGAAGAGGAAAACTGTTTTCAGCCTCCACCTCTGTATGTATTCCCCCATTGTGCAAGCAAGAAAGCTACAAGTGAGACTCCTTCCTTCTCTCCCACAATCTTGATAGTAGGTAGGTGTAACAAACTAAGTATAATAAGTGATAAGTCAGTGGCCATGTGAGTATCATAATGACCACCAACGTGCTAAGTGTAGATGTGCAGACCCATCTAACCAAGCAGTCCATCAATGTCTCCACGTGTTGAGCTTGCCATCCCAATATATCACTAGTGCTTCCATAGCTACCTCTCGTGAAAGTGTTGCAAGCTCCAATGGGACTTGCTTGGCTTGAAGTCTTTTTACCAAGAGGCACACTATCACTACTCA
Source organism: Lygodium microphyllum (assembly GCF_053477565.2). Classification (NCBI taxonomy): domain Eukaryota; kingdom Viridiplantae; phylum Streptophyta; class Polypodiopsida; order Schizaeales; family Lygodiaceae; genus Lygodium; species Lygodium microphyllum. The sequence continues at coordinate 93,720,037 of NC_141159.1, read as the reverse complement.
TAGGACTTCCATTTCTTACTTGGAGGTTTTAGCTACCAAGACTCCCTATAGAGGTTTTCTAGGTATCAGCAAATAAACTATCTCCTTGTAGAAATAGTTGGATACTAGGACGCACTTGCAATGAGCAGGGAAAACTCCAAAAGTTTTGCCAACATCTTTCAATATATTTATCATAGTCAATTGCATGCATCTTAGCCTCCGTTTTAACAACTTAGGATCTCGCATCCTCACTTGGATTTGTGTGTCAAGCAATAGACCACTCATAAAGAGCTCACATAGCACATCCTCTAGCAACATAGTGGTTTTTCTTGGCCAAAGCCTAAGAATAACAACAAAGGCTCTAGCATATTCTTTAGTAGATGTAGATGACTATTTTTTAATCTCCATAATTTGCCCTAAGACCTCAGTCATGGGCACCTTCTTTTCATATTCATCTAAGAATTTATCACATAGCTCCTTGAAGGATTTAATCGACCCTCTTGGGAGGGTCCAATACCATTTCCTAGCCTCTCCCTTCAAGGTTCTTGAGAATACAAGCATCCGATGTATATCACTAAACCCACTTGTAAGGCAAGTTAGGCCATATTATTTTAATTGCAACATTGGATCCTCCTTTACTAGCCCATGAAACATAGGGAGATCCCTATAAGGAGGAGGGCACTTAGTCCTCTCCTTCGGGATCATCACTGGGTCATTAAAATATTCATATTCATCATGACCTAGTTCCAGACTTTTAGGGTACCTGGCCTCTTCCATTTCCACCTTTTCTAGTGTAGGAAGGTTAATGTTATCCTTGTTTTCCCTTTCTATCAATTCAAAAAATGGTTTGGGGAGGCCTATGCTATGCAATAGGGAGTCTACCCCATCACCTAACTGATGATGTTTTAATAATGAGATTGAGAATGTGACTATGTATAGACAAATGGTTGATAGCTTGATTTATCTTACCATCAATATATCGGCTCTTAGTCATTCAGTTGGGTTGATCAACCAGTTCATGCAATAGACAAGGAAACCTCATTTAGATGCAATGAAAGGATTATGAGGCATGTGAAGGCTAATTACATTATGGGCTATTCTATGAGCATGGTAAGTCTCTTGAACAGACATGTTACAATGATACAAATTGGGTTGGATGTGCCTACGATAGAAGATCGACAAGTGGATATGCATTTGGTCTTGGCAACAACATGATTAGCTAGAGTAGTAAAAAGTAACCCACGGTGGCTCTCTTGATTATTGAAGCAGAATACAAAGGTGCAACCTTAGCTACATGCAAAGCTATATGGTTGGTTAAGATGTTGGATGACTTGAGCATATGTGTGGATAAACCAATCAAGCTATACTATGATAATATGAGTAGTGTGCTTCTCGCTCGTAATCCTCCATGAAAAATCAAAGCACATAGAAGTGCATTACTATTTCATTAGGGAAATGGTACTTGGAGGTAAGATAGATCTTATCCATGTGAAGTGACATCTTTACCAAATCACTTAGTTAGGATAAGTTTACTCACTTTAGATCGCTACTTAGAATACATGCTGTGACTTGAGCTTGAGGGGGAGTGTGAAGAATCAATCTTTGAGGATGTGCCAACTCTCTCCAGCTATAGGTTAGCTAGATGATAGGTGTGCCATAATAACATTAGGCAGAACTAGATGTACTAGGTAGTTAGTGACTAAGTCCCTTTACACTATTATGTAGACTTAGGTCTTACTTGATATTAGGTGTGTAAGTTAGTAGAAAGATGAATAATGAAAATGAAGAAGACTAAAGAGAGTGCTACACTCTATGTGCTCCTCATCTCTCTCTCTCTCTCTCTCTCTCTCTCTCTCTCTCTCTCTCTCTCTCTCTCTCTCTCTCTCTCTCTCTCTCTCTCTCTCTCTCTCTCTCTCTCTCTCTCTCTCTCTCTCTCTCTCTCTCTCTCTCTCTCTACATATTGAACATAGTCTATGGTAGTCGATATAGAGACGAAGGGATCCATCCTTCTTCTTTTGGAGTAGCATCGGGTCTCCCCATTGAATTACTTGGCCTAATGTATCCTTGGTCCAATATTTGTTTGTGTTTTTCTTTCAACTCAATGGCTTCTAGAATAGACATATGATAGGGTTTCTTTGCTATTGGAGCAGCTCCTAGTGTTAGCTTAATCTCATAATCAACTTCTATTAGAGGGGGAAGTTCTGTCAACTCTTTTGAAAACACATATATGTATTTCTATAACTAGGAGGATTCTTCTTCAGCTTCCTTTCCTTGCTCAATCCTATTAAGTTTGATTAGGTAGATTGACAACCCTTTTCTTAGCCCCTTCACAATTCAAGAAGCTTCTACTAGTCAAATTTTAGGGTTTTTGGCTTCTCCCTGAGTGTTACTAACTCTCATTTTAAATCTTGGAACATGTTTTGGCCCTTCCCACAATGAATATAAGTGTCATTGGGGATTAGCCAATCCATCCCTAGTAAGCACTCGTAAGCTCCTAGATTCATAACTCTCAACCCTATGTTGGAAAGATTGCCTCCCAAGTTAAATTCCACTCTTCTATTATGTTGAGCAAAAATTGTATCCTTCCCATTTGCTAAATCTATTAACAAGTTAGATACAAGTGCAATGTCTATTCCTAGTCTTTTTGCGCACTTCAATAAGATAAATGAGTGGGCGCTTCCATAGTCAATCAAAATCTTAAAGGCTTTACCTTGATATATTGTGTGGTTCTGGATCATTAAGAATTGGAAATTAGGGCCGCTCTTATTGAGAGTACTACATCCTATTGCTCTTTTCATGTCCGCTTCTAAAGTGGGGTTTTCACCTTCATTTATTCCTTTGTCTCTTTCCTTGAAGGTTAATCCAGTAACCTTTTAGTTGTTAAAAGTGCTCAATTTTGTCCATGAAATTATCTTTGGTAGATTGATTGGCCTAACTTTGGGTATTATCTTTTGAAATCACTGGGTTCATTTCAATAAAAATACCTTGGTACCTCATTGTTGTCAACCGTAGGTATAAAGTTTCCTACTACACCTATCTTGACTCCTTCACTTGATTGATCTTGTATTGGCCTTGGATCCTTTTAGCATATCTACTTGGTCCTTTGTATGGATAGTCATGCCCTCAAAATTTACCATTCTTGGATATTATCTATAGCTCATGGATAATGGGTCTTGCTTGAATTAATACATCTTGTAAGTTAGATGGGTATATTTCTTCAAGACAAGTATTCAATGGAGGGTTTAGTTCGTGGCAAAACTTTAACACTGAAGCCTACTATTCTAGATTTGTATCCCTTTTGAACTATGACCCGCCATGGATATCACCTACTTCAAACTAAAGAATTCATTCATCTTTAAGGTTGCGATATGCCAGTGGGAAGTATCGCCCATATATAACTTCCTTCATCTTTTCCCAAGTAATGGTTGCTTCCAAAGCCCCTTGGTCCTTGCACCATTGCTTCCACCAAAGTTGAGCTTCACCTGTCAACTTTACCTTAGATATCATTGCTTGATTAGGAGGAGTTGTGCCTATAGAAGCAAACTAATCCTCCATATCTCATAAAGAATTTGATACTGTTTTATTATTCATGGTTGCAATAGCATGAGCCAGATTTCTTTATCACATCAAGTAGCAAAAATTGAGATCAAGAGGAAATTGTTTTGTTATAATTGTTCTAATTGTGAAATTCATATACATAAATAATTTTGTAGATTAGAGGCTTATCAAATATATTTAGTACTTTGTATTTTTGTGGGGAAAAACCATCTTTACAATAATTATTACGGCATAAGCACCCTAAAATGGCAATACACTTAGCTAGAAGAATGCAAAGCACTTGATCATAAAGATAATAGTTTTGGTGAATCTGTTCTCTGCTTATGTTGATAATGGGATCTAGGTGAGACTCTTGAAAGATGAATAGCTTGACCAACTTAAGGTCTTCCATCCACTTGATTCTTTTGAGGTTGTTTTGACGATAGGAAAGTCAATCAACATTGATGAATAAGTAGACTCTGCTTCCCGTCCACCAATGCTCTCGATAGAGTGATGAAGGGTTATATATATACTCCAAGATTCTCGTGAAGTGATCCTATTGATCAAAATCAAGGGAATGCATTGCGGATAATAAATATTACTCAAAATAACAACAATTTTTTCCAATCTTTATTATTCTAAAAGAGATTCCATGATCGTTAGAGGATGATTCATATTTGTAGTAAACTTTTCCTTGAACAAGGTTGCAAACAAATCTTTCTATGCATTAATTCAATTTTCACTTTGATACCATATGTGACATGCCCACTCTGAGACATCCTCAATGGCATGATTTAGTGGTCCATCAATGTGATTCTAGGAGATGTCACTTGGTACTCTTTTGAATAGCATGAGATTTGATGCCTAAACTCTCTTGAGTCCATTTTGTAATGGAAGGTCTTGGTCATCCCCATGAAAAGCGATCTAGATTTCAAGTTCTAAGTAAATGAGAGCGGATTTTAAAGACCCTTGTTCAAGCAAAAAAAAGAGCCTAAGAGGCCGTAAAAGACCAATTTTTCATGCAAAATGAAACGGTTGCAGATCAATGAGCTGGAATTTTCCTAGATGGAGTTCAATGCCAGGAACCTCATGCAAGTCTCAGCTCGTCGATCGGAGTCCATTTGACCCCCCATGTAATCCTTGCAAGGTTTAGCGCTATAAAGCAGCTATGTGATTTGAGAGCCAAAAATTACGCGACGGGGCCTAGATTTATAGATTTCAACATCATCAATCATCTGGCCGAACAAATCTCAAATTCGAGCTCGTTTACCCCTCCAAAAGTGAAAAACCACTTCCGTTTACAATGTGAAAACAAAGAGATGAACTAGATAATTTAAACATTAAAACCTTAACCTTAATTAATGAAAGAAAACCCAAAAAAAGTGATCATGAGGAGAGAGGGGGTGCAAAATTTTTTGAGCCCCATTTTTCTTGAGAATTGTGCCTCTCCGATGTTGGGCATCATCAAGAACCGAATGCACATTCCTGATCTACTCTTTGAGGGCTTCGTTTTGATCATAAGTATACTGATTTTCATGAAGGGAATCAAAATTCTGATTTTTAGTATTTCTCTCTCCTCTCTCCTCTTGCTACCTCTTCACATATGTGATTCTATGAGAGAAGGGGACGGGGTTTAATGGATGTTTTTGATGGATTAATGGTATCGAAGCGGAGGTGATCGTAGATCAGAGTTGGAGAGAGAGTCAATGGCAGAAAATAAGCGTCAATGGCCTCCCAATCATTAATTACGCACCTCCAAAACCGGGTTATTCATTTTATGAAAGATGTTTGATGAAATTGTTTGTAAATGGGTTCCTTTGATTGGAAATGCTAAACTTTATCAAAAATCGTGAAGAAAAAAAGAAAATTGGGTTGTTTAATAATTTAAAACATAACACACAAAACTCGCAATTAAGCAATTTTCATGAAAATGACAAAATTTAGGGGTTTTGTTGTGATTTTGGGATTCCTATGGGGTGAAAATGAATATAAAATCAATGCTTGATAATTGTGATTAGTCCCAACTCATAAATCAAAAATATCATAATTTTTATTTAAATAAATAAAGAAAAATAGTGAAAATTGGAAAATTTTAGATTTTTACGCTTAAAAATAGAGAAAAATATACTTTATGTTCGTGAACATATAACAAGGCTAGAGCATGGGGGATTGGCCTTGTTTCTATGTTAGAGTATTGGTTTTATCGATTTTTACATGAAAAACTACACAAAAATGAACGATACACTTATCCAACAAATACAAAACCTAAACGATAGAAGGAAAGAGGGATTGTAAAAGTAAGTGTTCGTTGGAAATGTTTTAAATTCTAATTTTTTTGATTATGCATAGCATACAAGCCGATCACCATTTAAATTTAAGAGAGACTAGTAGCATGAGGAAACTCGGTGCTAGTCTCTAGCAACACCGCAATTACGAGTAGCTTGAAAATGATTAAAGGATTGTCTTTGCACCTCACATTGCTAGTTTTTTATCACAAAATATTTGAGCACGAGGTGTGTCATGCACAATTTCATTGTGCATATCACATGGTAACTCCTAGATGCATTACAATTGGTTTGTGATATACTTGACCCACGCTGAGCAGTGAGGAAACCCAAGCTGTAGGCTAGATGGATCAAATCTCTGGGGTTGAGATTGGTAAGGGACACAAAATATCCTAGAACGTTTGAAATATATAAGAGTGGAGTGTGTTTGTATGTGCTTTATGTTACAGCAGCACATCTTGGGGCCAATCCCCGAGGTGTAGGTGGGTTGCAGTCTTAGCGAAGTTATTATATGTATATCCTCTACATCACATGCATTCAAGGCCTATTTATAAATATATTTATCTGTGAATTTTTCCTAAATAAAACATAACTCTTTTCTCTTCAATATGGAAATAACCCTTTTATATTACACCCTTGTGTATATAAAAAATGTATTAAAATGGTATTTTAAAAATACCTTATTTTGAACCCACATGATGCATACATATATTTATGAGTAACTTACCTAAGGCTGTAGTGTGGCCACGACATTTAGCCAGAGGGGCACCCCCTTTATATTTGTATCACATTGGTGTACTACACTAAGATGTGTGGGATCTCCCTCTGAGGAGTAAGGAAGGGCAATCATTGGACTACATTCCACTACAAATGCAATATCTACATTAGCAATTAGGGCAGTGTGTCCCTTGGACGCTCTTGGCCGCGAGGCCATGTGGGGTTGTCTTGTGAGTGTTAGAGGCCTGGCTAGTGCCTATAGCCAGTATCAAGCCCATTTTAGGTCCCAATAGGTGGTGTGTTTGCTAGGAGCTACCTACAAGTGGCGGTTTTTGAAGCTTGGTCATATAAGGGACCTATTAGCATTATTCTATAATTGAGAGCCGCTTTGAAGTGGTGGATGTTAAAATGGGTTGATTACAATTACGGTAATTAGCATGACGACCAATCCAAGGAATCCTCGTAACCCAAAAATACTTTGTCCATTCTAAATGGTTTGGAAGCACCCATGGAGTGACCTTGAGTAATAATCCATAGGAGTTAGAGGAAAGATTAGGGAGCAAAAGTGAGGCTAGGAAGGCACAATCATCTATGATCCTCAATAATGGTAAGTTTTTAGAGGAAAATATTGTGATGCCATTGGTTGGAGCAATACATGTCGATGAGTGAGATATACTAAAGTGCAATTTCACTAATCCATATATCATTGGATGATATCTATATATGTGGGAAACCCTTGTCAGAGAGGAAGGTTCTGTTGGGACCTATCTTTGATTCTAAGAAAATGGTAATGCCAAGAAAGCTCCAACCACTTGTTGACATCCTGTAGATGAAGTGGGAATTTATCACTATGGATTTTGTAGTTGGCTTACCTTGTGTCCAAGGAGGATACACTTCAATCTTGGTGATTGTGGACATGCTAACTAAGGTTTCTCATCTTATACTAGTTAAAACCAACTACAAGGCTTCAAATATTGCAAAAATCTTTGTGAAGGAGATCTTTAGACTCTACAGATTTCCTAAAAGGATCATCAGCAATTGTGATTCTCTTTTCAATTCTCACTTCTGGAAAAGCTTATTTGGGGCCATTAGTATCAAACTTTGTTTTAGTACCACCTATCATCCACAAATTGATGGGCATGTTGAATAGGTCAACCAAGTCATTGAAGACATACTTAGAGCTTACTGCGATAAGGAACCCATATGGTGGATACAATACCTACCTTGGTGGAGTTTTCCCACATTGCATCCTATCATCAAAGCATCTAGATGACCCCATTCCAAGCTTTGTATGCACAAGAATGCCTAACTCCACTAAACTTCTTTGACTGTGTCCTAAAGATAAGATCTTCCAAGAAGATATTGCAAGAGATGGATGAACACTTAAGGCTATCAAACAAGATATCCATGCTATGAAGGATTGATAGAAAGCATATGCTAATCTAGGAAGACAAGAATTGATCTTCAAGGAAGGAGACATGTTCTTTGTTTGTATCTGTGTCCTAAGAAGAGTTCTTTATACTTGGGGCAATTCAAGAAGCTAAGCCCAAGATATTGTGGAACATATAAGATTCTCAAGTGTTTGGGACTCAATGCTTACAAGTTATAGTTTCCTATACACTTGAAAGTTTATGATGTATTTCATGTTAGCCTACTAAAAAGTTATGTACCCAATCTTGATCATGTTCTTAATTATCAACAAGCTATAATGCCAGGCCACCAAGGAGTCCTTGAGCTTCAACATGATAGAATCATTAATGTAAGGGAACACATCCTTAGAAGAAGAACTATTAATGATTATCTCATCCAATTGAAAGATATCCTGAAGAGGATGCCATTTGGATGGATAAAGATATCTAATGTAAGAAACATCCCCAATTTCTTTCATGATGAAGGACAAGAATCCATTAAGAATCTTTGAGGATGATTATAAGTCCTAAAAAACTCTTCATGAGATGTAATAAGATTTACACTTGTAATGATCTCTTGTTATTGCTATAATAGTTGCATTATGATACATTGTAGTCAATTTTTCTTTGATTTTATTAATTTATCTTGGAGTTTGGGTACTCACGTATGATCAGAGTATTGCCACCAATTGCCTCATCATTATCTTTACCAAATTTGTTTGATAGCAATCATCCTTGACATCATTTATATACTCTACAATGCCATCAAAAGCACCATAGCATCTTGTAGTCCAACCATGAGTCTTAAGGCTAAACAAATAATAACCACAAGATGCTATGGTGCCATCAAAGGTACCATACTATCTCATAGTACAATGAATGATAATCATGAGTCTTAAGGCTAAACAAATGATAACCATGAGTCTTAAGGCTAGTTGGCTTTAAGATTAAGGCTATAAAGCCTTAGCCAAGGCACATACATAGGTTGATTTTTTTATTTGGTAGCTAGCTCTACTAACAAATTGAGAGAGAGAGAGAGAGAGAGAGAGAGAGAGAGAGAGAGAGAGAGAGAGAGAGAGAGAGAGAGAGAGAGAGAGAGAGAGAGAGAGAGAGAGAGAGAAGAAGAAGAAGAGAAGAGCAGAGAAGAGAAGAGAAGAATATTTGAGTGTGAGGAAGAAGAAGAGCAAGCAGAAGGTAGGAGGAAAGAGAAGAGGAAGGAGAAAGTAGGAGGAAAGGGGAGTGAGAGGAAGAGAAGAAAAAGGAGAAGGTAGGAGGGTAGAAGAAGAAGTATAAGGAAGGAGAATAGAAAAAAAAAAGAGAAGAAGGAGGAGGTAGAAAGGAAGAGAAAAGGGGGGGGGGGGAGAGGAAGAGAAGAATAATTGAGGGAAGAGAGTAGGAGAAGAAGGGAGATGGAAGAGAAAGAGAGGGAGTGTAAGGAAAGAGAAGAGTAAGAAGAGACCATCATCATTGACAACCACCGGGTGTAGAATTAGAAGCACCACTTATAGCTTGTATAAACTTTGTCCACCCTCTTGTCCTTGACATTTGTGGAATGGCTCCTTTTCCTCTTTACCAGGTCCCCATTTTGCAAGGAAACCACCTAGCTACTCAAGTATTCCAATCATATTTTCAAGTCTGAGAAAGCTTGAAAGGTTAGCGTACAAGGATCTTATTCGGATGGTCCCAAAGAGATGATACTCTAGAGTGGGGAGCACGGGAGTTAAAAATATAGTTGAGAACGTGGACAACATACCATCTAATGCAAGACAATCCCATGTTCCTTTCATTTATTAACTTATCGAATGTTATTCAAAATCAAAATGAAAATTTTAGGCAAATTAAAAGTTTTGACAATAAAAAAATGTTAGATTAAAATAGAAACTATTATCTTAAAAGGTAGGATAAATTGCATGACATCACAATGCATTGAATTAAATCTTACCTTAGCTCCATAGTTTATCTTGACTAGAATGAGATGTGCAACCTTGGTGAGCATATCTACTATAACCATAATTGAATTGTATCATCCTTGAACTGAAGCTAATCCAACAACAAAGTCCATGCTGATAAATTCCCACTTCATTTGGGGAATGTCAAGAGGTTGCACCTTCCCAGGCATCTTGACATGCTCTGCCTTAATGCACTTGCAAGACAAACATTCTGTGACATATTTGTGTACATCTCCCTTAAGCCTTTCCAATGGTAGCTCTTCATAACTATGTTGAGGGTCTTGACATATCCAAGATGGCCTGAAAATGGGGAGTCATGTACTTCCCAGAGTACTCTTTGTTTGAGTTTCTTGCTTGAGGGTATGCATAATCTTGTTCTAAAATAGGCAAGTCCCCCATTGATAGAAAATTCTTGATACTTGACCTTAAGTATGGGGTTTTGGTCCTTTTCCAAAATCTCCTTTATCATCTTTAGATATTCTAAGTTATGGCTAGCTTCCTCCTTAGCTAATTTAAGGATAGGGTTGCTAGGCATTGACACCATAGTTGCTAATGATTCCACCATTGAGGGTTCCTCCATAATAAGACAGTTGAGGAATGCCTTGCGACTTAAGGCATCAGTGACCACATTCTCTTTACCAGGTCAATATCTATCTCAAAGTCATATTCCTACAGAACTTTAATTCAATGACGTTGCCTAATATTGAGGTCGGCGATTTGGGTGAAGATTCATTTGAGGATCTTATGGTCTATGACCAAAGAGAACTTGTTACCAAGAAAATAGTGTCGCCAAAGTTTGAGAGTATGGATAATTGCTAGTAGCTCCAGGTCATGAGTAGCATAATTCCTTTCATGGGTTTTTAGCTTTCTCGAAGAATATGCTATAGGATGGCTTTCTTGCATTAGTACACAACCTAGTGTAAGTGAGCTAGCATCCATGACAACTTTGAATTCCTTGTTCAAGTTAGGGAGTTTTAGAATTGGTGCTGTCACTAAGCTATTCTTGAGTTGATCAAAACTCGATTGTTCGGTGGGCGTCCACACTATGGCAACCTGCTCTTTTAGTAGATTTGTGAGGGGTGATGCGATTGAGACATAGTCCCTAATGAAGATCCTGTACCAACATATTAATCCAAGAAGGCTACATGCTTCTTTGGCAATAGTTGGTGGAGGCCACTCTTAGACATCCTTAACCTTTGCAGGGTCTACAGACATTCCCTCATTTGACACAATAAATCCAAGGTATTCGATCTGCCTCTTGATGCAGGCACACTTTTTCTTATTAATATAGAGCTTATGTGTTCTCATAGTTTCAAGAACAATGCAAACTTGGGGTTCATGATCCTTCTCTTCCTGGGAATAAACCAAGGTGTCATCAAAGAACAAAAGTACAAAATCATCAAGATATGGTCTAAAAATGTCATGCATTAGCCTATTAAATGTGGTAGGGGCATTATTCAATCCAAAGGACATTATTGTGAATTCAAAATGACCATATCTAGTATTGAATGCTGTCTTAGGAATATCCTCATCCTTGACGCGGATTTGGTATTGACCTCAAATCAATCATGGAGAAGATTTTTGCTCCCTACAATCGATCAAGTAACTCGTCTATCCTTGGGATAGGATATTTATTCTTGATGGTTACTTGGTTCAAGCCTCTATAATCAATGCAAAGGCGAAGTGTACCATCCTTCTTCTTTTGGAACAAGACTAGAGCCCCCCAAGGAAAACTATTAGGGCGTATGTACCATTGGTCCAATAGTATTTTGAGTTGTTCTTTTAAGATAATAACTTTAGGAATGGATATCTTGTAACCTCGGATGCACTTTTTATGACATACGTGCTTTTGATACATCTCAAACCCTTACATTCCTTGAACATATATGCAAAATTGCAATTGGTATGAACCAACATAGATGTACATTCTTTGGGCCAGTGCTTGGCTTTATAGAGTTCAATATGTCTACCAAAATTTTTGTGCTACACATGTGCAAAATGTCGTTACTACACAATGGCCATTCTGCGCTATGGAGATTTGGTATGTGTATAGACTCAAGGATTCCATATTCTTGACCCCCCTCGGGCAATATGTACTTGGAGTCAGAAAAAAACAAGGTCCATCCGGGGACAAGATTATGGCTCTGCGTTTAGGGTTGTATATGGTTTTCAATTTAAACCTTCGTGTTAAGATTGCATTTGCACATTATCTCTTCACAACTTATCTCAATGCACGTATTATTTTTCATCAATACTATGTAACAAATCAAATAAACATAAAATTCTTATTTATCCATAAAGAAGCATAAATCTCAAGTACAATTATTCGGGGATAGATAGAGATTGGCTTCTGGGATGATTTTCTTTTCAAGAGATACATCAACTCCATGTTAATAATTCCCTATTAGATTCAGCTACAGGGGTAGAATAGTAATATGGATTTGGGGAATGGATTCTCAAGAAGCGGTAAGTCATGCAAAGTTCAAGAAATCCCCGTTTTTGATAGCCATGATGTTCGTTTCACCCCATTACTTTAATTCTGTCTACTGGCAAGACCCACCTCCTCGTAGATGTAGCAAGTTTGTTCTACTTGTTGGCATCTGACGTGTAGGATCAAGTTCACATGTGCCTCATGGAAGATGAATAACTTGATGATTTTGAAGTCATCCAACCATTTTAGCCACTTCAAATTGTTTTGAAGATAGGCGAGTCAATTGGCATCTATGTAGCAATAATCTATGATCCAAGTCCAATGCCTTTTCACATACAGCGATGAAGGGTTGTAGAGTCGATCTAGGATCCCCACCATGTCGAATCGTGTGTGATAACTTGAAGAGTTCATAGCCATCTTGAACATGATATGAAATATGAGGAACCTACTCCATGCCTCATAGATCTGGAAGCGACAACAATCTACAAGTGAGTATAAGAGAAAAAAATGTTTCCTAGTGAAAATATCACTTCACTCTTCTTAATTTATTCACATCTTGATTTTTTTATTCATTGGTTTTCTCTAATATCAACTGTAACGTGCCTACCTATCAACTGTCGAGGCATGTTTTTAGTGGTTAGAATCTAAATGATGTTGCCCGACACTCCCATGGAATGTTACAGGGTTTTGTCACCTAGGGTTTCTTGAGTTTTCGTCATAATGGAATGTTCGTGGCTCAACCCACTGGGATCAACCTAAAACTTGGGTCCCTCGTAGTCAAGGTCTCCTAACACCATTCTAGCGTCGGCTCTTGGGCATCCTACTTTACGTAGAGATACCCAAGCCGAAGCTAACCCATGTCGAACTTGGTTCAAAGAAAATGGAAAGTGAGAAGGACGCGTCGCTCAACCTCTCTACCCATACGGTATAGTCCCATTCCGATCCCCTAATACGACATCAATCGGGTTCTAACCTAACAATACCTAAAGGTCGTATGACAATAGTATCTGATGAGAAGCCTTTGTAATATTTCCATAATGAAATATTAAACGACCCTAGACCCCGCGCACCCCGTGCAAAAAGTGGTTCAAAATAATCTCCCATATCGATAAATGTTGGTGGCTAAGTGCTCCCTCCACATGCATTAATAAACTCCAACTCCGTGTCGTGTATGGAAGACCATGGCTGAAAACCTGTAAGGCTACGCGAGAACACCCCTTCAAGGGGGGGAAAAGGGATAATGGGTAAATATTGACAAATTTTTTTATAATAACCCCCTCCCCTTCAGCCGATGCATGGCGGGGAGAGGGAGTGTGAGAAGAGCTTGAGTAGGCTTTGGAGAAGCATGAGGGAGGGGAGCATGCAGCTAGCCATGTGTGTGGCTATCTCCTCCCCCCCCCCCCCCCCCCCCTTTGTTCTATATGACCCCCCCCTCTCAAGCTTGAGAGGGAGGAGGAGAGAGGACCCTGCCGTGTTGTCACTTTATCGAAGCCTCTCCAGCTACCATCACACCACCAACAGCTACCGTCACGCCACGCTGCTGCCACCTCCATCCTCATCGCCATCATCATCACCCTCTTCATCTCCTTTATCATCATCCTCATCATCTCCCTCATCAACATTCACTCTCCACGTCTTTTTAAATTGCACACGAAGTTGGTTACATTTTAGATTGGGTTAAGTGCTAAAGGAAGAAATTAATTTAATGATGGACTCATAGTATTGGCTCATGCATGAAGTCCTTTTATCAAAGTTTGATTGCATCTTCATTAAAAATACTAAGGCTTGATTTCGTTGCATCAACGTAGGGTTATAAGAGTTAGCTCCAAATTGTCAATCATTATAGTTTAGGCAAGGAAAAGTAACGATCATTGTCGATCTTATAGCTACATAGAAGAAAAAGTCTATGGTCATGAAATTTGCATGGAATGTTATATCTTGCAGTTATTTGCATCTTCTAGGGAAAGGTACTTGCTAATTTAGAAGGAAGTAATTGCATCTTTAAAAAGGATGATCGTCTCTAATTGTGGGTTAGTTAATCAACTAAGTAATTTGCGTATAGTTAAGTAGCTCACATGAAAATCATAAAGGTACGATTAGATTGTATATGACAATCACCTCCATGTGCTAGGTAGGATTAAGCCATGATAAAATTCTGCCTAGTATCGCACTCCGGTTTTGCGGACGTAATATTTCTGATCCCAAAGATCCTACCCACATTCACGCAATGTCAGGGTTAACTAAACACCCATGCAAGAATGATCTAGGGTTCTTACCCTAGTGATCAGATGACCAAATGCTAGACTTCCACGAGGAAACTAGGAGCCCTAGGGCCAAAGCGTTGTCGACTTAGTAGGGTTAAGGTTGGGTTGGGTCAAGAGGACTTCCAAACCCATTATCTTGATCAAAAGTATTCTTGACCAAGGAATACCGTGTGATGGGAGAAATAAGCCCACAAGTTAGGTGCGACACTTATCTCGTGTAACAAGTTGCAATGTCGCATGGTTTTGTGTCTAGATCACAAAATGGTATTTCCACTCCTCAGAACAAGGTTGGCAAGTTCTAAGTACAAGTCTAATTTTCTAGAGGATAAGTAGTCATCCTACTACATAACCCTTCCTTGAGGCTGATTGCCAAGATTAGGGGAGTTACAAAATTGCCAGGAAAGTAGTTAACCAACCAAGTTAGGGCGACGAGGTTGCCCAGGATGTATTGACCATAATATATGGAAACCTAAATTATTGATAATTTGGGTTAGCCAGGTATAAACCCTAACCCAAGGATAAAGGGTAAACAAGCAACTTAGCTTACGAAACCCTTGGGATCTTGCCAACTCGAAATTGATCCTGGATCGAATGCTGGATGTATTCATAGAGAAGGAATTATACCTTAGCAATTGGATGTATAAATGACCACTATAGTGCTTGTGTTTGTATACTTAGGAGCACAGTTTGTTCTTCTTTGCTCAAGGAACTAATGCTGGAAAATAACTAATGCTTCATGTTGAAAGCCTGGAGGGAGAGGCAGCATCAGTTACCCCCGATTTCCTGCCTGACCCTATCCAAGGGGGTTGTTAGCCGCGTCGGGTAAGTGGACCGAACCTGCCACCGCAAGAGGTCTCTCCGTGGGTGCTACTTGGAGGAGGAGGACACTTGGGTGCCAGAGGGGCTCTGGCCGTAAATCCCTTGCCTCCGGGTCCTGCACAAGAGGCCGACGTGACTCGAGATTGGATCTCGAGGTCCCCCATACTAGTCTATGGGCGAAAACTTGGAATAGCTATCCCTGAGGATTACTGGAATAACCTTCAGGAGGATTATGGAATTGCCTTCGGGCGGATTATGGAATATCCTTCAGGCTGGATTATATGATGTATACCAAAGACTGATAAATAAAGATCAAATGTTGAAAAGGAACTTGTTTGACATTGTTTTTCTATGTCAGTGCCTAAGTTACATGAAGGAACCGGTGATTAATTGGCTAATTAAGGAAGCTATTTTTGCTTGTCAAACTAAATGTGGTAGGTAATTAGATAACTAAAGCAACTTGAGGAAAGTGCAGCGGATGTGACCCTGGGTCCGTCCTACAGAAGAGTGGTCCCGGTTGGCCGGGAACTTTTCTCAAAGGAATTGACAGCAAGGAAAACGATGACCTAAATTCTTTAGAGCTAGAGTCCCGATTTGTGCTGTTTTAGGGGAACAGAATGGGACTATGCCTTACGGGCAGAGAGGTCGAGCTTTGTATCCCTCTCATTTCCCATTCTCCTTGAACCAAGTGCAGCATGAATCCGCTTCGACCCTGATGTTTCTGCATAAAGTAGTTCGCGACGCTAGCTACCATTCTAGAAACTTGACCATTAGGAAAACCCTGATTCAGGTCGGTCCTAAGTGGGAATGGATGGAATGCTTCTGCTTTGTGGCAGACTTGGGAAGACCTAGATCACAAACCCCGTGACATTCCATGGGAGTTCCGGGCAGTGCTTGTGAAAGATGCGGGATCTAGAGCATGGCAAAGGCGGAAGCTATGGAGGATGGAAGATGAAGATACTACTCATGTTGACATTGACAAAGAAGACAACTTTCACACAAGTGAATTAGGTTTCAAGATTGAGACTTGAACTCATAAACACAATCTTGTGTAGGACTGACAATGACACATACACTTGACAGAAAGAGACAAGTACTATTGCATTATCATCATATGAAAGTGATAGTCAAGTACATCATTATATAGGATTGCTTGGTAGCACACTACATCCACTGTGCCTATGGGATCTGTCTCTCTTCCTAAAATGAACTGCATCTCCCTAGCCTACCTGTTCCATACAAAGGAGCATACATAGGGTGTGATTGGCAGATTCTCAACACCCCTCCTCAATCACAACCTGAAAGTACAAAGTGTGTAGAGGCTTTAGTGAGAGCAACACCTGCAAAGTGTGGGCATACCACAAACATGGCAAAACACTAGAGGCTGTCGCAAAAAAGGCTAAGTGTGGGTACCATAAACATGGTGGACATCCAGAGGCTGTAACAAGGGCCTCACAAAGTGTACAGAGACTGTAGTACAAGGCTACATGAGGAGTTTTTACAAGCTTATGAAAGGAACATTAAGGCAGGTACAATGCTTTTAAAACAGAAAATGAGAGACAGGGACCAATAGGCCCTTGTGGTCTTTTTCATCATATGCTTTCTCTTTGTTAGCATGGAAAATCTTCTTGTCTTTCGTCTTTGGTTCTTCAGCTTTGAATGATGTGGTCTTTTGGTCTTCATGGGAGATCTTCTTCTTGTCCTTCTTCTCTTCTTCATGGTCTTTTTGGTCTGCTTCTTCTTTGACTTTGCTTGCAGCTTTAGTCTTCATGTCCATGTCCCCCTCAAGCAAAGGTATCATCTTTGAGGTAGTGGAAATGTCTTCAAAATATTCTGATGGATTCATTGATTGAACTTTGATGTAGACAACTCCATGACTTTCTGCAAGTAAGATAGCCAAGTCTTGCATGCAATGTAAATGGGAAACAAGAGTAATGTTACTCTTTATGACAGGTAACCACCCAAGAAACTTCATGCTTGGCATTTCCATGATGGAATTAGCTTAAAATTTTTGAAACTTTCCAACACAGAGTTGAAATCTTAATGTGTCAAAAGACACAAGTGAAGGTAGTGTTAATCAACACTCTTAAGTACCAAGAGATACTATCTTGAATAATTGATACTAGATGTTGATGCTAATGATGATTCTTTTATGCTTCCCCTCCTTGATGATTTGAGTGGTGAATCTTGCTGTGAATTTTAGTAACACACTAGATCAGAGTGGCAAAGGCTTGGGTTGAGTGTCAGGAGTGTGAAAAATGAAGTAGAATGAGCTTGGGAGATTTTGGCTATGGTGGAATTAGGGTTTCTGAGACAAGGGCCTGGTTTTTTTCAGATTGCAGGAGCTGTACTTGATAATTTTCAAAACTTTTTTTATAGAAAGTTAGCTTACTTCATGGGCTATCAAAGCCCCATAGCAATCGACTAGATTGCAGGCAGTACGGTGCGCGCAGAGCAGGAAGACATAGGCAGGCACAATTTTGGACAGGAGGCGATGATTTCTGCAATGCCGACGTCAGGGTGCAACAATGTGATCAATTGATGTGCTAGCCTGGAACGCATTGAGTAGGAGAACAATCCCCTAGAAGGAAGCAGGAGCTGAAGTGGCCTGGTTGAGGAGTTATGGAAGCTCCAAGTGAGGTAGGTCTTGTCTGGCTATGGCAGACACAGGGCAGAGATTGAGAATTTTCACAATGCTGAAGCTATGCTTGCCCAAAGTGAGTGATTGATGTGTCAAGAAGACGCTCTGGAAGCAGGGGAACATTTTCCAGAAGGAAGCTCTAGGAGGTTTGACCTGTGGAGTGAGATATAACAGCTTCAAGCTGACAGGGTAATGCTGGCTATGGCTGCCATGGAAGCTCAAGTGAAGATAGAATTGAGAGATGAAGTCATGGACTGGAACTATGGTGACCAAAGTTGAAGAGGAACTGAGAGAGAGCATAGAAGATCTAAGCCATGCTCAACTGCGCTCTGATACCATGTGAAAGATGCGGGATCTAGAGCATGGCAGAGGCGGAAGCTATGGAGGATAGAAGATGAAGATACTACTCATGTTGACATTGACAAAGAAGACAATTGTTACACAAGTGAATTAGGTTTCAAGATTGAGACCTGAACTCATAAACACAATCTTGTGTAGGACTAACAATGGCATAGACACTTGACAGAAATAGACAAGTACTATTGCATTATCATCATATGAAAGTGATGGTGAAGTACATCATTATATAGGATTGCTTGGTAGCACACTACATCCACTGTGCCTATGGGATCTGTCTCTCTTCCTAGAATGAACTGCATCTCCCTAGCCTAGATGTTCCATACAAAGGGGCATACGTAGGGTGTCATTGGTAGATTCTCAACATCGCTTTCTGGACTCTCTTCCCGATGGGCTACTAAAACATGTCCTGGAAGTGGTAAGGGGGACACATTACAGCCTCCTAGTTCTCTAGGACCATCTTGCCATAGGGCATGCCTGTCAGGATTCTGCCCACACCTGCTTTCCTCAATAGGCATTCTTTAGTTATCTAATTAGGTCCTATCACATTTATGGTGGCATTTAAAAACAACTTCCTTAACTAAGCCTTTTAGGGAATAGGGTTTTTCGTGTAACTTGTGGCACTAACATGAAAACATCTCAAACAAGTTCCTTGGAATTAAACTTTGTGTTAATATTTCAGCTAAGGTACAAGTTTCATCCATAGGACGTTTCCCGCGATCCGTAATAAGGATGTGTCTTATTTTCTTCCAAGTTCCACCCTTGCACTAGTAACAAGGCCTCAAGAATCCATCTCGGGTCACATAGATCATTTGAGTACGACCCGGAGGGAGGGAATTTATAGCCAGAGCCCCCCCTTGCATCCAAGTGTCCTCCTATGTTCAAATTAATCCACACAAAGACCTCTCATGGCAGGTTTGGTCCATGTTCCTATCGCAGTTATTTAGAACCCCCTTGGATAGTATTTCCGGCTAGTTGGGAGTGGTTTGGCGCGCCCTCCATGAATTTAACATGATTCATTATTCCAATTTCTTTTGTGAGCTTGGGTCATACAATCCTTTCACAGACAGTGATTCTAGATTTACAAGCACAAACAATAATGCAGGTGAGTGCTCAAAACATCTACTACAGTGGACTTCCTATATTTTGAACACTTAGCATTCACCCTTTTGGATTTACCTTGCCTTGGTGTCAACTACAATGGCCTTCTGAGGGGGAAGGGAATATCCTCATTCCGATCCTCATTCCTATGTGATAGGAGTGGCCAATTATGCCATTGGATTTATATCCAATAGTTCCTAGATGGAAGTTGCCCTAATTATAGACCACCGGGGTTCTTAGATGATTCAATCTAGAATTCAAATTGGTAGCCATTTTCCTCCTTAGAACTTTATCGAGGTTTCTAAGTTTGCCCTAGGGTTTCACTCCCTCAAGATTTCATATTAGAAACTTTTGCTCATTCCTCCCACCAACCAAGAGTAAACTAAGTCCTTTGCAATCCTAGAGTAGTTGCGAGCATCAAATGTCATGTAACGAATGGTCATTCTTTCTTGCGGATACGACATTCGAGTTTTCTTGTATTGACATCGAGTTGCATCATGGCTTAAAATGATACCTCTAAGAGTGTTATTGGGCTTATCGCTGCTAGTTGCTAGGATAGAGACCTATGAGTGTATTTACTTGATTCTAAGTTAATCTATGATCATAGCATTAATTTGACTTATTTACAATTGAACCCTAGCCTTACTTATCATATAGGGTTTCATTTACCAAATTCCCTCTTGCAACTAAGTTTAACAACTAACATGCGTATCTTAAATCTATCGTTTAAGATGAATCTCTATCATGCAGTGCAATCAAAACTATCCACGATGCCACACAAATCTAGATGGAAGTCTTCTGTGAGTTGATGATACAATGCGGAGCTTTTATTCTTGAAAGTTCATTTCAATGAATTTATGCAAATCATAAATTGTGACTCATGTTTTTAAGTGTGAGGTATAGGAATTCGTCACGCTTCATGTAAGTGCAAGCTAACTCTCTTCAATGGTTTATACAATCCTTTGCACATGCATACAAATCAGTATTCTAGGATGCATTTGCAAAATTTGTGCTTACTAATCTGCTTAGCATTGCAAACACCCCTAAATGTTAATTGACTTGTAGTTATCGTGATCATTGTAAATTAGATTCAAACCTATGCATCTACCCTTCAAATTACACAAACTATATGATGCAAAAACATGATTCACTTCCATGTTAATTACGTTTTACTGTTCCACTCATAGGCCAAGACATCGTAGTGTACCTAATTTTGGAGTGATGAGTTGGTATTTATACCCGATAGCCCATTCATGTTAGTGGTGGTGTTTCTATCCGATCCTCCCTCCGCGGTTGCGGCCTTTTTGGCTACTTGGGAGAGTTTGCACTTTGGAGCCATTTCAGAGCTTGGAATGTGGCATTCTCTTTTCTCAATGTACTCCCTTTTGCCGGAGTCTCCTACATGCCACTTGTGTATGGACACTTCTTGTGGAAATAGCAAGGGAAGGAAGGTGTTTGTGGCCCCTCCCCAAGAGGAGGGAAGGGACTTCTTGAGCCTTCCTCTCTCTCTCTCTCTCTCTCTCTCTCTCTCTCTCTCTCTCTCTCTCTCTCTCTCTCTCTCTCTCTCTCTCTCTCTCTCTCTCTCTCTCTCTCTCTCTCTCTCTCTCTCTCTCTCTCTCTCTCTCTCTCTCTCTCTCCCCCCTTTATAGGTCGACAGTGGGGGGGTGTGACACAAGGCCCCCTCCATTTGCTTCCACCTATGCAGACAATATGACCCCCCCCACCATTTAGTCGGCCTCCTAGGGGAGAAGATATGGGGGGGTTGAAGGTGGCACACGTGTGCCCCTCCTCCCCATCATTGTTTTCATCATCGTCCTCATCTTCATTGACATCCTCGTCATCCCCGTCAACCTCGCTGTTATCGCCTCGAGTTCCTCGTCATCTCATACTTTACCAACATCCACGGTCACTACAGCTCCGCCAACTCGTGGTGCCCATAGGGGGGGAATTTTTTTTAATGATTAAATTTAATTATTAAGGGGGGTTTTTATGGGTCACGGGGATATTATAGGTCCACCCAAGGAAAATGGAGAAGTTTCATTACCAACAAGTAGTTGAGACATACAAGACATGGTAGTGGTACACAAAGGTAGACAACTTATTAAAATATTTTCAATGATTTTTTGGATTAATTTAGCACGGAACAAGGTCAAAATGAGCAAAGAGAATGTGCCAAAACTCGAACATAGCTCTTCAGTTACAAATATCGAAATAAAAGAGACAATAAGCATACAACAACTCCTATGCAAATGAAAAGTATTTACAATGTCTAGCCTCTAGTGAGAGACTAGGCCAAAGAGATGGGGCTCAAGGAGCACATAATCAAAGCCTTTATTTCTCGTGCTGCATGGTCTCTAAGGAGATACTTTCAATATTCTTTGCCAATACTTTATCGTCATCATTATCCTCTTCCTCTGTGGGCAATTACATAAGTGGCATTAACACCATTAGAGTAGTGAGTCCAAAGTAACCTTGTCTTTTATCTGTTATAAAAAATCTCTTTTTGAGTATGGGTGAAAATTGTGCACGTCCTTCATCCCCACCACTACAATTTTTGAGATGGCAAGCTCAATACGTGTGGATATTGATGATGAAACGCCTGGTTAGAGATGGGTCTGCACGTCTAGAGTTATTACATCGGTAGTCATTACGATCCTCACATGGCCACTAACTTATCACTTATTATATTTGGTTATTACAGCTATCTACATTTAGCATAGTTATAACACCAATCAATTATATATTGTTTGACTTAGTATACCATTTTTTAAATATTTTATCTTATCTATATTTTGGGTATATTGTATTGTGTAAAAGAAGAAGAAGAAATTACCAAGAAAATATTTTGGTCTCCATCTCTCTTCTTGTGTCCTTGAGTGAGCTTCCTCTTGTGTGTATGGTGTGTATTTGGCATAACAGCTCAAGCAAGTCTCCCCACCACATGATTTATGACATGGTACCAGAGTAGTGCCACTAAGAGAGGCTGGTTCTGAAGGTTGAAGTGAAGGAGAAGAAGCAAGGATTCAAGCAAGTAAGCAATGGATAAGAAGCTCTTCTGTTCGTCCACTCTTTCCCTTATATAAGGCCTATTGAGGCACCAGAAGTAGAATAGAGCAAAAATCTAAGATTGTGTGAGATTTGGTATACAAGCAGAGCATTGCATATCCTCCAAGTTGGTCCTTTCGGGTTTTCTTGCTACTTTTTTAGCCATTTGAGACTATTTTGGGCCTCATTTTAGACCCACAAGGTTATGAACAATTGTTTGAGGGTATATTGTAATTTCTATTGTGTTGACCAAAAGTTGGTACACGTGTTATAGATTTTGAATGTGTAATTTTTGAGTTATTTTCCAAGAAGCAAACACAAGTTTTATCTAAAAACACATTGTAGATTACATGTATTGTTGAGTAATCACTGAAAAGAACTATGACCGGCCACTTTTAATTGGGTTACCAAGCCAACTCCTAAGGGTTGTTGCACTAGATAGGTGATAAGTGTCATTAATTTAAATAGCTCCGTATTACTTTTCAAGTATCTATTATATTATTTTATCATAGTTTTCCAACTAATACTATTCAATACCTATGAAGTAAGCAAATCTACACAATTCTCTTGTTTCTCTTTTCACTAATCACTTCACAGGTAAATCTCTAGATTGGGCACTGGTTTCCATCAGTTAGCCCTCCACTTTTTATTTCCTCGAGCACCTATGCAATATTTATATAAATAAAATGTAAGGTTTCAACATAGATATTGAAGCTTTCTCTCGCACCATCGTGTTAACAAACTATTCATTTTGGTGTTGTTGATGAATTTTTATGATTGTAGTTATTTTCTATTAATTATTATTTAATAAATTATAAAAAATTACCAACTTTAACAACAATCGAGAATACTCCTATGCCCCTCTCATACCCATATAACATAAATCAATGAAATTCGTACACTCTTAGTTTGCATAAAATTAGAAATACCATATTTTATATAAATATTTCTTTTTTTAAAATAACATTAAGTTGTTTTTCTTTCTCTAGACCTTAAAAATTTTCACTAAAACATCATAAATTATACTCTGAGCTTCTCCATGAGATATCATAATTTTCTATTGATATAAACCATAATTTTCTATTGATAAAAGTTATAATTTTCACTCAAAGTA
Organism: Lygodium microphyllum; assembly: GCF_053477565.2. NCBI lineage: Eukaryota > Viridiplantae > Streptophyta > Polypodiopsida > Schizaeales > Lygodiaceae > Lygodium > Lygodium microphyllum. The sequence continues at coordinate 93,696,389 of NC_141159.1, read as the reverse complement.
ATCATTTTTGAATTTTAAAGCATATTAAATCTTCTCTAAAAATTCTTTAAAATTTTCAAGAGAGTTTTGGTAGTATAAAATTTATGAGAACAATATTAAATCAAACAAATAATCACCCAAAAATTTTATAGAATTTTATATATGTAGTTTTAGATCTATTTTTAAGTATTTTTTATTTTTTTAAATAAAATAAATTATAAATAAATACTAACAACCATATAGAGTAGAAAAATAGGCTTTAATGCACTAGATAAAAATTCTAAACCAAGAAAAATATAATATCACACTACTTATTTTTATTAAACGGAACAAGCGCTTACTTGAAAACACGCAAGTCATAATCATGTCCTTGGAAGCATATCCGGTAGTCCAACTAGGGAGTGAGGTCCAGCCTGTCATCTCGAATACAAATCTTCACTTTGATCTCTATTTTTGAGAACTACCCGCTTGAGAATTACTTTGTTGCAATGGGAATGGTCTTTATATGAGCTTAAAGCTTAAGCTTTAATTAAAAGCTTAAAGGCTATGGCTTCTTCTCATCAAACATGGCGATAAATGAAGGGGGAGGAGACTAATTTGATATCTTGATAGTTTTTCCACCAAACTACGCTCAAAGTAAAGCGATTTGAAGCTGGAAAATTCTTCTATATGCTTGCAATCTCAGTTCACCCAAGTACATTGAAGCTCTAGATTGATGATTAGAGAAATATCATGGCGATGGAGGAGAAGAAGAGAAAGTGGTATCATTTTGGAGATCAATTGAATGGAATTGTCTTCTTTCTGCTGTCGTGAGTACTTCATTTCTACCCAATTATCAATCAATCAATTGTCTTCTTTCTCTCCTTTGAAAATGTTGCCTTGAGAAGATGGCGCCTTTCATCTCTCTCTCTCTCCTTTCCTTTGATTCTGATGATGGAGGCCAGCTTGCTTGTTTGCTTCATCTACTCTCGCCATGGCTATGATTTGCACTGGCCTTTGCGCCTCTCTCTCTCTCTCAGACTCACGGGGCCGTAATCATACGAGATGGCGCCCAATAAAAATCGTTTCTCTCTCTCTCTCTCGACGAGATTCTGGTCGCCCTCTCTCATCACCCTCGTCATCAATTGTTTTTTTTTTTCATTCTTCTTCTCACATACGTGTCAATCAAGAGTCTTTAAGAAGAGCTCATGCATGAGTAGATGTGGGAAGAGATGGTTACAACGTCCCATATCCTCTCATCACACGACTCCCCACATTTCTTTTTCTTTACTTAAATTTGTAAAGGTATACATAAATTGCAACCTTAGGCATAGGATTTTTATGTAAATGCATGGACTATGGCTTCACTTTCCAAAACAAGAGAGAGATTTTATGCTTTGCCTTACAATTGCGAACCCACTAAAGTTGCCAAAAGTATTTACAAAGAGACCATATTTCTTGCAAAATTACAATATACAAGAGATATTTTTCACTGACATAAGATGAGAACCCACTATAGCCTTCCAAGAAACCAAAAATCTCAATGTCCACTAGGTAAGGGAAGGCTCTAGGTCCTTTCTTTATAAAAGTACAAATGAAATTTTCAAGTATAAAAAATAGAGGCATGTCACCTATCCATGTACGGAATATATCTCCTCAATGTCATCTTTACAACAAATATGCCTTTACTCATGATAATTGTTGTAATTTCCTTAATTCTACTTGATGGATAGAACTTGCACTAAGAGTTCTTACGGCCGGACTTTTTATGCCCACTTGAGATCATTCTTTAAACATCTGTATCACCTCCCTAAATGCACCCGTCCTTAGAAGAGCTCTAATCTCTCTTCCCACCTCTAACTTGCCTTACAACTTATAATCTCTACAAAAATTAGCAATAACCCCTTGTTCTCTACTACAAATCCTAGAGCACTACACTCGATGTAACATCCTTCTTTTCCCTCTTGCTAGACTACTAGACCGTCCTCCGAAGATAATAACTATGACCATCACATTTGCATTAAATCAATGTAAAAATATGGTAATAATATCTTAGATGTATATAATTTTGGTAAAAATTTTGATAAGTGTTCATATGTTTCTAGGTGTTGTCATTTCTCCCCCACTTAATTGCGAAGCGTCCTCGCAAGCATAGCTGCAGCAACTGAACCATGAACATCGTGCATCATAGCTACCACAAGCACCGCTACGCATCGTCAAAGAAAAATATGCTCTCCCCCATTTAAATGCAAAGTGTCCTCACTAGCATAGCTACAAAAACTGTAAAATAGCACATAGAAAATGGTGTGCAAATCGGATGTTGTATATGCATATGTAGCGAGCACCAAAAGGTCTCCAAGAACAAAGAACTCTACTTTAAGCTCAAAAATCAAGAGAGTAGACTTGCACAACATGAGGCAAAAAGACCAATTGGGTACAATCTCCCCCCATGCCTCGTGTGAGCGCTCCACAAAGCATGTATTTATAAATTTATTCATCTCAAAGCTCAAAAATAGCCCAATTTTACAATTAGCATGCTTTACTTTTGTGTTTGCTTTTGTCCAAATAAAGAATAAAGCAGTTGGACGGCCCAAGAGCCGAGCAGTGCTGGCCAAATACAATGTCCAATAATGAATATTTAAACCATCCGCCCATGCACATAAAAAATAATAGATATATGTCAAGCACTTCAATAAATAAACGCGCCTGAATAAATATTAGCGCCACACCTTTAATGATAAGATGCGCATCCATCAAAAATAATAATTTCTTCTAAGTAACTTGAATACACGTTATCGCCCAGTGCTTCCCAACGTCAACACTGCCTGCTCTACACATCAACTAAAGCATTCACAATTGTTAGATAATAATAAAATTAAAACCGACAAAAGTGAATACCTAGCAGTCTTCAGCTACAAAATAATTAAATAGGTTGAAACCCTTTGCTAACCTTAATTTAATACGAGTGCGTACTCTAAACTCATAAACGTTCATTAATTTAAATATGTATTTTGTGGAATCACCCACTATGGAATCATCCACTTGCACATTAAATTAACGTGACGCTCGAAAAGGATAGGTGTCCCTGTCAACTTTTTGCACAAGGAATCCACCTTGTGTACAAGCCCTAGAAAATAAATATAGTTTTATGGAATCCACCGCAAAACCTCATGGAATCCATCATGGTCTCACGTAATCCACCGTGGAATATGCCTCCTGGCATCATACCCATGGGATGGGATAGCAATTGTCCTCAATTGCTATTAGCTCAATGTGGAGCAATCAGTGAGGGGTAAGCACTTAGGTCATGAGCGTGCATCCATTGGGCCTCTTCAACATGATGATTTTTAAACTTTACCAAATATCTAGAATATCTACGGCCAGTTCTAGTGGTCATATAATCAGTGTCTAGAATATTTTCGAGTTCAAGAATTTCAATTTCTTCTTCTAACAAAGGAGGGTTTTCGTAGATAGGGTGGATAGGTAATTGACCTTCAAAAGGTCATAACAAACTGATATGAAAAGTATTGTGGATTTTCTAGTGTTGGGGTGATTCTAATTTAAATGCATTGTCATTGATTTTGTGAATGATTTTTAAAGGTCCATAAAATCTAGGATCTAACTTTACAATAGGGTGTTTCTCAACACTTTGTAATCTTCCCTTTTCAATGCCCAACCAAACATAATCATCAACGGTGAAACTCATAGCTTTTCTTTTCTTGTTAGCTTGTTTTGTGTATGATTGCTAGGCTTTCGCGATCATGTCTTTAACTTTAGCCAAAATAGTAGCATGCATATTGGCAATATCATCAGCAGCTTTAACTTTGTTTGATAATGAGGTAATAGGTGTAGGCAATCTATATCCATAAATGATTTCAAAATGTGCTTTCCATGTAGCTATATGTGGTGTGTTATTGTATGTAAACTAAAGTAAATGCAAGTGTGTATCCCATGTTTGTGGTTTTGAAATTGTATATGCACGCAAAAGATCCAAAATTGTATTATTTGTAGCTTCTATTTGCCCATTTTTTTCAAAATGAAATGCAGATAAAAAATCAATATTTGTACCTAAATTAGCAAACAAATTAGTCCAAAAATTATTACAAAATCTAAAATCACGATAAAAAATAATAACTCTTGGCAAAGCATGGTTAGTGAAAATAGTTTTCAAAAACAATTGAGCAACTTGAGATGTAGTTAACAATTTCTTGCATGGAATGAAATATGCTTGTTTGCTAAATCGATCTATAATAATCCAAATCATATCATGATTAGCTTGGGTGTTAGGTGTTGAGATGACAAGCTCAACACATGCAGACATTGATGATGGACCGCCTGGTTAGATGGGTCCACACGTCTACACTTAGCACGTCGGTGGTCATTATGACTCTCACATGGCCACTAACTCATTACTTATTATATTCAGGTTGTTACACCTATTTATAGCTGGCATAGTTATAGTGCCAGTTGACTAGTGTAGTCGGTTATGCATTGTTTGACTTAGTAGGCTACTTTCCTTTATGTTGTATCTTATCTATACTTTGTGTACATTGTAAAGTGTGTGGAAGAAGAAGAAGAAATCAGCAAGAAAACGTTTTTGGCCTCCATCTCTCTTCTTGTCTCTTGAGTGAGCTTCTCCTTGTGCATTCTGTGTGTGTTCGCCGTAGCATCTTGAGCAAGTCCCCCCATCACGCGATTCTTGACATGGTATCACAGCCGCGCCACTGAGAGAGGCTAATTTCGAAGGCTGAAGTGAAGGAGAAGAAGCAAGTTTCAAGCAAGCAAGCCACGGGTAAGAAGCTCTCCCATCCTTCCACTCTTTCTCTTGGATAGTGCCTGTGGAGGCACCGAAAGCAGGGCAGAGCAAAAATCTCAGATTGCAGTGAGATTTGGTGTGCGCGAAGAGCGCTGTGTATTCTGCAGATGATCCCTTTAAGGTTTTTCCACTGTTGTTTTGGGCATTTGAGACCGTTTCAGGCCCCGTTTTAGAGCCGCAAGGTTGCGGACAACAGTTTCAAGGTACACTGTGATTTCGGTTGTTTTAACCGAAAGTGGGTGCGCAGGTTACAGATTGCGAATTTGTAATTCTTGAGGTGTTTGCAGGAAGCAAACATAAGGTTTATCTGCAAACAAGTTGCAGATTGCATGTATTGTTGAGCAGACAGTGAAAAAGGCTGTCTGGTGTATTGCTGTGCACTACAAGTCGAGGGTTGCAGAAGATTTGCTTGTTGTTTGGTATTAGTTTTGTGATAATGGCAGAGAACAGTGGAAGCCCCATCATTGAGAAGCTCAACAAGAATAACTACCCTTCATGGAAGTTCCGTGTCATGAACTTCCTTATTGGAAAAGGCCTCTACGAGTTTGTTTCAGGTGAAGAAAAGGAGCCGGAGGTGAGTGATCCTCCAACTGCAGAAGAGACAAAGGCACGGAAGGAATGGAATGCAAAAGATAAAAAGGTCATGTATTGGTTGTCTGCAGTAATTGACAATAATATGCTGGGATATATTAGAAATGCAGAGAATTCATATGCAGCTTGGACCATACTTGAAAGTATGTTTTCTGTAAATACAAAGGCATAAAAGATTCAACTCAAGCAAGAGTTGAATACATTGAAGAAAGGGAAGATGTCTATCAATGAGTATGCACTGAAGGTAAGGAGCATTGCAGATGCCTTGGCAGCAATTGATGCAATGCCCGATGATGATGATTTGGTGTCGTCTACCTTGGGTGGACTTAACAATGAAAAGGCTTGGAAGTCTTTTGTAACTTCCGTATATGTTAGAAAGCCATTTCCAGATTTCGATGAGTTGGTCTCCCTTATGATCACTGAAGAGATCAACATGCAGAGCCATCCGAAAAAAGTGATGAACAGGTCCAAGCTTTCTAATCCAGTTCAGGAAGGGGACATGGCAGATTCTCTTCAAGAGGCCGTGGTACAAGACGTGGTAGTGACAACTAGCAAAACAAATTGAATAAGCAATTTGGCGATATGCAAGTTTCACGAGTTCGTGGTAACTTTAGAGGCATGGGGAGCTTTAGAGGAAGAGGTAGATGGCAGAATAGAGGTTCTAACAACTCTGGTATTATGTGTCACTACTGTGGAAAAACAGGTCATATTGCAGCCCAATGTTATGCTAAGAAAGATGATATTCGCAGTGGTAAGTTGCAGCAAGGAAACTATGCATCGTCTTCACGACATAATGAAAACAAAAAAGAACATCTGTTTGTTATGCAGCATATGCTGAATGCTGTTACAGGAAAGGGAACACATGATGATGTTTGGTATGCTGATTCAGGTGCATCCAATCATATGACCAGCCATGCAGAATGGTTTGGAGAGATGCGGGATTTGCAAAATATAGGTTATGTGCAGACGGGTGATGATTCATGCCACCCAATTTCACACATTGGAAAAGTTCCCTTATCCTTGCATGATGGTAAGACAAAGAGTCTTTCAGATGTATTGCATGTGCCATCTATTACAAAGATCTTGGTGTCAGTTGGTCACATGGTAGGGCAAGGGCTGCAAGTCAGATTTAATGCAAAGGGCTGCTTTGTAGAAGACTTCAATGACAAGTGCAAGTTGGTAGCAAAGGGAAGTAGAGTTGGATGTATGTTTACTCTGGATGCTGGAATTCCTACTATGAATGCTGCTATGTATGCCAAAGGAAAAGGTGTTGTTGCAGATATTGAAATTTGGCACAAACGCATTGGACATGCAAATGTATCTAGACTGCCTCTTAGGCCGTGATGGTGGCTGATTATTTTGGCATTTAGGATCACGTTTGGGTGGTCTACCCGGATGTGGTCTTTGCCATTTTGGCACCCATATAAGCTTGGACTTCTTGACCTTGTGAGCACTCTTGGTGGGTTTGGGCCTAGGGTCAAGAGCCTGGCATGAGGCCGTAGTTTTCTTCTATTTAGACTCGGGCTGGAGCGTGATCGCAGGGGTTTCTACTGGTGGCTTCGTAATGGTGGAGGAATCAGGACAGCCCTTGCTGAAAGTCGTCACTATACGCACATTGCCTATAGCAAGATGAATGCGGTTTAGGTTGTAATCCACATTACAGTTAGTTTGCTTCTTGAAAGTACGACCTAATAGTGACACATTATCGGCTCCTTTAGTGTCAGGCAACACATGGAAGAAAGCTAGTAAACTTTCAGACTTGATAGAAACGACTACCTTGCACTTCCTTAGGAGTGAATAAGCAGTTCCCCCAAATGGGGTGAGTTTGGCATTAGTGGGCTGTAGTTTCGGTTGACCAATGCGTGTCCAATGGTCATGCGTCAAGATGTTGTAGTCGGCACCTTCATCGATCAAGGCATCAAAAGAATATGTCGCTCCTTCTATGACTGTGATTCGTAGATACGCCGGTGCCACTGCTTCTTCGTCCTGATCTGTAAGGTTGGTTATAGTAGCCATGCAGACGTTCATTGGGGGTTCTAGCATGGGTGGCTCATGTAATGGATGGGAAGGAGGATAGTACTTCTTTATGCGGCTACCATTAAAAAAGCCTATTCCTTCGCCTTCAACTGTCTCTAACTCAACATTCCCTGTTCTACCAATCATGCGTACTCTGAAAGGCCCTAGCCCCCGAAACTTCATCTTCTGTTTATGTCCTTTTACAGAGTATAGTAGAACAAGGTCCCCTTGTTCAAAGTTTCGTTGTTTGACATGCTTGTCAAACCACATCTTTTGTCGAGCCTTCTCACAAATCAGAGAGAGTGGCGAGGAGTCGGGTCTCCGTTAGGCGCTCTAGCTCCACTAAGCGATTGGTCCAAGCCTCTCTTCCCTCCCAATTCTCCTGGACTGCTATCCTTAAGCTAGGGATAAAGATTTTATTCGTGGATTCGGCTTGGCCATTAGCCTGAGGGTAATAGGGAGAGAACTTCTAATGAATTATTAGGAAGGTGGAGAGCAAGTGGAAAATCACCTCATTAATGAAGTGTGTGCCTTGGTCGCTTACAAGTTCGATTGGACAGCCAAACCGTGAAATGACCTGCTCCCACAAGAACTTTGCAGTGGTTCTAGCATCATTCTTCCTCATGGCTCTTGCCTCTGCCCACTTCGTTAGATAATCGGTTGCCACTATGATGTAGCGAGCTTGGGAATATTGTGCCGCAGGACTGATAGGTCCAATAAAATCGATGCCCCATTTTTCAAAGGGTTGTCGGGCTATGACAGGGGTCAACTCCATCTTGTCGTTCGGCACAGGCACTTTGGTCCTTTGGCACTCATCGCAGTGCTTTACGAATTTAGCTGCATCGTGGAAAAGGGTGGGCCACCATAGTTGGGATTGTAGCACCTTTCGGGCTGTTGTGTCCCCGCTAAAGTGTCCTCCAGCGATTACGCCATGTGCTTCTTTCAATGCATCGTGCATCTTGTGCTCACATACGCATCTGTGCAATAAACCGTCTTGTTCCAACCTGTAGAGTTGGCTGGCTATCAATTGGTATGGCTGAATTTTCAGGATAAGTCTTCTCAGCCTGGCCTTCTCAATGGGTCGCTCAGGTAGTCCGCTCTCTAGTACTTGCACTATGTCATCAACCTAATACGGCGTCAGATCAGCTCTTAACAATTCTCTCTCGCTAGATAGGTTAAAGAGATGAGCATCCCGTAAATCGTCAGGTATGCCTTATCCAGTGGCTTCTCCTGTGGGTATGCGGGACATGTGGTCAGCCATGTAATGATGCTTTCCTTTGCGTACAACCACAGAGAAGTCAAACTCCAGTAGAATGAGTAACCTACACCTTTCAAAGACAACTCTCAATTTCTCTAAATGTTTGGCCCAACAAGAGTGTAAGCATAAGTCATCTACAAACACTTCCAGTTGGCGCCTAAGCATGTCCTTAAAGATAGTGCACATTAGGCGTTGAAAAGTCACAGGTGCATTCATTAGCCCAAAGGGCATGACAATGTAGGCGAATACACCCCATTCCGTGGCAAAGGTAGTGTTGTGCCTATCGTCGAGGTGCACTTGCACTTGATTATAGCCCAAGAAACCATCCAGAAAGTTGTAGGCTTCTTTACATACTACCCTCTCAAGCATGTGCTCGGTGTAAGGTAAAGGATAGTTATCCCTCTTTGTAGCGGCATTCACTTTCTTGTAGTTCACGCACACTCAGATTTTTTCATTTTTCTTCATGACAATCACGATAGGTGATACCCAGTCCGTGTGCTCGATCTCATATATGAATCTTGCCCTCATGAGTTTATCAATCTCCTCTTTTTCTGCATGGGCATGTTTGGCATTCATGGGGTAAGGTCATTGTTTCGTTGGCACTGCATCAGTGACCATTGGGATATTATGAGTCACAACCCTAGGGTCAACTCCCTTAAGTTCATCCAATGTCCAGGAAAATACGTCAATGTACTCTTGCAAGAGTGCAACAAGTTGGGTCTCCTCATCCTTCGTCAAGTCATCAGCAATGAATAGAGGTCTTGGCTTTTCACCTTCCCCAGCCAAGTTAACTTCCTTGACTTTGGCGGGTCCCTCGATTGGTTCATTAGTTTGGCCATGTCTTTTCGCTCCTAGCAAAATCACCACTCTGTCACCCTTTTTGAATTTTGTAAACCGTTTGGGTAGATCCTACAGTTTCTTTTTCTGCTTCTGAGTCCTTTGCTTGCTTCCTGGCCTCCTCCTTTAGTCTCCTGTGCCTTAGGTGGACTGGCAAGTCTCCCTTAGTGCGTTTGACTTTAGAAGGTTGTGGTATCTCGAGATCACTCTCAGTGCTAACTTCCGACTCTGAGTTAAACTCGCACCCTCACTTGAGGAAGGTGTTTCCCCAGGGGGTCGTAGTTCAGTAGAGGTGCATCCATCTTGAGCACTCGGATTACCCATGGTCGTGCCATTCCGGCTTGCTCATAATCCATGGCTCCTATGCATTCTATCCAAGATCTGTCACACTCCATTCGCATGATTCCCTTTTCGTTCTGACTAGTCCTTCCTCTCTTAGGCCTCGAGTCTGCCCCAATTTGTTCTATCTCTTTTCCTTCTGTGTCGTACTCTATTGTATCTATCTCTTCTTCACTCTCCTCTCCCGTAGAGTGACAGTCCTCATACTCCTCATCATCAGAGTCCTGTCCTTCTGACTGCTCATCATCACCTAAGCTTTCCTCTCCAGTCTCCGTGTCATCAGTAAACTAAAGCCCAGTTATATAACAAATTCAGGTCGTGGACCTTGGTCCATTTCCATTCTGGCTTAGCTAATAGATCACGCAGAGGTTTTAAGTTAGCAGCCAAGTTGCCTTTTAGTTTATTGGTCAGATACTCTACGATTTCCTGAAGGTCTAGTTTGTTGTTGGGGATATGGAATGAGGCTCGTTTTCCTGGGTTGAGTGAGCTTCCTGCCATCATGCAGAGTGGCACAAGTGGCTCCTCAATTGGCATGGTTGCGGCTTTAGCAGCCTGCCGATATAATTCTTCCTCATCCGAGAATGGTAGGTCAATGGTTTCCAAAACGTGCATCCAATCCCTCTCATCCTCAGGGCAAGGAATATATTTAGTGAGTGATCCATAGGGTTTGGTCGGTTGAGTATTGCCTTTCAGCATAGTTGAGATGGCATCTAGGTCAATAGGGGTCGTCTTCCAAGTGTCCATCTCTACCCTTACTGCACTAGTTCTGTTTCCTAGGAAAATCAAGCCATTGCCCCAGTCCTCAATGACACGCGCATTCCTCATCCAAGGTCGGCCTAATAGTATGTCGTAATCCACTCCCTTCATGACAATGAAGTTTACTGAAAATTGCACACCGGCAATCTTTATTGGCCAATTCTTTAAGACCCCGAATGGTCTTACCTTTATTCCATTTGCTAACGTGACGTTAAACCTAGCAATCTCTACAGGAGGGTTTCCCCATGCCTCTAAGACTGCATGGTTTAGTACGCTAACACCTGCACATGTGTCTACAATTCCTTTTCGCGTCATATCTCCTAAGGCTAGGACGGGTAAAAGTGTGTGCATTTCAGTGCCTTCCCAAAAAGCATTGATGTGCAAAGATTTAGGATTTGAGTGTAGAGTTAGACTTGGGATCTGTGTAAATGCATCATGATCTTGCGGATCAGCACCTACAAGTCCTGTGTGTCCCTCCATCGAGTCTTTTAACTCCTGCCACAAGGAATGATTTTGCCTAAGCAGATCTTCCAAGATTAGAGTTACTAGAGTAGACAACAAGATTGTGAGGAGGCTACTGGGCTCTCATCTTCCCCTGAGGCTAGCATTTATAGGCCATGTGTTATGTCTGCCCTGGTAAGTTTCCCCTTGGCCTTGCTACTGAGTTGCTCCCAGTGGTGCCGGTATGCTCGTAGCTTATGGTTTTGAAGGTGAGACTAGTGTGCTCACGCTAGAGAAGTTGTCAATGGGATCTTCTAATATGGGTTCAGCATCCCTGAGGTGCTTTTGGGCGTCCTTGACCCACTCCTTGACCTTAGCTATAGCCTCAAGCTGCCATTTGGGGTGGGGATACTCCCCTACCTTGGCACTCCCTAGCTCGGTTGTCTTAGGAGCTAAGGTCTCCGCCTCTTCGTCTGTGACCTTCTTTCCTGTTACTAACGTAGTCGCTTCCTCGGTTTTGAGAGTTATCTTTGCATTGGTTCTCTTTTTTCGTCTCCTCCAGCTTTTCTTTTCTATTGAGGTTGCGTCAAGGTTACTTGGCCATGGCAAGGAGATGCCTGCCTGTTTTTTTTGAGCTCGCGTCATAGCATGTAGTGGGATGGGCATATCCTCACTACCAAAGGTTTCCACTCCAAAGAGCCCCAAAGGCACCGATGGCATGCTGGCAGAGCTGGTTGATGGCTTCTGCCTAGGACAGTCAGGAAACATATGTGTGATTCCATACTCTGTGCATCGGAGATCTGCTTTGTCCTTGTTAGCTTGTTCTCGTTCTGGGCAGCGTGATGAAATGTGGCCTGGGTGGCCGCAAGTCCAGCATGTGACTGGATCCTAGCTGGGCCCTCCAAAGCCTCTGTCTCTTCCTCTTTCTAAAGCCATCACCGACATTGGTCGATAGTCCATCAGGACTGGGTTGCCCTCCTCGTCATAGGATATGTACGGGTTGACATATGTTTCTTCCTCATTAGTCTCCCCCACAAAGTGAACAGGAGCATCGCTAGATGGGTGGGTTACAAAAGGCCCTGGTGGTCTGGGTATACCAGTTGGGTTCATCTCCAGCCTAGGCACGGCAGGTCTTGAGTCAGCCGGTGCTAGAAGAGCTAACTGGGCTCCCCTCCCAAAGAAATTAGGTGGCCTATTACCTAAGTATGGAGGGTTGTACTGCTACGCATATGGGAATCTCCTCGGCATTCTGCAATGCACTGCATCATGCCAGAATCTACCGCAATTTGAGCATGGCCGAGATCTAGGATCTTGGCACTCAACTGAGAGGTGATTGCCGCCGCAGTATATACATTGTACATGTGATCTTACAGGTTTCCTCACAAGCTCTTGCAACCATGCAATCTCCATTCTCATCTCTGCCATCCCCTAGTCGTGGTCTACACTCTTTTTCTTATCCTGCACACCACTAGTTGCTTTTTCCCCCGAAGTGGTTGATCTCTCAGGGTCCCTCTGGCTTGCACTTTCTCGGTTAGTAGTCCTCATGCTGCGTTCTCTGAGTTGATCATCTACGCGTATTGCCTCTTCAAAAACTCTAGCTAGCACGTCTCGTTGCAAGGTGGAGTTACTGGCCAAAGTCTTGTAGAGCTCCTCACTCCTGTTAGAAATCAAGCTCACCGTTAGTGTGTCTTCATCTATGACAGACATCTATGACAGCTAGTGTGTACAGTTGTCTACATATGACTACATTAAATAAGTCGGGTTAGTAGTCAGTTAGTGACCTGACTAGAGTTAGTCTATCTAGTCTACATTTACACTAGGTCACTTTATCTTGTTGAGTGTGTGCTTTTCAGTTCAGAGTGTGGAACATGAAGGAATGAGCTTGAAAGCCTGAAGGCTCATGGATATGGTGTTTTCCCTGTCTCTCTCTCATCTTTGAACATGATATCAGAGCTGTGGGAGCTTTCTCTCAACCGCCAAGACCCACGGACCGCTTGTTGTTTCAAGCATTCCAAGCGAGCTCTCATGGCTATCTCTCACCTAGCCGACGCACCGTCGATCCTACAAATGTAGTGAACTTACCTTGATGCTCGATCGAGTACCCTCCTCTCTCTCACACTCCGGTAGCTCCACGATTCTCGATGCTAGCTCAAGCATCCTCAAGCCTCCTCCATCTCCAAGCTCCATCCTCCATAGCCATGCGCGCAAGAGAAGAGAAGAGAAGAGAAGAGAAGAGAAGTAGAGGAGAGGAGATGGTGAAGAGCTTCACCCTCTTGATCCCTCACTCTCACATACACTCACTCCCTCACACTCTCACACTCCCTCTCTCAAGAGCATACACAAGCAAGAAGGAGAGAAGAAGAGAGGAAGAAGAAGACTAGTTTTGCCACACCAAAGAATGAGCTCTTCATTCACTTTTCAACCTTATATACAAAACCCTACTTCCCTTTTGGGCGGTCATCCCCTTTTCCCTTTTTTACATGGCCGGTCATAGCCCAGGCCCTGTTTTCCATTGTCCTTTTATCTTCCTTGTTTCCTTTTCACTACCCTTCTATATTTACAAATTGCACGAGTGAGAGCCCGGCACTCTTTTACAAGATTTTAGGGTGCGCATTTTATGCGCCTTTCCCTTTTCGTGTTTGCCTTGGCCTTTTAAGGTTGTCCTTGTGCTTTTGGCCTTTTCTCCTTTTTTTCTTTCAGTCGGGCTACCTTTTTTCCGCCTTTGCCCTGCATCTTTTCCACTTTCTTTCGCTCTCTTCGTGTTGGGGTTAACATTACCCCCTCCTAGACGAGTGCCAATCCCATGGCACTCATTGGCGTAGGTAGCAGGTGGTAGCATGCACTGAAGACTCAGGGGACAGGGGCGCCTGGGGCATGTACTGGTGACCGGTTCGCGTGGGGGTTTTTTCGGGATGCTGCGTAGGACGATCTTTCCGGCTTGTCGGATGCTGGGTGGGTAATTAGCATTGGGCATTGATGAAGAACAAATGCCACTTGTGTTGTGGTCGTCAATACCTGCCAACTGAAAACCTCTCAGGTGGTCTCTCCCTAAGGGTAGTGCTAGTCTTCTGTATTGTGCACAAGACATTTTTTAGTAGTTTGGGAGACAGGTCGAACTCTAAGCAAGCTGAGAGTATTGTCCTGCACTTGAGGACCCAAACTGTGAATTAGTTCTGTGTAAGTATTATGTGAGTGCGGTGCTTGTGCATACTTAGATATTACTTAACTAGAAGACTGGTCGACGTGGGGCCTTGTAGAGAAAGGAACTAGGTTGGTGAAAAAAATGTGTTAATGAGAAGATGAAGTACACCTTTGACGCCTGCTTGGAGACGTCGTTAGGGGTTTGCCATTGTCGTCAAAGCTTTGCATTCTTTCTTTCTTTCTTTCTTTCTTTCTTTCTTTCTTTTCTTTTTTTTTTCTTTTTTTTCTTTTTTTTTGGGTTGAGGTGGGTACATGGAGTCAGAGGTACAAGGGATAACGAGAGTTCCACTCCTCATCATCCGAATGGTGGGTAAGGGTGGGCGGAGGGCGGGGGGCGGGGGGGGCCTTGTTAAGGAATTTTCAGCTTAGCAAGTAGCCCTTAATGTGGAGGCAGGTTTTGAGGGTGGTGGTGGAGAGAAAGGGGTGGTTGCACTATGTGAATTTGTTGTCATTCATATCTTCCAGCAGCGCACCACAGAAGGATGGCAAAAGAGCAGCACGCATCATGAGACGAGTCATGGTGGTGTTGTCTATGGCATTGGGGTCAAAATAGAGGGGTGGAAGGTGGCATTCTTGGGGTGCGGGTTCCTGGTGTACTAGGATTCTAATTAACCTAAGGTAGTTACAGGTGGTGATGAATGCTGGGTCGGGGCAAGAGGTGAATTCGTTAAGGAATTTATCTATAGAGCTGTACAAGTCGGGAAGGGTGAAGAGAAGAGCGTTCCTATGGGAAGTGGTATTGGCATTATAAATGACGGGGAAGTCGAACGTGCCGTGGATGGACGGGTTAAAGTCCACTCCTACCCTTCAAGGATACGGCATAAAGGTGGGGTCGTTCCTCTCTGAAGGGAGGGTGTTGCAAAACGCCATCCACGCTTCCAGGTTAACGTCAAAAATGCGCCGCCTCCAGGTGGGTTGGCAATTATAGCCTTCCACTATGCGAGGTACCTAGAGGACTTTGTCTTGCCAAAACTCGTGGTCCTCGGCTCCCCAAGCAGTTGGATGGGCCTCACGCTCTGCTAACCATTTGGCCTTGAGCCTGGCCCCCATGGCGATGACATCCTCCACCAACTGAATGGGCAGCACCCTATTCAAGGCGGTGGGAAACTCGAAGCATAGATCGAAGGGGTCTCGGCTATACTCCTGCTGTTCCCAGATAATCATTTCAGCGCGGTATTTAGCGGGGGAGTCTTGGGTGCACAGCGGGAAAGGGACAGGCTGTTTCTGGGTAGGTCTGGCCTTCAGCTTTCTTCTTGCCTTCTCCACCATCTCCTTCCTTCGGGTGGTGTGGGCCGCTCTTCACTCGGCAGATGTGTCATGGGGTGGCACTTTGGTTTGTTGTGGTTGAGGGGGTGGTGGGACATATTCCTCTCCTTGAGGCCCTAGGTCAAGCACTGGCTCACCCCCTTCCGCTTGCTCATCCTCCTGTGTTTTCTCCTCAGTGAACCCAAGGTCGTCCATCTCCTATGTTGTCAGTCCTACTTGTGCCAGATATTTTCTTTGTTCTTCTAGGCTCTGTGGCGGGCCTTCTAGCTACAGTGGTACGTGCAGGCCTGGCGTGAGGGCCCTGCGCGCAATGGTTAGCTTTCTCTGCAGCAGCTGATCATTGGCCTCATCTGTTTCTGATTAGGTGGTGTGGAGCAGCGTGTTGATAAAAGTGCACTGCTAAGCTATCATAGCGAGCTAGGCTGCCTCTGCCTGGTTTTCAGCCATCACCCTGTCTCCCTCGGCCTTGGCCAGCCGGCGTGCTAAGTCCTGCACTCTCTACTCGTTATGATTGGACCATTCCTTTGCCCATCTCTCCATATCTTCTAGGCTTTCCCCCTGTTGGAGGGTCATTGCCATAAATTGTTGTTGCTGGGCTTCAAGCTCATGGCGCAAGCAAGACTGCTCTCGGTGCTCCTCTGCGATCTGCTCGTTGAGTTGATCCAGCCTTGCCTACAACCTGCGCACCTGTTCTGCCCTTAACTGATCCAGCTCTGCAACCTCTTGTCTAATTTTCTCAAGCTGACTCTGCGCCTCCAAGTTGGCTACAGATAACTGGTCATTCTTGCGCTGAAGGTGGGCAGTTGTCTCCCTCTCCCTGGTGAGACTCTCCATTAGGATTTTCCTTCTTCCCTCCCAGGCAACGTCGCACTCCTTCAGGGCTTTTAGCTCCTCCGCCTCCTTGGTGCTGGCCTCCTCCCTAAGCACAGTGATTTCCTTTTGATATTCTGTTATCTGTCTCACTCTGTCTAGATTGGTCATTATGCGGCATCCCTCAACTGCCCATTTCAATCGAAGAGCATACCATTGCTTCAAGAAGGGTGATTCCATGTCCGCCAGGTGGGACAACCTTGCTGTTTCTTGGCTAGTGAGGTCGAACATCGTGCGTGGGTCAAATGATGGGATGAGGCGTTGCTTAATGGCTTGCTCTTTGGAGACCTCGCGAGCGAGCAGCTTAGCGGCGGCAGAGTGAGAAGCTTGTGCAAAGGCGAATTCAAAGGTCTCCCAAGAGCAAGGCATAGTGCGCACGTCAGTTGCAAGGGGTTCTGCTAATAGTCCCAAGTCCAGGAGGTCATAGCTGAGGGCCAGTGCAACAAAGGTGGCATCGAGCTGTTTGATGCAGTCCACGACATCATCCCCCGTGTCCTCTGTGAGGTCAGCGGCCAGCATTAGGAATGACTTCCGTTCATAGGAAGGCTTAAGGCCGGCGGGTGGTTGGGGTTTGCTGGAGCTGGAGGTTCTGACAGTACAGAGCTGCAGTGGGGGGCTTGTTTGAGTCAGCAACCCGGGCATTGGTTGGATGGATGGGTCGGGTTTGATCTTAGGGGCTATGCTACTGCGGTCAGTGGGGTTGCTGAGCTGCGGATTGGGTTGGTTGGGTAATGCCTCCTGTGGTGATGGCCGTTGCTTGGGTCGTTGGGCATGTGTGATGCCCGTGGGTTGACTCGCAGAGGAGTCGGATGACTGGGGTGGACCCTGCGATTTGTGGTCTTGAGGTGTCGGGGGACAAGGCCTTGAGGTTGACATAGAACCAGGGCCCGTGACAGTTGGGATTTTGGGGATCCACAGCGAGGCATTCCCCTCATAGTAGCCTTGTGCACGCAGGAGGACTTTAGGGACCCATATTTGTTTAATCATGCGACACTTGTGATGATGGCGTCTTGGTTTCCTAGGTTTAGGTTTGTAGGTGTTCCGTGGACACGTGCGTCTGGTTCTAGGCCGGTCTCGAGGCTTCTTAGGCACCCATTGCAAGCAAGTCTGTTGGGGTTTTGCTTTGGGTGCGGCGTGCCGCGGTGCGTGGGGATCTGGGTGTGGTAGATATGTAAGGCCCTCCTCCTTAGTCCTAGGTGCGGCTATTTCTATCGGTGGCCCCGTGAGCGGTGCTGGGGTTGCAAGGCCCTTGCTGAAAGTCGTGACAATAGGCACCCTCCCGATTGTTAGGTGGATGCGTTGCGACTCATAATCAACATTGCAACGGGTCTGCTTTTTAAAAGTTCGCCCGAGCAATGACTCTATGCTTGCATTCCTGGCATTGGGTAAGACATAAAACAACATGGGAATAGTTTCAGTCTCGATAGAAACAACAACTCTGCACGTGCCGAGGATCGGGTAGGATTGGGCCCGGTATGGGTTCAATCTGGCTGTTGTGGGATGAAGCGTTGGTGCGCCAAGTTGGGTCCAATGCTCATGCGTCAAAATGTTAAAATCCGCCCACTCGTCAATCAAGGTGTTGAAGGAGCACGTCTGCTTGGCCGTGACCGTGATGCGGAGGTAGGCGGGTTCTACAGGCTCCTCCTCATTCTCGCAGATTTTCGTAAGTGTGGCTACTCGTATTTTAACGGGTGTTTCCACCATTGGTTGTTCATGCAGCGGATGAGTGGGCGGATAGTACTTCTTGATTCGACTGCCGTTGAAGAAGCCCATTCCCTCACCATCCAGTGTTTCCAGCTCGACATTACCAGTTCGACTAATTGTGTGGACTTTAAAGGGTCCGAGACCTCTGAATTTCATCTTTTGCTTGTGTCCTTTAACTGAGTAGAGGAGCACTAGGTCACCCGGCTCAAACTCTCGTTGCTTGACATGTTTGTCAAACCAGCTTTTGCGTCTGGCTTTCTCATAGATAAGCGCGTGGGTGGCTAGGAGACGAACCTCTGACAGGCATTCTAGCTCAACCAAGCGTTGCGTCCATGCTTCCCTCCCTTCCCATCGTTCTTGGAGTGCTATCCGCAGGCTAGGGACGAAGAATTCTAATGGGAGAATAGCTTCAGTCCCATAGGTTAGCCTAAAAGGCGTTTGTCTGACGGCCATCTTATAAGCTGTTCGGTAGGCCCACAAGGCTGCCATCAACTTGTTATCCCAATCACTTCGTGAGGCTGAGACTACTTTGGTTAGGACAGTGATGAGAATTTTGTTGGTTGATTCAGCCTGGCCATTAGCCTGAGGGTAGTATGGTGAGGATTTGCGTTGGATGATGAGGAAGGTGGATAGGAGATGGGCTATCACTTCGTTGATGAAGTGCGTTCCCTGGTCACTAACCAGTTCGATGGGGCAACCAAAACGCGAGATTACTTGCTCCCATAAAAACTTGGCAGTCGTCCTAGCGTTGTTTTTCCGTGTGGCCCTCGCCTCCGCCCATTTGGTGAGGTAATCCGTGGCCACCACGATGTATCTAGCTTGTGAATATTATGCCGCGGGGCTGATGGGTCCTATGAAGTCAATCCCCCATTTTTTGAAAGGTTGGCGAGCGATAACTGGGGTTAACTCCATCTGATCTTTACGGACCAGGACCTTTGTCCGTTGGCACTCGTCGCAATGTTTGACAAATTGTGAGGCATCGCGGAAGAGTGTGGGCCACCATAGCTGGGACTGCAACACCTTTCGTGCTGTAGTGTCCCCGCTAAAGTGTCCTCCTGCAATACCGTTGTGCGCCTTTGAGAGCACATCGTGCATCTCATGCTCACATACGCATCTACGTAGCAGATCGTCTTGCCCCAGCCTATAGAGCTGGCCTACAATCAACTGGTAGGGCTGGATTTTTAGGATTAAGCGCCTAAGCCATGCCTGTTCTATTGGTCGTTCAGGCAGTCCATGCTCGAGCACTTGGACTATGTCGTCTGCCCAGTATGGTGTCAGATCGGCCCTGAATAGGTCTCTTTCGCTGGATACGTGGAATAAGTGGCTGCCGGGTAACTCGTCCACGATGCCTTGTCCAGCAGCTTCTCCTGTGGGTATACGGGACAGATGGTCAGCCATGTAATGTTGTTTTCCCTTCCGTACCACCACTGAGAAGTCGAACTCTAGGAGCAGGAGAAGCCATCGGGCTATACGTCCTGTAGCGCAAGGTTTGTTGACTAGATAGAGCAAGGTTTGATGGTCTACGAAGAAGGTGAAGGGGGTGGCCAGTAGGTAATGCCGGAACTTCTTCACGGCGAATACCATGGCTAATCCCTCCCTTTTCGTTGTCGAATAATTCATCTCTGTCTCAGTGAGCTGCCTGCTAGCAAAACTCACTAGGTAGTCTAAGTTATGCTTACCAGGTTGGCACAGCACTGCCCCCACGGCAAACTTAGAGGCGTCGATGTGTACGTGAAAAGTCATAGTCCAATCTGGGGATCGTAGGATAGGTGCTGTTGTTAGGGCTTTTTTCAGTTCCTCGTAGGCTCATTGGCATGCTTCAGTCCACTCGAAGACAATTAGCAGTTTGTACAATGGCCTAGCGATCAGCGCGTAGTTTAGTACAAACCGCCGATAGTATCCTGTGTGACCTAAGAAGCATTGAACTCCCCTGTAATTACTTGGGGGTGGAAGGTCCACGATGACCTTGACCTTCGAGAAATCTGTGGCAATGCCATTCTTGGACATCACGTGTCCCAAGATGCATCCGTGCTTCACCCAAAACTGACATTTCAGGGGGTTGAGGGAGAGATGGTATAAGCGACACCGTTCAAAGACCACGCGGAGTTTTTTGAGATGTTGGGTGTCCCGGCCGAATGGACACACAGGTCATCGACGAAGACCTATAACTCTTTGAGAAGCATGTCCTTGAATATGGTGCACATGAGGCATTGAAAGGTGGCGAGGGCATTGGTTAGCCCGAATGGCATGACTACGTATGCAAAGATGCCCCACTCAGTGGCAAAGGCGGTCTTGTGCCTATCTGCAGGATGCACTTGCACCTGATTGTACCCCAAGAAGCCATCCAGGAAACTGTAGGCTTCCTTACCTGCCACCCTCTCAAGCATGTGCTCGGTGTATGATAAGGGGTAGTTGTCTCTCTTTGTCGCGGCGTTTACTTTCTTGTAATTGACGCACACTCGAATCTTGCCATTTTTCTTCATCACAATGACTATGGGTGACACCCAGTCTGTGTGCTCAATTTCGTAAATGAATCCGACTCTCATCAGCTTGTCAATTTCCTCCTTGACAGCATGAGCATGCTTTGGATTCATGGGGTATGGTCGCTGCTTGACCGGCGTTGCATCCGTTGTCATGGGTATGTTGTGAGTCACAACACTCGGATCTACCCCTTAAAGACCAAGCAAATACGTCCCGGTACTCCCGTAGAAGAGTGACAAGGCTGGACTCTTCTTCCGTGGTCAAGTCCTCAGCAATGAACGCTGGTCGGGGTACTTCCCTTTCCAGGGCTAGGTTTACCTCCTTGACCTTGGCTGGCCCTTCGATTGGTTCGCGGGTTTGCCCTTGGCGCTTGGCACTTAGCAGAACCACCACCCTGTCCCCTCTTTTGAATTTCAAAAAGTGCTTAGGGAGGTCTTGTGGCTTCCTTTGTTCCTCTGATCGCGCATCAATGGGACGCTTAGCTTCATTCTACCGTAACCGTCTGCGCCTCAGGTGGACACGTAAGTCTCCCTTGGTGCGTCTGGTCATGGGTGGCCTAGGGATTTATGGGTCATCATATGAAGTAACTTCAAATTCAGAGTCAAATTCCCCATTTTCACTAGAGGAGGTGGTCTCCCCTGGCAGCCGCAGTTCGGATGGCGATTCGGTTCTAAGCATTGTTGTCATTCCTGGTTGGGCCAGGCCGGCTTGCTTAAAATCCATAGCTCCCATCTGTTCCAACCAAGCACGATCGCATTTCGCACACATGACTCCTTGGTCCACACTAAGGGCTGGTCTCGTCTGCGGCTTAGCATCTGCCCGGATTTGCTCAATCTCTCGCCCTTCGGTGTCATATTCTACGGTGTCCATCTCAATCTCACTTCCTTCATCGAAGTGTTGGCAATCTTCGTATTTGTCACAGGAATCTGCCTCGCTAGACTGCTCATCATCCCCTAAGGCCTGCTCTGCCTCGTCTTGTTGGTCGGGGACCAACACCCAGTTGTACCTGAGGTTCAGTTCATGTACCCTGGTCCACTTCCACTCGGGTTCTTCCAAGAGGTCTTGGAGAGGCTTGAGATTGGCGGCTACGTTGCGTGCCAGTCGGTCCGTTAAGTGCCCCATTATTCCCTGGAGTTCTCTCCTGTTGGTAGGCACTTGGAAAGCGACAGGCTTAGGCCCTTCATGGAGGCTTGCTGCCATCATGTAGACAGGTGTAGGCAATGTTTCTTTTGGCTTGCCAATTGTTTTGACAGCCTGCTCGTACGCCTCATGATCTGAGAATGGCAGGTCGAGTGTAGCGAGAACGTGCATCCAATCCCGCTCGTCCTCTGGCCATGGGATATACTTAGTTAAGGACCCATAGGGTTCCTTGTCCTGGGTGTTTTCCTTGAGTAGAGTAGAGATGGCGTCTAGGTCGACTAGCGAGGTCTTCCAAGTGTCCATCTCTATTCTCACAGTGTTAGTTTGGTTGCCCAGGAAGATCAAGCTGTTACCCCAGTCTTCGATAACTCTAGCATTGCGCATCCAGGGTCGACCCAATAAGATATCATAGTCCACTCCCTTCATGACGATAAAGTCGACAGAGAACTGGACTCCTGCAATCTTCACTGGCCAATTCTTCAAGACCCCGAATGGTTTCACTCGCATATCGTTTGCTAGCGTGACATTAAACCGAGCTGCTTCGACAAGCGGGTTTCCCCACTTCTGTAACACTGCGTGGCTAAGCACACTAACCCCAGCTCCTGTGTCTACAATCCCCTTTCTCATTGCGTCTCCCAAGGCTAGGACTAACAAGACTGTGTGCATCTCCGAGCCCTCCCAGAAGGCGTTGACATGCAAGGATTTAGGACCGGAGTGTAGCGTCAAACTTGGTAAGTGTGTTTCCGCATCCTGGTCTTGAGTATCTGTCGGAGCTTGATCGTGTGGTCTCTCGACCCAATGCTTGAGGTCCTGCCATAGGGCAGAGTGCTGCCTGAGTAGCTCTCCCAGGCCAACCGTTACAGGGGTGGTCACTAGTGTGGTTAGGAGATTGCTAAACACTCGTCCTTCCCTTCATTCAGACTGTCCGAGCCAATGGCCGCGGCTGTCCTGCGGGTCTGTTACGTCTAGGCTTGGCCTTGACGGCACTGCCTGTGGCGTAGCAGCCTCGACAGACTTAGGTTGGGGTAGTCATAGCGGCGCACTCATGCTGGAGAGATCATCAATCTCGTCCTCTGTGATGGGTTCGACATCCTTGAGGTGCTGTTGAGCCTCCCTCACCCATTCCTTCACCTTTTCTATGGCTTCAAATTGCCGCTTGGGGTGTGGGTATTCCCCTACCTTAGCGCTTTCCTTTTGGGTTTTTTAGGGGCTGAAGTCTCTGCCTCTGCGTCTGAGACTTTCTTTCCCTGGGGTAAGGTCGTAACGCTGTCGGTTTTTAGTGCGACATTAGCCTCTGATCTCTTCTTTTTCCACCTACGGCTCTTCTTTCCTACTGAGGTCGCGTCGAGATTGCTAGGTCCTGGCAGAGAGACGCAGGCCTGCTTCGTTTGTGCTTGGGTCATCACTCGTAGGGGGATAGGTGTGGCCTCCCCATCGGGGTTTTCAGCACCAAACAGTCCCAGCTGGACGGACGGCAAATTAGCTGAACCGGAAGGCAGCTTCTGTTTTGGGCAGTCTATGAAAAGATGGGTGATTCCGCACTCCGCGCACCTTTGGTCAACTTTGTCCCTACTTTGCTGTTCTCTTTCTGGGCAGCGTGATGAGACGTGACCGGGATGTCCACACGTCCAACAAGTGACCGGATCCTATGGCTGCCCTCCCAGGCCTCTACCCCGTCCTCGTCCTAATGCCATCACCGGCACCGGTCGGTAATCCATGAGGATTGCATTGCCCTTGTCGTCATGCGAGACGTAAGGGTATATGTAGGTTTCTTCATCACTGGGCTCCTCTACGTAGTGCATGGGAGCATCGCTCGGTGGGTGGGTCACATAGGGACCAGGCGGTCTAGGAATACCGATAGGATTTATGTCCAGCCTAGCGGGGCTCCCCTTCCGAAGAATGGCTATGGCCTATTAGCCGGGTAAAGCTGGCCGTAGGGTTGCGTATATGATAGTCTTCATGGTAGTCTATAGTGTGCAGCATCGTGGCCGAACCTTCCACAGTTAGCGCAAGGTCTTGACCTGGGGTCCTGACATTCTGCTGGCAGGTGTTTTCCTCCACAGTACACGCACTGAACGCGCGGATGCGTCGGTCGCCTCAACATGTCTTGTATTTTGGCCAGCTCTGTCTTGACCTCTGTCTTGACCTCAGCCAACTGTGGTCTGTCTCGGTGGCCTTCCCCTTATCTTGGGATGATGCGTTTGATCGCTCGCTAGAGGTTGGTGTTCGCTCTAAACTCCGTGGGTTGATTTATTTTAGGTTTGAGCTCTTGGACCTCCGCTCTTTCAGCTGGTCATCAACCCTAATGGATTCCTCAAAAACCCTAGCCACCACGTCTCGTTGCAAGCTCGAGTTGCCTACTAGTGCCTTGTAGAATTCTTCATCCCGAATCCCGTTGATGAATATGTTTGACACTGCCCTGTCAGTCGGTCTTTCGCCTAAGGGGATTCTCTTAAGGAGGCTTCTCACGTGGGTCACATAGTCGCGGATGCCCTCCCTCTCCTTTTGCTTGACATTCATCAGACGCACTAGCAGGTTGTCAGAGTATCCGGGTTCGGCAAACCTCTTGACGAAAAGGTCCTTGAGGTTATTGAAGTTGGCTCATTCTATAGCATCTAGGCTCGTATACCACGTCCTACCCTTATCGCTTAAGCAAAGTCCGAATGCTTGCAAACATTGGGCCTGGTCATTGAGGCCATTGGCTTCACAGACTTGCTCAAACTGCTCGACAAAGCTGTACGGGTCGTCCGGTGGCTGGTACTTGTCGAGTTGCTTGGCGATAATAGGTATTTTGGCTTGGCTCTTTGAGCCCTGGTTTGCCCCTAGCCCTGCAAGTAGCGAGGTTGCTAGCGCAGTGGCATTCTGTTCCACCGCGGTGTTATCGAGCAGCCGTTTCATGAGGAGCTCGCCCAACGTCAGGTGTTCCTCTAGTGCTCTTTCCTGGTCTGTCTGGTTTTGGCCAGCCAAGTTCAGCACTCGCTGCACCTCATGCAGCTCCATGCTCTACCTTAGGCTCCTGGCTTGTTGGTCCCTGTTGTACTCGGCTATGCCCTACAATGCCTTGCGGGCTAGCCTCCTCTCCTCCTCTAGGTCCGCAATGATTGCCTCTGCCGTCCTGCCACGGTGTTCGTACCTGGCATGCACATCGTAATTGCTCACCATTTGTTGTATGGCTTCTGGAAATGCGCTAACATCTAGCTCCCCTGTAAACCGATGATCTGAGCCTCCCTCTGTCATGGTTGGATTCTTGCGCCTGGTCATAAGTCAGATCCTTGTCGTTGTCGCTCCTTGCTTGATCCTACCTTGTGCTCCGCACATTTGCATACACCTTGGGTCTTCTCCTATTGGTGGGTTTTTTGGGCGATTTATCTGAGTGAGTTCTTTTTAATTTTTGAATGCATCGCTCAACTTATGGTCACTTGTGAGTGTGTTTTCCTCGTGCACTTGTGCTCAATCAGGCTTTCGGCTTTCCTAAGTGTTCTTCAAGTGCGGAAATTCAACCCTAGTGCTGTGAGTGATTCCCCAGCGTCTCACTCACTCTTGCTCGTTTTGGGCTTGAGAGGCTTTGCTACTCTAGTCCTGGCCGCTCTACGAGTCCCAGGGTCATATGCTGCTTCCTGTCGCTCACGTGGGGGTGGGTCGCTGGGGGAGTGCCTCAGTGTGTCCTTGGATGGGTCAGGTTTTGTTTTGGTTTGACTCTGGGAATCGGACGTCCGATTTACCAGTGGTCCGATTGTGGGAATCGGACTAGGTATATCAGGGCTGAGTGGTAATCTTAAGGTCCGCGTGTCCGATTCTCAAGAATCGGATGGGCAGGTGTTCGAGGAATCGGTCAAGAGGGTCCGATGGTCCGATTCTGGGTGGTCCGATTGGACTGGGTGATCTGATTCCTAGTGGTCCGATTATGGATGGGTCCGATTCTGGGAATCGAACCGGACAGGTGGTCCGACTGGTGACGTGTATTACTTCGTCCGATCGGACAGGGTGGGTCAGAGTCAGAGCGTCCGAGTGGTCCGAGTGTTTGAGTCGGCCAAGTTGGTCCGAGCGTCCGATTCAAAAAATCGGACGGTTGGTCTGAGTGCCACGTGGCACGTCCGATCGGACTAGTTGGTCCGAGCCTAGTGATCGGACGGATCGTTTCAATCGGACGGTTGTCCGAGTGTCCGATTCTGGGAATCAGACACTGGGTCGGACGTCCGATTCCGCTGGTCCGATGAGTTGCGCACACAGATTTGCTCGATTTTCACTAGATGTTTTATCCTATTGATCATGCGATTAACCAGCGACGGAGTTGAAGTGTGCGGAGGAGATCGATTACCTGGGAGTTGCCAAATGCGATGTCCTCCTTGCTCTGGTCGATCGGACGGCTGCCCAGCTCGCTCACTCTCTATCTCTCTCGCTCTCCGTTGGTTGGAAATGGGGTTCTCTTGCCCTCCCAGAGTTTATACCCTGCTAGTTTTGCCCTACACACTACAGATTCCTTCCCTGGCGTTTCCTATGCGGTTACCTTTGCATTTACTCCATTTTTTCCTTTCGTTTCCTGTGGTTTTCCCCCTGTTTCACAGCAGCAGCCCTCTGCCTCTTCGTGTGTGATTTCCTACTGCTCATCTATCCTAAACACATCCTAAATCGAAAGCAAAACACTGAACTAATTTCTCCATGTTTTCCACTCATTAATAACCAGATTATTCCAAAATACTTACCTGTTCTGAAGATCAAAAACACCCGACTTCCTACCTATCTCAAGCTCTGTTTCGGGGTGAATACCCTACTTTGATGCTCGATATGAGGCACGCGAGTGCTCGAGCTTGAATCCGTAGTCCCGGCAACGGAACCAAAATGTGGGAGCTTTCGCTCAACCGCCAAGACCCACGGACCGCTTATTGTTTCAAGCGTTCCAAGCGAGCTCTCATGGCTATCTCTCACCTAGCCGACGCGTCGTCGATCCTACAAATGTAGTGAACTTACCTTGATGCTCGATCGAGTACCCTCCTCTCTCTCACACTCCGATAGCTCCACGATTCTCGATGCTAGCTCAAGCATCCTCAAGCCTCCTCCATCTCCAAGCTCCATCCTCCATAGCCGCGCGCGCAAGAGAAGAGAAGAGAAGAGAAGAGAAGTAGAGGAGAGGAGATGGTGAAGAGCTTCATCCTCTTGATCCCTCACTCTCACACACACTCACTCCCTCACACTCTCACACTCCCTCTCTCAAGAGCATACACAAGCAAGAAGGAGAGAAGAAGAGAGGAAGAAGAAGACTAGTTTTGCCACACCAAAGAATGAGCTCTTCATTCACTTTTCAACCTTATGTACAAAACCCTACTTCCCTTTTGGGCGGTCATCCCCTTTTCCCTTTTTTACATGGCCGGTAATAGCCCAGGCGCTGTTTTCCATTGTCCTTTTATCTTCCTTGTTTCCTTTTCACTACCCTTCTATATTTACAAATTGCACGGGTGAGAGCCCGGCACTCTTTTACAAGATTTTAGGGTGCGCATTTTATGCGCCTTTCCCTTTTCGTGTTTGCCTTGGCCTTTTAAGGTTGTCCTTGCGCTTTTGGCCTTTTCTCCTTTTTTTCTTTCAGTCGGGCTACCTTTTTTCCGCCTTTGCCCTGCGTCTTTTCCACTTTCTTTCTCTCTCTTCGTGTTGGGGTTAACAAGAGCATTGCCAGGTTGAGCTCTCTGGAGCAGGAGGGAGTCAAGAAGACTTAAAGAAGCTAAAGAACAAGGTCTTTTAAAAACAAGAACAGGCTACCATTACTCTGTCAAGGTATGCATTTGCTCATCTTGGACTCCATGCTTTATCACAATGGTTGAGGTCCTTCTGGGAGCCTTGGTGGACATCCTTGAGCATCTGTAAGTGGTCATTGAGCCTCATGATGAGGAGGACCAGCTGACAACAAGGCCTAGAATTCTGCGTGATCTGCGCCTGTTGATCTGGGTGGACTGCAACCTGTCAATCTTCAGTGGCGCACCTGGACAAGACTCATAGAGCATGTATGCTCACTATTGAAGGTATCTAAAGTGTACAAGAAGTAAATGCTTGTGTGGGAGCTCTATTATAAGCTGGAGTAACAGACACAGACTTGTAATCAGTTGTGAACTGTTGTAAACATGAATGGACAGCATGCATTCAGTCATTACTGACATACAGGAGCCTTGTAATACACTCAGAAGGCATCTTTGGAGCACAAGAATGTGTCAAAGCATGTATACATTGGATCAAATGTCTTGGAGCTGCGATTTCTTGCTCAGAATACTCAGATCTGAAAATCATTAACAGGCTGAAAACTATCATACACAGTCAATGACAAGTATTGTGCATTACTGAAGCAATATAGATCATCTTGGGGGTTCCATCATCTATATGAACTGACCTATACATGCTGAATGTATGGAGGATTGAAGCAAGCAATGAGCATCATTGAAAACTGAATTCTGAAGGCTGAAATAAATGAAGTTACACTGTCTTGGTTAATTACAAACAGCTCATGAAGTTTATGCCATCGGTCAATGAAGACAGGTTGTCTATGCCTACTCAGATGCTCACGTATTGAACTTGACACTACAAAGTAAATGTATGACATGGTCAGAAGACATTTTGGAGCTGCTTGGAGCTTGGTATGCTGAATTTTGGTTGACTGCAACTTGCAACTAAATTTGTTGACACTTGTATGTGCTGATTATGCACTGTTCTGTGCCTCTATGCTCATGTCTTGACTGCCAAATGTACTAGCAGCTACCTGGGAGATTTTGGAACATGTATGACATGATTACCACTCAGTTTTGGATTTGAAATTGCTGCTGGTTACTCACAGTTTACAGTTTTTAGACTGCATGTATGTACCCTGGCAGTGAGGTTACAGAAGCTTAAGCTAAAACAAACACATAGCTTATGTATTGACAGTTATATCCGTAGTTGAGATCACTTGTTTGTGGGTTGTTTTGGGGTGTCAGTGGGCTGAAATACCCTAGTTTTTTTCTGCAATTTAGTGCAGAAAACTGTCATAAACTATTACAAACTGAACTTAGTCAGTCATGCTTATTGGTCTGCAAGGAGTCATGCACTTGATAAACAGTCTATTGCATCATGGCTAATGCACATGGGACTGACAATATCACTCAGATAGTTGGAGAGAAGTTGGATAATAAGAACTTTACATTATGGAAATTCAGAATGAAAAACTTTCTTGTTGGCAGAGGTTATTGGGATCTATGTACAGGAGATGAAGTTGCTCCTGAGTTGCTTGCACACAATCCAACAAATGAACAGAAAAGAGCCTACATGCTATGGAATGAAAGAGCATGCAAGGTGCTGCATTGGTTTTTGATGCTATGGTAATTCAAATCACTAGATGTGAGACTCTGAAGGATGCTTGGGACATACTGATGAAAAATTATGGAACCATGACACATGCAAGGAAGATCCAGTTGAAACAGCAGTTCAACAACATGTCTAGGAATGGCAAGAGCATCCAGGCATATACCACAGAGATTAAGACCATAGCTGATCAACTTGCTACTATTGGCTCAAGTGTAACAGAAGATGATATGATTGCTATTGCTTTGAATGGCTTAGGCAAAGAGTACAAAGCTTTTGACACTTCGATTTCTATCAGAGAAGAGCCCCCTAGCTGGGAAGAGCTAGTTGCCTTGTTGCTGCATGAGGAAGTCAAACTTGGTTTGAATACAGGTTCCAATGCATCTCAGAGTAGAGACACTGTGTTATACTCTAGCCAACATGGCAGAGGATCTAGAGATCGTGGTTCATTTCGAGGTCCTGGTGACACTCCTAATGCTTATGGACAGCAGTAGCAGCAGAGTAATTGGCATGGTGCAAATACACAAGGCCAGCATGGATCTGGTGGGTTTAGAGGCAAGGGGAGATCAACCCGAGGTAGAGTGGTGGATCTGGTTCATGGCAGTCATCTGATCAGTCCAACAGAGACAAGGACTGCCATTATTGTGGCCGGTATGGGCATATTGCAAAGGATTGTTACAAAAAGTAGGGAGATATGAAGGCAAAGGGTAGACAACATGGGCACTATGCATCTTCCAGTGGTGCTCATGATGAGCCAGTTGATAGACTCTTTGCCATGCAGCATGTATCTAAAAATGCATCGAGACATGATAGAGATGACAGATGTACATTGACTCTGGAGCGTCAAGCCACATGGCCTCTCATGGAGAGTGGTTTGATGAGATGGTTGTAGGTACACATGGTCATGTATGTACTGGGGATGACACCCAACATGATATAAAGCATAAAGGGATTGTTCCTCTTATGATGCCTGATGGCAAGAAGAAAGGCCTGCATGATGTATTACATGTACCGACCATAACAAAGAATCTGTTGTCTGTGGGTCAAATGGCAGAACTGAATTTGCAAGTGAGGTTCAACTAAGATGGGTGTTTCATTGAGGAGTATGGAAATGGCTGCAAGTTAATTGCCAAGGGCAAAAGGGATGGCAGGATGTTTACATTGGATGCGACCATTCCGGGACTCAAGGCAGCCATATTTGCTCATGATGAGAATGCCATTCGGGATGTAGAGATTTGGCACAAGCGGATTGGACATGTCAATGTACAAAAGCTGAAATCTATGTAGCAGAAAGAAGTAGTACTTGGATTACCTAAATTCAAGTATAATGATTTTGGTCATGTATGCTCTGCATGTCAGTTTGGGAAGCAGGCACGGTTTCCTTTCATGAGACATGTAAAAAACAACACTAGACCTTTACAGTTGGTGCACTCTGATGTCTGGGGTCCTTCACATAATGCTTCTTTTGGCGGTGCACGGTATTATGTCTCATTTATTGATGATTTCAACAGGTACAATTGGCTTTATATTTTGAAGCATAAGGATGATGTGTTTGATGCATTCAAAGACTTCAAGAAACATGCTGAAAATGAATTGGGCTGTTACATATCATGCTTGAGATCAGATGGAGGAGGTGAATATGTCTCAAACTACTTTGACAGGTATCTAGCTAAACATGGGATCAGAAGACAGCTCACATGTAGTTATACACCGCAGCAAAACGGTGTTGCAGAGAGGAAAAATAGGGTTTTGATGGAGTCAGCTAGAGCTATGCTGAATGAAAAATGTCTGCCAAATGGTTATTGGGCTGAAGCAGTGGTGATTGCTGTCTATGTGCTGAATCGAACCCCTACAGCAGGGATTCATGATGTCACTCCGTATGAACGGTTGTATGGTCATAAACCTGTTATGTACCTTCTACGCATGAGACACTCATAAGCAAAGATGTGGTATTTCATGAGTTAGCATCCTGGTATGGGAATCCTGTGGCAGTGCCTACTGATGGCTCACCCATTATAAGTCATTCTGAAAATACTCCTGCAGAGAGTACTTCCATGAGTGGTCAGACAGGTGATGTATCATCTACAGTGAGTCCTTGGACAGGACGATTACGGAGTCGCACTACTACATCCACTGACACGGATATGTCAGTGAGGGGGAGAACAGATAAGGGAAAAGAAAAGGTTTTTGAAGATGTAATAGGTCCACTCACTGCAGGTTATGATTCATCTAGCAGTGACAGCTTAAACAGTGAATTGGGGATTCCGTCTGTTATGATGCCAGGTGCTAGGCAGAGCCGTTATGTGCCGCCTCATGAGAGGCAAGCTCACAGTGAGCCACAGCTCAGGAGATCAGAGAGGGTCAGACGACCTATTGACAGGTATACTTACACTGGATATTCAGCCCGTCATTATGCTTATATGACGAAAGTAACAGGTTTTAGAGAACCAAGTAAGTTTGATGAGGCAGTTGCAGATGAGAATTGGCGTGCTGCTATGGATGAGGAATATTCAGCTTTGGCTGAAAATGGTATATGGGATTTGGTATAGTTGCCTGAGGGCAAAACACCTATTGGATGCAAGTGGATGTATAAGGTAAAATGTAAATCACATGGATCATTGGAAAGATATAAGGCCAGGCTGGTTGCAAAAGGGTATGCGCAGCAGTATGGTCTTGATTATGAGGAGACTTTCAGCCCTATAGCAAAGATGGCTACAATTAGAACTGTGATTGCTTTCGCAGTAGCTAGAGGCTGGAAACTATGGCAGATGGATGTAAAGAATGTATTTGTCAATGGAGAATTACAGGAAGAGGTTTACATGGAACAGCCTAAAGGCTATGTAAATCCAGAATTTCGACCACATGTATGTCGGCTGAAAAAGGCATTATATGGGCTGAAACAGGCACCCAGAGCATGGAATGCTTGCATTAGCAGTTATTTACAGCAACATGGTTTTCGATTGGGAGATGCTGATCATAGTCTGTTTGTGAAGAAGACAGATAGTGGCTATGTTTTCCTAGTTGTCTATGTTGATGACTTAATCATTACAGGAGATGATGAAAATGGGATTGAAGAAATAAAGACATGTTTACAGGCTGAGTTTAAGGTCAAGGATCTTGGAGAGCTGAAATATTTTTTGGGGATTGAGGTTGTCTCTACACCTCAAGGCATATGGCTGCTACAGAAGCAGTATGCTCATGACATGTTATAGAAATATGGTATGGCTGATTGCAAGCCTATGGATACGCCTTTGGAGCAGAATGTCAAGTTGCAGATTGATGTTGGGACAGAGATTGAGAATGTTACTATGTACAGACAGATGGTAGAATGCTTGATCTATCTCACGATCACTAGACCTGACTTGAGTTATGTTGTGGGGCTGATCAGTCAGTTCATGCAGAAGCCTCTCAAACCACACTTGGATGCAGTCAGAAGAATTCTGAGGTATGTAAAGAGTACCACAGATCATGGGTTGTTTTATGCATATGGGAAACCCCTTAACTTGATGGGGTATACTGATGCTGACTGGGCTGGTTGCACGTATGACAGGAGGTCAACCAGCGGCTATGCATTTGGATTGGGTAGTAGCATGATCAGTTGGCAGAGTAAGAAACAGCCTATAGTTGCATTATCTAGTACGGAAGCAGAGTATCGTGGTGCGGCCTTAGCGGCCTATGAAGCTAAGTGGTTACAGAAGTTGCTGAATGACTTGGGAGTACACTTGGACAGCAAAGTCAAGTTGTACTGTGACAATTTGAGCAATGTTATGTTAGCAAGCAATCCTGTTTATCATGGAAGATCAAAACACATTGAGGTTCACTACCATTTCATCAGGGAAATGGTTTTAGCAGATCATATTGACTTGGAGCATGTGAAGACTGAAGACCAGGTAGCAGACATCTTTACCAAATCACTTGGTAAAGATAAGTTCATTCACTTTAGACAGCTACTTGGAGTGATGCAGATGATTTGATTTTTGTTTTTGAGCTTGAGGGGGAGTGTTAGAAATCAAGCTCACCGTCAGTGTGTCTTCATCTATGACCGACATCTATGACAGCTAGTGTGTACAGCTGTCTACATGTGACTACGTTAAATAAGTCGGGTTAGTAGTCAGTTAGTGACATGACTAGAGTTAGTCTGTCTAGTCTACATTTACACTAGGTCACTTTATCTTGTTGAGTGTGTGCTTTTCAGTTCAGAGTGTGGAACATGAAGGAATGAGCTTGAGAGCCTGAAGGCTCATGGATATGGTGTTTTCCCTGTCTCTCTCTCATCTTTGAACAACTCCGAATCCCGTTCATGAACACTGTAGACACTGCTCATTGGCAGGATCCTCTTGTAGAGGCTACGCACCTGAGTGACGTAATCCCTAACGTCCTCCTTCTCCCTTTGACTGATATTCATCAACCTAATGATGAGGTTATCCGAATACCCTGCCTTCGAAAAACCTCTTGATGAAGAGGCCCTTAAGGCGAACAAAGTTCATATGTTCTGTGTCATCTAGACTAGAATACCAGGTCCTCCCCTTATCGCCTAAGCACAGGCCAAAAGCTTGAGCTCGCTACGCAGGGTCAGTAAGACCGTTTGCCTCACATACTTGCTCGAACTGCTCCATGAAGCTGTACGGGTCACTACTAGGTTCGTATCTAGCTAGTTGTCTTGCCACGATGGGGATTCTAGCCTGCCCTTTAGCCCCTTGCGTGACTCCCAATCCCGATAGTAGCGCGGTGGCTAGGGCAGTAGCGCTCTATTCAATGGACGTGTTGTCCAAGAGTCGCTTTGCTACCAGTTCACTCAATGTCATATCAGCCTCTGCTGCCCATTCCCTCTCTACATTCGGTCCGGATTTGGCTGCTCCAGCTAGGTCTACTAGCACTCATCTAGCCTCGTACATATCTACGTCTTGCTGTAGCCTTCTAGCCCTTTGCTCATGGTTGTAGGCAATTATGCCTTCTAGTGCTCTCTTGATCGCTCTTCTCCCTTCTTCCAGGTTTGCTACTACTTCCTCTACAGGTCTGCCCTGGATCACGGTCCTAGTGAGTAGATCGTAGTTGTGGACCAGTTCCTGGACTGAGGTTGGAAATTCTCATAAGTCTAATTGGTCCTCTCCTCGTTTGCCTCTTGATTCCGACATTGTTTCTACTTCCAGCTTCACAAGGTTGTCAATAAATCCAAGCAGCTCCAATAGTGTCCAATCTTCTATCTTGTTGCTTTCCGTGTCTTCGTGTCTTCTCCGGGTCCTACTAGTAGGGCACTCAGGCACCTGTCTAAGTCTTGGGGTCTTCTCCTACTAGTGGGTTCCTTAAGCGATTTATCTGAGTGAGTTCCTTTGATTATTGAATACAAACCTCAATTTATGGTCACTCGGTGAGTGTGTTGTTTCTCGTGCACTTGTGCCCAATCAAGCTTTCAGCTTTCTTAAGTGTACTTCAAGTGCGGAAATTCAATGTGAGTGCCGCAAGCAATTCCTCGGCGTCTTACTCACTCTCGCTCGTTTCGGGCCTGGTAGGCTTGTAGGTCCATTTTTCGGCCGTTTAGTCAAGATTTAGGGTTTCCTTGTATGTTTCCTTGTTCGCTTCCGGTCGATCAGGTTTTACGGTTCAGCGGCTCACGTCCAAGTCCTTGGGTCCCTCAACTGTCTACTGTTTCTCTTATCACGTGTGCCACAATCAAGTTCTGAGCTCCCGAAGGGTTTCGACAAGTTGCGCTAATGCGTATTTTCTAGGTCGAGTTAAAATTTCTGACAGATTTGACAAAAAGTTACACTCGGACCAACTCGTCCGAATTGCAGGGTCCGAGTCGGTCACTTGGACGGGCCGAGGCACGGGGTCGAGGGCCGAATTTTCGGATTTAACTCGGATGATTTTTATTCAGACGGCCAAATGGCAGGTTCGGACAGGGTAATTTGGACGGGCCGAACGGCGCTTGGCCGAGGGCTGAATCCCGGGTGTGGTCGAGTGCCGAATTCGAGACTCGGACGGGTCGCTCAGACGGGCCGAGGGCCGGATGTGCCACGTGGCAAAGAGCTTTGACTCGGACGGCCGAGTGGGTTGACTAGGATAGTTGCCTCGGACGGTCCGAGGGCCGACTAGGGTTTTGGCCAAGTGGGCCGAGTGACAAGGGCCGAGGGCTGATTCTGGGACCCGGCCCAGGGGAGGCCACTCGGACGGCGGGCCGAACACGGCGCACGTAACCCACTGTAGACCGGCGCCATGGTCATGCACTTCCAGATCCTATCTAGGGAAGTAGAGGGAGAGGTTTGTATACCGAATCGTTTTACCCACTGTAGACCGGCGCCATGGTCATGCACTTCCAGATCCTATCTAAGGAAGTAGAGGGAGAGGTTTGTATACCTGAACGGGTCGGTAAGTGTGTCGGTGATGTGATCGAATCACACGGGCTGGGGCACTCTAGCTCTCTCTCTCTCTCTCTCTCTCTCTCTCTCTCTCTCTCAAATGGCAACGCCACGCAACGCTCTCTTGTCGATCTTAGTCCCCATTAGCGAGCATTTTGCGCATTTTGCACGATTTTTTCCCTATTTTTCCATGTTTTGAAACAGTAAACCCTACCCTTTTCTAGTTCGATCTCCTAACTCTAACCTACGCTAAATGCAACGAAGATCGAAGGCAAAAAACTGAAATAGATCCTCCATGCTTTCCAATCATCAAACAACCAAAATATCCCAAAGTACTTACTTGTTTTGAAGATTAAAAACACCCAACTTCCTATCTATCTCAAGCTCTATTTCGGGGATGAGTACCCTACTTCGATGCTCGATATGAGGCACGCAAGTGCTCAAGCTTGAATCCGTTGGTCCCCGCAACGGAACCAAAATGTGGGAGCTTTCACTCAACTGCCAAGACCCTCGGACCGCTTATTCTTTCAAGCGTTTCAAGCGAGCTCTAATGGCTATCTCTCACCTAGCCGATGCGTCGTCAATCCTACGAGTGTAATGAGCTTACTTTGATGCTCAATCGAGTGGCCCTCCTCTCTCTTGCACTCCGGTAGCTCCACAATTCTTGATGCTAGCTCAAGCATCCTCAAACCTCCTCCATCTCCAAGCTCCATCCTCCATAGCCGCGCGCGCAAGAGAAAAGAAGATAAGAGAAGAGAAGAAGAGAAGAGGAGATGGTGAAGAGCTTCACCCTCTTGATCCCTCACTCTCACACACACTCACTCCCTCACACTCTCACACTCCCTGTCTCAAGAGCACACACAAGCAAGAAGGAGAGAAGAAGAGAGGAAGAAGAAGACTCTTTTTGCCACACACCAAAGAATGAGCTTCTCATTCACTTTTCAACTTTATATACAAAGCCCTAAATCCTTTTTGGGCGGTCATCCCCTTTTCCCTCTTTTACATGGCCGGTCGTAGCCTAGGCCCTTTTTCCCATTTTCCACCATTCTAATTTATCCTATTCCCAACTAATACGTACACTTTGCACAGGAGCGAGCCTGGCACTCTTTTATAAAGATTCGGGGGGCGCTTCCGCATTTTAATTCTTTTGTTGCCTCGGCCGACACCGAAGCTTCCTGAGGGTCGTGCCCGAACATTTGAATTTTATAGGGACTGGCTCCTGGTCAAGGCGCCTTTTTCTGCTTTTATCCTGCGCCTTTTTTGCTATTTCCATTTTTTCCATTTTTCGCTCCTCTGTGCTGCAGAAACACAGTGTAACATTCATGGAGACCATAGATATAGCTCTTGGTGTGAGTTTATGCTGTATGGATTCATTTATAAATACTTCCAATATGCATGATGTATTCTTGAATTCCTTCTTTGTCCTTTTGGCTCACATTCATGAGCTTGATGAGTAGATTATTTATGTATTCCACCTCTAAAAAATGTTTGATAAACAAGTTACTTAGCATGTCAAAATCCTTCTTCTTAGCATTGTCTAAGCTAGTGAACCAAGTTTGGCCTTTTTCACCTAGAGACAGCCTGAAAGATTGTGCTCTTTTGTCAATGTCCATGAGGTTTTTTGCCTTGTAGACATTCAAACTACTCTACAAAGATTTATGGGACATCATCCAACTGTTCTACATAGCTTTATGGGAATTTTATTCTTGTTTTAGTCTCAAGGGCTTGGTTTTCTTAATGAAGATTGACTTCTCATTTGTATTCTTTGCTTGTTTGGTCCTTTTCTCAGTTCATCTAATTGTTTACTCTCCTTTGTATTGTGACTAACAACTTGACCCAACTTTTCAACATAGGGCTCTTCTTATAAGGTCTAGATTGTGACCATATAGTTCATGAATTGTCATGTAGGATCGTGCAGGTCTAATAATAACTTACTCCCAAAAAATTACTCTCAAAGTCTCCAAGTCTTCTAGGGTTGATAAGTTGTCCATGGTGTTCTTTCTAGCAACAGTCAATCTCTTGCTCAAGGTTTGGGTCTCCTCTCAAGATCCCAAAATCTAGTGCCTTGTATGACTTTTAGGCTCTCCCTAGGAAGTAGCCAGTGGTGTGTGGCTTAAAAATATTTCTCTTGGTTTGTGCGAGCACTTTTTTCCTTCCACCTCATCAACTGTATGTTCCTTGCAAGTTTTTCAACATATTCATCCACAAGTCATAAGGTTTATGATTGCATTCACCAATCAATTTGAGAAATTCAAGGTGTTAATAAATATGAAGTTTTGATTTTGAGTTGTAGTTGCACTAAGCTAGGATAGGTTTCTAAGGTAATGATTGCATTACAAATTCTATGCTATGGTTACTTCTTCAAGTTCTAGATCATGGACTTAGGTCTGATTGAGTAACACAACTTTATGGATCCATGATAAGAACATAATTTATATTAACCCTAGCACATCAAGATGGAAATTTTAAACTGTATCAAGAAAGTGACTATCAATTATTAGAATATTTCAAAGTACAAGTGACACAAGTTTTGGGGTGTAACTTGTGAGGATGGTGAGGATTTTGACCACGGTTTCTTTTGTTCAATTACCCACATTAATACTTGCAAAATCACTTTGAGATCTTCACTTATCTAGGCACTAGAAGTGACTTGTTGTCATGCAAGCTACTTACCTCTATTGAGAAAAGTGCAATCACATCCACCATAGCCTTTGTGTAAGGAATAAACAAGGCAAAGAAACACATTGAAAATAAAGCCTTAGACAAGCTCATGTATGCATGGTTTATTAAAACCACAGTTGGTGAATACCATGGTCATTTTTCACCTTTCTCCACATACCAATACCACCTACTGTGAGCCTATAAATGGCTCTCATCCCCACACTCATTCTATCAGCCATTCTCATCAGTTGTACTTGCATTATGCTTGAATAATATCAGTTGTTCTTCTTTTTCGATTCTTATGTCTCATTATGATTGTCTATTTGCTCCCACTGATCCTCCTTAGCATGCATCCTCAATATTTTAACATGGTATTAGAGCAGGTTTCATGGTAATGAGTCATTAGGCCACTAATTGGGTCACTTTAGTTTGAAATTTTGGCTCCCTCCACCTTCCCATGAATCTCTCACCTACCTCCATAGCTACCCACCTTCAGTGGAGGACATGAATCTCTCTTCCCGCGCCATTTCAGCTCATGCTTCCTTTTGGACAAACCTTTCTTGACTCTAGACGCTCCTCCCTATCACTTCAAAGACAAACATTGTTGACTCTATGCTCCAACATTGCACCATTTCTCAGCCGCTGCCCAGATCTATGCCATGTTTGTTTGTACCGCTTAATCCACCTACACACGCCGCAATCTTGACAATCACATGGGGTTTTCAAAGATCATGAGATAATCTTTCTATCCATATAAAAAGTTTTGAAAATGATTGAGTCTATGTGCTGCAATCAGCAAAAAATCATACTACTGCTAAAACCCTAACTGAGAAGCCATAGCTCCTTCAACATCAGGCTTTTATTTCCCTTTATTTTCTCATTTTCTTCAATCAATTGGAGTTTTTTGCCACTTGAGTTAGAGTTATTACTCAGTTTCCAGTAAAATTTGAAGCATCAAGCCAACAAGAAGGGGACATTTTGGAAGATTCAAGTTCAATCCAAGAAGATACAAGAACGATGTCCATTGACACTCATTTAGTACTTTTAGCACTTATGTCATCTAACACAATCAGCTTTGCCTCTGATCAAATCTGATTTATTTTTTTTTTGCTACTTTAGCATCAAATCAAGGAGGGGAAGACTCCGACCATGGACTTGCAAGACCTTGAATATCCCAAGTTCAAAGGGCATACTAGTCACCTAGTCAACTAGTATCTCTTGATACTAATCACCTAGTGCTTCTTGGCACTTGTGCTCAACTCTTCTACTATTGAAATATAAAAATTTTGGAGCTGATTTGCTATTGATCATGCAACTTCAACATGGGCAAGGACTCATCGACAACTCAGTTCAATGGTGTCAGATTCCATACATGGAAAACTAGGTTCAAACTAATCCTAATGAAGAAAGGCTTGTGATAAATTACAAGTGGTCAAGAGAAGAAACCAAGGGAAGCTGCACTTTCAGTCATGTGGGATAAAAATGATGATAAGGCTCAATCTATTATCAAGCTCGAACTTGATGAGACAGCTACATTCATCATGTTGATGATTGTGAAAACTCTCACGCGACATGGGATCGATTAGAAACCCTGTTTTGGAGCTCATTCAAAATCCTTCAAATAGGCTTATTAATTGAATTTTTTAGGCTTGACATGAGAAGTAGTACCTCACTTGCAACTCATTTGAATTATATGGAAAGCATGTTGACACAACTTGCAGGAATCAACTTGAAGATGGATGAAGACATTTGCATTGGAGTGCTTCTCAAGAGTCTTCCACCCAAGTTTGATAATGTGTCTACCACATTAATCAACATGCCAAAGAAAAAGCTTGTGGATATCAAAGCGTCTCTCCTGGAAGAGGAAAAGAAGATGAAGAGCAAGGGAGAAACAAGCATCCCAAGAGGAGACCAACAACTCCTCTATGTGAAAGGGAAGAAGAGCATAGTTTGTGACTTTTTTAAGAAAACTGGCATATTGAGAAATTTTGCTATGCTAAGAAAAGGTCTCAAAGACCATATCTTGCTACAATCAAAGAAGATTAAGACAACAAAGAAGAAGAAGAAGAAGAAGAAGAAGAAGAAGAAGAAGAAGAAGAACCCCAAGAACAAAAGTATAGAACTCACCAGTCCCTTTTGTGTAGCTCATTTTTTGATAGAATTTTTTAAGTTTAAAATGTGGACTTGCCTAATGTTCCCACCATAAGCTCCTATACTCCTCATGTAACCTCTACACACTACAGCCTCTACACACTTAGTGAGGCCTTGTAATAGCCTCTAGCTCTATATGGTGGTTCTTTCCATGTCCACTTAGCAAGATTCTACTCACGACAACCTTTGTATACTCAGTGTCTTTCTTGGTTGTGATTGAGGAGGGGTGTTGAGAAAAGTGCAATCACATCCACCATAGCCTCTGTGTAAGGAACAAACAAGGCAAAGAAACACGCTGAAAATAAAGCCTTAGACTAGGTCATGTATGCATGGTTTATTAAAACCAAACTTGGTGAATACCATGGTCACTTTCCACCTTTCTCCACCTACCAATACCACCTATTGTAAGCCTATAAAAGGCACTCATCCCCACACTCATTCTATCAGTCATTCTCATCAATTGTAGTTGCATTATGCTTGGATAATATCAATTGTTCTTCTTTGTCAATTCTTATGTCTCATTATGATTGTCTATTTGCACATCATTGATCCTCCTTAGCATGCATCCTTGATATTTTAACAACCTCGAGTGGTGAGTAGGGTGATGGTATTTTTCAGAAGAAGAGTTGAGGTAGCTTCAAGTGGTGGTGATGGATTTGAGCCATCACACAATGTATGTGTTGCATTTTCATTTATGCAAAAAGCACTCACTTAGCTTAAGGTGAATGTGGGCAAGATAGAGTGCTCCTCCCCAAATGGCAATGGGATCCCCCCTAGGTCGATATGGCCAAGAGGTGGATTGACAAGTAGGTCTCAATACACCTAAGTGCAAGTGGGTTTTTGCCTTGAGTTGTCCTTCCTTGATTACTTTTGTGACTTTATCATGAGTGCTCACTCAAGTTTATGTGGCTTGACAATGTGCCTTGAGTGATATCTTTGTCTTGATTTGGTAAGGCATGGTGAGATAGCTTGTTTTGAGTTGGCCGCCCCTAATGACCCATGAGACCTTCTCATTTAAATTCCTGACTCATTTCTATTACGTGCTTTTAAATTCATATCAAATAAAATTAAAATTTGCACAAGAGTAAGCCAATTCTCAAAAATAATTTAAACATTTACAAAATTTTAACCACTTGAATTTACAATTCAATGTGTTTCCAGGATCTTTGTTATCTCTGGTCTTCTCTAGTCTTTTTTGGCAGCTCTTGTGCCTCTTGCTTCTTAGACATTGAATTTTATGAATTTCTCCATATTTGCTCTTACTTCCTTGATCATATTTCTTTTTTTTTCTAGTTTTTTATATAAGCTCTTGACCACCCATGTCTTATTGAGTCTACATAGGGTTAACATTGCACCATAACTAATAGTAGTGGCCATAGAAAATGCTAGCATATATTTCTATTTGCCCCATGCAACAATCCAAAACTAACGATTAATCCTAAAATCTAATGATACATCTATTATCACAGTAGAGATGAGCACTAAATGTTGTGATGTATCAGCCAACATTACTACTCCTATGGGGGGGCCCATATGAACATTCAATGAGTAACAAACTCATTCATCTCATTTTGCTTGCCCAATACACAATCAAGTCTAAGTTGATGGGAAAATTAAGCATTTAGAAAAAAGATACAAAGAGTATAGGTCTGTAAGGCGTGGACTCAAATGAGCGAAAAGTAATCTTTGCCACAATACTCTCCAAGCCAGTATCACTCACCAAAGTATCCTTAATTGCATGTAGATTTTGATTGTGATAAGAAGAGAGATTGGAAAATACATAGTTACTTTCCTTGTAACATACAATAATAAAAGCTCACAAGGACAAGGAATATCATCATGGAGCCCATGGGCTTACACTGACCATCAGCTTAGAGCATCTAACATTCTATGACTACCATAAATCCACAATATTACCAAAACCACATCTACATTTGATCTCAAACTCATTGTGTAGGATGCTTATGGAAATATCATCCAACAACAAAAAAGACTAATATGATTCACCAATTTTCATCCAAGCCACCAAATTATGGATTTATATTAGCGGTAAAGACACTTATGCCTAGCCATCCATATTTACTTACTATACACTATACCCACACACTCATACACTGCATGTGGCAAGCACCCATCATTGACACTTTGTTTTTTATTCTTTCAATGACTATTGAGTAAGGGAAGGTCAGTCACACATTATGATTGTTGGAGTTTCCACATGGAATGTCTCTCTCTCTCTTATATCTTGCTCCGTCTACTATAGCTCTTGCTTTCACTTATGTGCTTTCACTTAAACTCTACCTGTCAAGTGGTATTAAAGCTTGGAGTACGCGA
Organism: Lygodium microphyllum; assembly: GCF_053477565.2. Taxonomy (NCBI): domain Eukaryota; kingdom Viridiplantae; phylum Streptophyta; class Polypodiopsida; order Schizaeales; family Lygodiaceae; genus Lygodium; species Lygodium microphyllum. The sequence goes on along the minus strand of NC_141159.1, from coordinate 93,653,896 downwards.
GGAGCTTCATCGATCATTTACTTCAGCCCGTGAAGAAGCTTCAGCTCAAGGTTTCATGGAAACCATTGTTTTTTCCTCCCAAGATATGCATTGAAGCTTATGGGACCAAAAATGGGCCGGCACTGGCTATGACACTAACCGGACCCTCGTGCATACAATAGACACCTCCACCACCACACGGCCTCATGGTCCAGGAGCATTTGTAATAACTAACTGCACACTAAATACATCTAATATTGCATTTGTAGCTAGATAAGAGTCAAACGGCACCTTCCCCAAAACCCCTAAAAGGGGGTATCCCACACATATTGGCAATAAGTATCACGTATCACATACATAGGAGGCACCCCACCGGCTGATTGTCATGGCCCTGCTGCTGCAGCTCTCCTACATCTTGGGGATTGGCCCCTCGATGCGCTACTTTTACATATAGATACATTCGCACAAAACTCCTCTCTTTTCAGCGAGATCCAAGAGATACCATGTTTCTCACCAATAATTTTTCCCAAGAAATGAATGGCTATCCTATGGCAAGGGGAATCTCACCCTCTCAAACATGGGTCACGTATAATTCAAACAATTGCTATGCATTTCCAGGAGTCGATACCACATGTATGATCAATGCAATAGTGAATGTCTCATTATGCACAATCAGTTATGTTTCAAAATCAGTCTATGTGCTAGTACGCAAACAGTCTTTCCATGAATTCCAACTAATACGTATATGCTTCGTTGCAAGAATCTAGCACCAAGGCAAACCTTGTGCTACTAGATTCCTTATTTCCAAATAGGCCATTTCCTAAATGCTATGCATAGAAAAAACCAATCATAATTTTTATTATTTCAGCCCTCAAACTATTGCACAAAATCCTACTCCCCCTCACCGTTTAAGTTTTGCTTCATTGCATAAGTGTATAGAGATTATTTTGTCATGATTTAGTGTATAAAGAGCAATAAATCACACACTGTAACAAAAAGATAGGGCAAACTGAGGCCAAACCTCATACTTTTCCCTACCACACATCCACAACCACTTATTATATTTTTTCGTATTTTTCTAAGGCATATTCATATTTTTCCTCTTATTTTTCTCTATTTTCCTCTATTTTTTCCGATAAAAATTGATATATTTTCATAGCTATGGCTCTTGATTCTTAAAACAATACCAATTTATATTTTATTGGCATTTTATCCCATGTGTATTGGTTTATCCCACCTGAAAACACCAAAAACCCCAATTTTTTCTCATAAAAACCGTGTTTTACGGGTTTCTAAAAATTATTTTCAGCATTTTGACTTTATGTTTTCTGGTTTTTACATCATGCAAGCATAGAAAAAATAGTAAATAGCATTTCTACTGATTTTCACTCCATAAGAACAACATTGACTCAACCAAATGTCAAAAACAAGCAATTTTCCTTTATAAAATAGAATTACCGGTTTTTTCCTTCTTTGCAGGTTTTAAAATCTGATGCGAGACTGTAGATCAGCCCTCATTCAAGGCTTAACATACCTCTGAATAGCCAACTCTAGTCATCCACCAACCCAGGAGTGATCCGGTACCATGCCAAACAAGCAGTCTCCAATCCGCTTCATGGGCATGAACTGCCTCTTAAGGGGAGAGGGAGGGAGGAGAGAGAAAGACGGATTTTGCATCTCAGCAACTGGGTAGCCATTCCTTGGAGGGAGACCGGCGATATGGAGCATAGACAAGAGGAAGATCATCCATGTAATCTGTTGGGGGGGTTGCTTGTAGCCACCATAGCCCCCCCTTAATCAAATCATTGCATGCACAAGGAGGCGCCTTCAACCCTTTTTTTTTTGCCACCAAAAACAACCTCCCCCACGAAAATCAAAAAGTTAGGGGGGGCCCAAAGGGAGCCTCCAAAAGGCACACTCTTTGGCTTCCTAAAGTCTATTTCCACTTGGCCACTTTGGCCCTTGGCCTCCCATCCGGCCTATCTTTCACATCCAACGTCCGAATTACGATCTAAAAATTCTTAGGTGTCCATCTCGAAGTCTCGTACTGCTGGGCATCTCCCAGAGTCTCGTCTTGACATGCCAAAAATTTATGAAAATTCACCAACCGCCACCAATGGGGAAATTCAAAATTTTTTCCTATTTTTAAGCTCTTCTCAGCATAAAAAATCGTCTGTCAGAATCTTCTCTTTTATTAGATTATTCATAATTGCTCTCAACTTATTGACGAGCTTCCTAGGGCTTAGCTAAGCCTTGTTTAGTGCTTATTGAGTTGAGAAGCATCCATTCTATCCATTTTGAGTGGATATAGAGCATGCTATGGAAGTTGTGGATAACTATGGTAGCTTGACAATAGTTTTATATTTTAGTCGCTATAACTTTTGTACATGATATCGAATTCATGTATTCTATAGCTAGAAGCAAACAGTGCAATGAGAGCTACAAATGAGAGCACTCATAGATTTTATTTTATGTAGCTTTTAGTTATTTATGTTTCATAGAATAAAACATTTCTAGTTTGGACAGTAAGAATTTGATTGGTTTATGCTCTACTGATACTTATGCGAAATGTTTCCAATACTCAAATAATGCATTGATACTCTAGAAAGGATTTTGGAATTATTAGAGCTTGATTAGCTCAATCATTGAAGTATTTATTATTGTGATAACAATTTGGGTAGCAAGCATACAATAGTGAGCTTCGTGCTTTAAATTGCTATTGTCCCTACATGGTGTTTTGGAAGGCACATGGTGTTTTGGATATGGTACATGTCTATGATGATGTCTAGTATTGATATATGAGCTTGGATATGGTTATGATATGCTTTGATACTTAGATTTAAGCTACATTTGATATAGTTGGGATTTGGTTAGTTGCTTTGAGCTGTCATGCTTACTCACTTATGGCTATTGAAGCTTCATTGGACACTCGTGCTTTGGATGTATTTGTGATGCAATTGGGCTTCCCGTATACTTTGATATATATGTCTTGATCTTTGCTTAGTCACTTTGTATTCTAGACTTGCTTCCAATGGGAGACACTTGTACTTAGTAGAGCTTGGTTCTTGGAGATAGTGGGACTCTTGGTTCATATATATGCTCTCTTGTATGCTATTGAACACAACTACCTCCACTTATGGACTAATTTGATTTTGTATGCTTTGGACACTAGTACTTACCTCTATCAACAATTTGTCAATGATGTATACATACATATTGGTTATGTATTGAGTACCATTGCTCTTTACACAGTTAAATGTGCATTTTACCGATCTCTACAATTGCTCTTGAGATCTTATACATGCATGATCTTCTACGTGCATGGTACATGCGCTTATGGGATGTATAGTTTACTAACACTTGAGTTCGTGATAGAATTTGGTACTAGTTGACTGTTTACATTCTTTGTGTCTTGGTTGGTACTTGGATATCCTTGATAGTGGGAGCTTGCTTTCTTACCTATTTTCCCATAGTTTGATTGACATATATTGTTGTCTTTATTTTAGCATTGCTATAATTACAGTTTTTCCACATTCTTTTGGAGTGAAAATAGTTTGTTTTGGCAGTCATTTGATTGTAGTTTTTGGATAGCTATACCCTCATTTATTCCAGTCCTTTTGTCCATCCTTTTGCATCAGTTTTGGGACTATTTTGATGAGCTTACAGTAATCCATCATCCTTTCATTTGTAGTCATTATGGCAGGTTCATCATAGCACGTGCGATTTTCAACATTGGAAAGCTTGATGGCAATAACTTTCGATATTGGAAGACACAGGTATGGCAAGTCTTGGTGCAAAAGAAGCAGGTTACACCATTGATGTCAGAGGGCATAAAGCCCAAGTTTTATGATGCAAAGGATTGTGTAAAACTTGATGAGCTATGCAACTTTACTATCATTCTGCCATTATTAAAGCATGTATATTTTAATATCATTAACACTAAGGGTGGTACTTATGTATTATAAAACGATTTGTGATCTTTATGACAAGAAAATTCCATCTCAGTTGTACCAGCCAAAGTAGCTTGTGGACCCTTGCATGAAGGAGGATACGGCTATGTCTACTCATTCAAATGTATTTCATTCTATTTTCAGCAAGCTTATATCACAAGGTATTCAATTTGAAGATAATATCAAGTCTTTGTTCTTGCCTGCTACACTACTTGAGTCATGGGATATCTTTCGTACTGCTATGAGTACTCATCCCCCTGAGGGTGTTTTAATAAGTAATAATGTAGAGAGTGCTCTACAAAAAAAATAGGTAAACATAAAGAAAATTGATGCAACATGTAATGCATTAACTATTAGAGATAGAAATGGTAGTAATGGCAATAATAACTATGGTAGAGACTCTTAGCCCGACAAGGGAAAGTCTCAGTCTCATGAGCAATGTCGTAGTAAGTCCCATGAACATAAATCCTCTTTGGCGTGTCATTATTGTGGGGGCAGTAGGGTCATATTAGGCTGCAATACTATAAAATATATAGCGATATACACAATGAGAAAGGCAAGGGAAAAGTATAAGATAATGCAAAGTTTGATGATCATAGCACTGTCCCTAGTAAGTCCATCATGAAGACTGAAGAGATAAATGTAGTGCGGCCTAAGTCAAATGACAGCTATATTTTAGCTACTTTGTCTCTTGATGCTACTTAGTTCGTTGATGCTTCACTACTTGCTCTCTGTGTGTTGGCTACTTGATTTGGGGGCTTCTTTCTATATTATCCTGCATCGAGATTGGCTTCATACCTACCATAGCATTACAAGTACTATGAGACTAGGAAATGGCATTGCATTGGATATCATTAGCATTGGGATGTTAGACTACAATTGGCTTCAGGTAGCTTTTTTGTTTTACATAATGTACGTCATGTACCAACTTTGACCAAAAGCCTACTCTTTGCTCGACGATTAGATAATGTAGGATATCAATGTCTCTTTTGGTGATCTTCATGGAAGATTACTCATGATCACCTTGTTTTTTCTTGAGTTACAAGGCTAGTAGCCACTATCCTTTGTTTGTATCTAGGTCTATTAACTATACGTTGGATGTGACTGATTTACCGGCATCATCACCTTGGGCACATCTTTAAAAGAAATGAAAGTACTTGCTCATTTACAATATCTTTCACTTCTTGATTACTCACATTTTGAATTATGTGATCATTGTCTTTATGGCAAGCAAACATGTAACTCTCATTTATGGCTCTATGTGTATGGGTGAGTCTTTGGCTCTTGTTCATTCTAATGTATATGGTTCCATGCCCTATTAGTCATTGGGTAGAATGAAATACTCTATAATATTAATTGATGACTATTCACATAAGATTTAGGCTTATCATGTTAAGCAAAAATTAGCTATTCTAGCTACATTTCAACATTGAATCTATTGAAAAGATTTTACAAGTTTGCACTTTGTTGCTTTTGTTGAGAACCAGTCTAGGTATAAGCTGAAACATCTAAGGTTGAACATGGGGAAAAATATGTCTCTAAGGCATTTGAGAGAGCATTTTTGTGATGAACGAGGTATAAAGCATTAGTTGATCGTCCCATATATCCAACCCCAAGATGGTATTATAAAGCACATGAACATGACTATTCAAGAAAAATTCTATTGTATGCTTAGTCATGCAAGCTTATTGCAGTACTTTTGGGCTGAGGTAGTTACTACTAACATGTAGTTGATGATGTTTGTCTATTCTGCAAGATCATGCTATTAAACAAAGAATATATTATGTACATGTCCCACCGCTAGCTTTGAGATGCTTTGCTAGAGCTTCACCTCCTCCTATTAGTTATGAGCCCTCTATGGATTATATCATGGTGACAAACTCTGTTGAGCACTTACCTATGACGAGACTATGCATAGAGGTGACTCTCATTCTTGGAAGAGGGCTATGCAATCCGAGTTTGATTCATTGCAAAAGAACTATACATAGAACTTAGTTTCCTTGCCTAATAAAAAACGTGCATTGCTATGCAAGTGGGTGTACAAGCTGAAGAGTATTCTCACCCTAAGCCAACATATAAGGCTAGATTGATTGTAATGGATTCTAAGCTAGAGTATAGTGTTGATTTCGATGAAGTGTTTTCTCCTATAATCAAGATGAATATTCTATGCTTGGTCTTGGTATTGGTTGCCCAATTGAAACTAGATCTTTATCATATGGATATTAAGACAACTTTCATACCTGGGGACCTACATGATGAGATTTGCATATAGCAATCTAAGGGCTTTGCGAAGAGAGGTAGGGAACATCTAGTGTACAAATTAAATAAGAGTCTTTATGGACTTAAGCAAGCACCTAGAGAGTGATACCATAAGTTTGATACTTTAATATGTTCGCAAGGATATTTTTGTAGTCATATGGATCTATGTTTACATACAAAGAAAGCATGTGATGGTAGCCTATTTATCTTGATGCTTTATGTTTATGATATGCTTATAGTTGAAAATTATCATACCAAACTAGATGCTTTAAAGACTCAACTCAAGAAGGACTCTAATATAAAGGACATGGAATAGGCCTCACATATACTTGGTATGTACATTATATAAAATTGCTCCAAGGGACTTCTCTACTTATCTCAGAAGGAATATATACACAAAGTACTTGAGAGATTTTATATATAAAATGGTAAGCCTATTGGCTATCCTTTACCTTCGTATATGAAGGTTAGTCATGCGGATTATCCACGGTCAGATAATCAGAGGACCGAGATGGCCATGGTTTTATATACATCTATAGTGACTAGTTTGATGGATGCCACGATAGCCACTCGTCGTGACATAGCTTTTGCAATGGGAGTTGTGACATGTTGGTAGGTAAATTGGGCAATCAACCTCTACCAACTTCCAAGACAACACTACAAGACAAAAGCCAAGAAACTCTCTTAGCAAAAGTTTTTGGATCAATGGCACAAAAGGTAACACAAGGTTCCCTACATCAATTTATTTCAACTAAGAGCTCAATCCAATCTTGTAACAGCACAAATATTCAGATTTACATGTTTATTTTTAAGAGTAGACTTGTTGTAAGCAGGGTCTATTGTATGTGATTATGTTGTGCAAGTCAAACGCAAGACCATGGAAATATAGAACTGCGAATAGAAAAATCTCTTTCCATTTCACACGTATATTTAGTATAAAAATACATATTTTTTTAGTACATCGCATTCATAAATGCAATATTCACAATATCTCCAATAGCCTACCAATGTTGGAAAAACAATGTATTGACACAAACCAAGATATTGCAACTCAAAAAAGAGTTCATAATGTTACTTAACAATATTCCAACAATAGAACAACTAGTCTATAACCAATAACCAACACGGCAATGCAACATCTAGCCTAAACCTCATCAATAGCACACCAAGTAGTGGAAAAAGCCTCATAGGCTACTTCAATTACAACCTCATTGGAAAGAATAAAAGCATGTTACTAAGCAAGCACAAGAGCGACTGCAACTATATGCAACCTCTCCACCACAATCCACTACCAATTCAAGATACCAATGCATACAAAACAATATTGAGTATCATTGCAAAAGATAGATGAGCACTTCATTGCAATAAGAGGTGGACACAATCATCATTAACAAGATGTCCATGTTGACATGGACAATATTCATGACACAATAGTTTACCAAATATTCAATATTTACAAGATTCATTACTTAATCTATTCAACAAAAAGCTCTTAATATTATTTTTGTGACCTTGCACAATTATTCCCAATATGCAATCATTGAACCGAGTTGCATAATCACGTGCAACCACATCATCAAGAACCTCCTCCAAACAACACCCACTGGCCGATTGGAGAGTGGAAATAAAGAGTTCAACACCACAAAAGAAAACCCATCAAGAAAAGAAAGATATCCAAACCTATTAACCATTTAAGGATAATTTCAAGGCCAATAAAGCCCTTACAACTAATGGCGATGTGAAGCCCTCAATAATAAAATTACTTTGGCAATAAGGTGTCACAATCAACTAGAAAGCACCACAAAGTAAGATATCCTCCAAGGTAAGCGTCTGGACAACAGTGGTAGATGAATAAGACTAAAGGTGCAATAGGGAAATTATAAAGAGCAAATAACTATGCATGGAATGAAGATGGATGAATGCACATGTCCTACTTAAAGTTCCACGAGTCACTAAACTCTCTAGGATGGTGCTCCGACTCTCTTGGCTGGCAACCCAACACTAATAAATGACACAAATAAAGCCATATTTGGGCTGTAAATTGAAACCAAAATAAGAATTAATGGAATATAATGCACTTAATGACTTCTGCATCTCCATCCCCTCCAAAAGCCAAAAAGGGGAAACCTAGGTGTGAGGCATTCTCTACCCTATTGTATTCCACCTGAAAGCAAACACGTAAGGAAAACCAATAAACAGTGTGCAAATTGTGTTAAACTCAACTTAAAGTTTTTACGTGTGACAAGACTAAGCATTTTTATGTCATTCTTGAGTTGTTTTACATAGATCATAATGATGCTATGAAGACAATTTGATTATGTTAACATGTGCAATTCGTTTTCATAGATATCATAATATGATTTCGAACATTTAAAAACTTTGTTCTTTTTATTTTGAAGAAATGTTACAATCAAAAGTGTCACGCTTTTTATCTTTGAGTTATGTAAATACTCAATGTCTTGTGCTTACCTTGGAGACATCTTACTCATATTTCAATAAACAATTTACCAACTACTTGCAAAAGTATAGAGCAATACTCTTCAACAATGTATGAAGCCTCATGTGTCATATATCTTACGGTATTATTTCATACTTTTAAATTCAATCACTTTGGTTAGTAGCAACAAATTAACCTATGATATAGGTATGTAAAAATCATCAACTTTAAAACATATCTTATTGAGCATTTAACCTAAGTCACCTTACCCACATTTCTAAACAATGTACCCTTAAGCATTACCCATTCAATACATATACAAAGTCATCATACTCCATATATGATGCAAAAAACCTCACCTAGCAATAAGTAAACCTTTTTAATTTTAATAAATAAAAAGCACAATTTACATACACCTTATAAGAGTCGACCATCTGCACTTACATAACTTCACCAATGTTAAATCTAATCCCAAAACTATCACTCACACCTCTAGTTCCCAATTTGTTCGTCACAACTTTGATGCACAAGAATCTTCAATCTCTTAACACCAAACCCTTATAGAAGTTGATTATTGTCTACCACTTCATTGTTGCTAATTGTGTCAAAGCTCTCCAAGTCTAAGAAGTCTATAAGTAAAGATATCTCCTCATAAGCCACCTCCATTTATCTTCCTCTCAAATTTTACAATCCCTTGAGATTATCAACCCCCAACTTTTGAGCTTTAGAAAACTCTACTAACTTGCTTAGTTCTCTACCCAATCTAGCCCCTACTCAAGCTTATAGGGTTGACAACTCTTAAGACTTTAATACCACCAAGCCTCTCATCATGTCCACTCCAATATTTGGCAACCTAAGTCCTTCTAAGTGTGTGGGTAGAGTTCGCACGGACATAAGGCCATTTTACAATCCCTTGAGATTATCAACCCCCAACTTTTGAACTTAAGAAACCTCCGCTAACTTGCTAACTTAGTTCTCCACCCAATCTAGCCCCTACTCAAGCTTTTAGCATTGACAACTCTTAAAGACTATAATGCCACTAGGCCTCGGCATGTCCACTCAAATATTTGGCAACCTAAGGCCTTCCAAGTGGATGGGTGGAGTTGGCATGGACATAATACCATTGAATCAAAGAATGTATTGAACGATTCGATCGAAGCATAATGAAACTTCTGGCAAAAGATGAACAATGGCAAAGTGGAAGAGTTAAAAAGGACATGGGTTCTTGCAGTCTCAACACCTTTGCCTACACCTGATCATTTGCCCTAATTTATGAGGAAGGAGGGAGGTGAGGGGCTGTGGCTGGTGAATGTCCCCTTTGAGGGCCCAAACCTACCACTACAACTAAGCCAATCCCTCGGAAACCAACCCTCAAGAATGGTGAAAGCTCAAACTACTGTGAATTTCAGATCGCATGAACTTAGCAAGGAATTTCAAGACCACAAGAACTGCAAAGCCCCAATACATATAACCTCAGAAAAACCAAATAAAAGCAAACTTAGCAATGAATTTCAGATCCCATGAACCCCAACATATATAATCTCAGAAAAGCCAGATCAAAGCAAACAAATGCCCTCTCCTGAAGCATATTTTCTGACACACAAAGGACTCAAATTTAAAGCATTCGGAAAAGAGGGGGACTACACACAAACATGCAAGGAAGCATGCTGATCATGATTAGCAAATTTATTGAAAACCAGCATCTTGTTTGCTTTGTTTGGGCTTGTAAAAACCAGATCAATATGAGTGGCAATGCTTCTGTGCGTTCCAAAAACCCTTGCTAAACCCTAAAGGCAAAATGTTCCATCTTAACTGTGCACCTGTTTCCTCTTCACATGAGATCCCCCTCAGCATGTGTCTGGATGATGAGATCCGAGGTCGGATAGGATATGCAGGTCAGGAGGAAGCCCTGCCCCGTCTGCTCGTCGTCCAGGAATGACCCCTCCGACTGGTCCACGGTCCCTTCCACGATCTTGCCGGCGCAGCTGGAGCAGGCTCCGGCACGGCACGAGTAGGGCAGATCCAGGCCGGCGCTCTCGGCGGAGTCGAGGATGTAGGCGTCGTCAGGGGCGTCGATGGTGGTCTTGCTGCCGTCCTCGGAGATGAAAGTGATCTTGTAGGTGGCTGCGGGAGCGACGGGGCGCAGGCGGAGGGGGGAGGCGAGGGCTGATTTTCTTGTGGGGAAGGAGAGGCTAGGAGCAGCAGGAGAAAATGAAGGAAGAGAAGAGAAGGTGTCTGGGCAAGGGCTAGGGGTCCTGCTGAAGGTTGTGGATGCAGATAACAGTGCGGCCATTTTTCTGTGTCAGTGAGGCTGCAGCAGATCAGCCAGACAAATGGATCAAAGCCTGTAATAATGACAGCCAAAGGCACCTAGGGTTACGGAGAGAGGTGCATGGCGGTATACTGCATGCATATGTATACTTAGCAGACCAGAAAGAGAAGAAGCCATAAATGTGTCAAGTGAGAGAGAGAAAGAGAGAGAGAGAGATTCGGACGCTGCAAGAAGACGAAATTCCACACACTACAAGACCCTCGTTCCCACGCACGCATTCTCAAATCGCGTCATTCGGCCTTTGCTTGCCTTCTCACCTCTATCGTGCTCCCCATTGCATACCTAGTACCAAATGCAATCCGCACTATCGATCCTGTCACATCTTACCATTCTTTTCTAGCTCACACTCAAAAATTAGACTATTTACTCATTTGACCTAGGGTGGTGCCATACCCAATCCAATGAAAGACGCTTTTAACTTGCCATAGGGCACATAGAACGCATGTAATATAGTGGTAAAATCCCACATGTCCTGGCTTGGGGCCACATGGCCAAATCACCGTTAAAGATCACGGGGCAACTTAAGGAGCCTTACTTTTTGCACCAGATTGTTGGAAACGAAAAGAGCTACCTAAGATCGTAAGGAAGAGAAGCCATGAGAGGGATAATTGATCAATGCGCTAGGGTAAGCATGCCAACAAAAATGCAATACACTTTTTGGGGGTTTTTTAAGGAGGAGACTAGTGAAAGAATCCAAGTGTGCCAAAAGGAAATCATACTTGAAGGAGAACATGATCTTGAAGATCAATCAATCATTAGCTAGCATGATGTGGTCTCATTGACTGGCTATTCCAAAAAGTGATATGATTTTGCAGATGAAACAATCTTCTACTAGTAGCACCAATCTCCTCTAGCAATGTCTTCCTACCAAGACAATTACCCTAGCAGTCCACAAATAGCCCACAAGGGCTCCTAAAAAAGAGGGTGTACCCTTATATTCCCCCTACCTCCTCACTTGCAAGAACTACGAAGTAGCTATTGTCAAGATGGCAAGCTCAACACGTGCGGATATTAATGACGGACTACATGGCTAGATAGGTCCACGTGTCTACACTTAGTACATCAGTGGTCATCATGATCCTCACATGGCCACTGACTTATCACTTATTATATTTTATTTATTGCCCCTACCTATAATTGGTATAGTTATAGCGCCAGTCGATTAGAATAGTCAGTTATGCACTATTTGACTCAGTAGACCACTTTCCTTTATGTTGTATCTTATCTATACTTTGTGTACATTGCATTGTGTGTGGAAGAAGAAGAAAAAAACCTGCAAGAAAACATTTTGACCTCCATCTCTCTTCTTGTGTTCTTAAGTGAGCTTCCTCTTATGTGTATGATATGTATTTAGCATAGCAATTGGAGCAAGTCTACCCACCACGCGATTCTTCACATGGTATCAGAGTTGTGCCACTGAGAGAGGTTGATTTTAAAGGCCAAAGTAAAGGAGAAGAAGCAAGGATTCGAGCAAGCAAGTAACGCGTAAGAAGCTCTCCCATTCTTTCACTCTTTCTCTTGGATAGTGCTTGTAGAGGCATCGAAAGTAGGGCGACAGAGTGAAAATATCAGATTGCTATGAGATTTGGTGTGTAAGCAGAGCACTATATATTCTAGAGATTAGTCCTTTAGGGCTTTCTTGCTACTTTTTTGGGCATCTAGGCCGTTTCGGACCCTACTTTAGACACGCACAGTTGCGAATAACAATTTTAGGGCATTCTACAATTTCAACTATGTCAGTCAAAGTGGATGCACAAGTTACAGATTTCAAATTGATAAGTTTTGAGGTGTTTTCTAGGAAGCAAACATAAGTCTTATCTGGAAATAGGTTGATTACATGTGTTGTTGAGTAGTCAGTGAAAAGGGTTACTTGGTATATTAATGTGCACTTATTGTGAAAAGTTCTTGAAGACTTGCTTGTTGTTTTATATCATTCTTGGGATAATGGCCAAGAATAGTGGAAACCCCATCATTAAGAAGCTGGACAATAACAATTATCCAACATGGAAGTTTCGTGTAACGAACTTCCTTATTGGAGGCCTTTATGAGTTTGTTTCAGGTGAAGAAAGGGAGCAAAAGCTAAGTAACCCTACGATTGCAAATGAATTAAAGACATGGAAAGAATCGAATGCAAAGGACAAAAAGATGATATATTAGCTATTTGCAGTCATTGATAACATTGTATTGGGGCATATTAGATATGCAAAAACCTCACATGCAAGTTGGGTAATTTTTAAAAACATATTTGCAACAAATACAAAGGCACGAAAGATTCAACTCAATCAAGAGTTGAATACTTTAAAGAAATGAGAAATATATGTCAATGAATATGTTTTGAATGTGAGGAGCATTGCAAATGCTTTGCCAGTGATTGATACAATGCCTAATGATAATGATTTGGTTTCATCTACTTTGGGTGGCCTTGATATGTATAGAAGCCATTTCTAGATTTTGATGAGTTGGTCTCTCTCACGATCATTGAAGAGATCAATATGCAAGGTAAATCATCTGAAAGAAGTGCTGAACAGATCCAAGATTTTTACTCAAGTTTAGGAAGAGGACGTGGCAAATCCTCTTCATGAAGCCATGGTATAGGACATACTAGTGATATCCAACAAAACAAGTTAAATCAACAATTAAGTGAAATTTAGATTTTGAGAAGGGGGTGGAAACTTTAGAGGAAAGGGGAGATCTAGAGAAAGAAGTGAATGGCAGAACAGAGGTTCTGGAAATTTTGGCATTGTTTGCTAGTATTATGGCAAAACAAGTCATTTTGCATCCCGTTGTTATGCTAAAAAGGATGATATGCAGAATGGTAATTTGCAACAAGGAAACTATGTATCATCTTCATGTCAGAATGAAGACAAAAATGAGCATTTTTTTGTTATGCAGCATACGATGAATGGTGTTACAAGAAAGAGGACACATGATAATGTATGGTATATCGATTCAAGTGTATCTAATCATATGACCAATCATAATAAATGGTTTGAAGAAATGCATGATTTACAAAATCCAAGTTATATGTAGATAGATAATGATTCATGCCATTCAATTTCACATATTGAAAATGTTATCTTGTCCTTGCATGATGGCTAGACAAAGAGTCTATCAAATGTATTACATGTACCATTAATCACAAAGTATTTAGTATCTATTAGCCATATGTGAGTGCAACAAGGGTTGTAGGTTCGATTTAATACAAAAGGTTGCTTTGTAGAAGACTTTAATGATAAGTGTAGGTTGGTCACAAAAGGAAGTAGAGTTGGCCACATGTTCACTTTAGATGTTGGAATTCCTACTATGAATGTTGCTACATATGCCAAAGGAAAATGAGTGGTTGTGCAAGCATTGAAATATAGCATAAACATATTAGATATGCAAATGTACAAAGGCTGAAATTAATGCAGTCCAAAGGATTGGTTATAAGGTTGCCTGCTTTTAGAGTTGTAGAATTTCATAAAGTATATGAAGCATATCACTTTGGTAAGTAGAAAAGACAACCTTTTTCACATGACAAAGATGTGAGTAGAAACATACTTAATGTTATAGATATAGATGTTTGGGAGCCTATATACAACATATCTCTTGGTGGTAGCAAATACTTTGTCACGTTTATTGATGATTGTTCAAGGAAGCTATGGACATATTTCATAAAGAAAAAGAGTGGAGTATTTGAGCACTTCAAAACTTTCAAGGTTATATTTGAGCACTTCAAAACTTTCAAGGCTATTGAAACATAAATAAGCTTGAAAGTTAAGTGCTTTGAGATTAGATGGAAGGGGAAAGCACCTCTCTAATGAGTTTAGTGGCTTCTTAAGGTCTCATGGGATAAAGAGACATTTTACTTGCATGTATATCCCACAGCAAAATGGGATTGCAAAAAGCAAAAAATAGAAATATTGTAGAAGTTGCAAGGGCATTGATGGTTGAGAAGAATATGCCAAAATATTTTTGGTTTGAAGTTGTTCATGCTACTGCCTATATTATGAATAAAACTCCCACAATTGTAATTCATGCAATGACCCTCGACGAATGCTTCATATGCAAGAAACATAATGTATCACACTTGAAAGTATTTGGTTGTGTTGTATATGTTCATGTGCCAAATGAGTTGTGAAAGAAGCTTGATCCAAAGGCTGAAAAATATATTTTTATCGAATACTCCTTAGAGCAGAAAAGGTATCGTTGTTATAATCTTGTCATAAGTGAGTTCGAAGTGAGCATGGATGTTATTTTTTATGAGATGAGTAGTTTCTATGCATCTAGTGGTGATACATTGGATGATGATTATGATTATGATACTTATGTGTAGAAAGAAAAGCAAGAATCACAGAGCCTTAGTGGACCAAAAACATCATTTGGTACTACCTCTACAATTAGCCCTTGGTTTGGGAAACTAAGAAGTAGCTCCACATCTTCAATTGTATCTACAAGTGTTGCAAGTAAAGACAAAGGAAAGAAGAAAGTGTTGGATGGTAATAATACATCTAGTAGTCATCTGGGATTTGATAGAGATTCTGGTGGTTCAAATAGTTTGGATGATGAGCTTGGTCTTTCTTCTGTTAAGACACCAAGTGAGAGCACATGGTAATGTAAAGGCTCCACTAAGTGATCCGGTGGTACACAGATCTAGCAGGGTCAGATACCCTATTAAAAGGTTTAGTTTTGAAGGTTATGCAAGTCACCATTATGCTTATATGGTAAAGGTGGTTAAGGATGTTGAGTCCACTTATTTTGAGGATGTTATTAGTCATGCTTATTGGGATATAGCAATGGATAAGGAGATGGTTGCAATAGAAGCCAATAAGATTTGGGATCTAGTACCACTGCTTAAGGGCAAGAAAGCTATTGGTTGTAAGTGGGTTTACAAAATCAAGCATAATGCAAATGGTTTTGTTAGCAAGTATAAGGCTATGCTCAAACATATGGCATAGATTATGAAGAGACATTCAATCCAGTTGCTAGAGTGGCAATTGTTAGGTGTGTGCTTGCTTTGGCAGCATCCAAAGGTTGGAGGTTGTAGAAAATGGATGTCAAGAATGCCTTCTTGCATGGTGAATTGCAAGAGAAGAGATGTATATGGAGCAGTCGGCCATGTTATGAGGATTTAGAGCATCCCACATATGTGTGCAAGTTAAAGCAGGTGATCTATGGGCTGAAGCAAGCACCTAGAGAATGGTTTGATAAGATTGAAGAGCATCTTGTCAACATTGGCTTTCATATTTCTAATGTTGATTACTCACATTATGTGAGAAAGGAAGATGCAGATTTGGTCATCATAGTCATGAATGTGGATGACTTGATAATTCTAGGTGACAATGGCAATGGGATTGCTAAAGTTAAGAACTTTTTGAAGAAGAAGTTTGAGATAGAGAATTTAGGTGAGCTGAGGTACTTTCTTAATATGGAGGTGATGATGGTATATGGTTGTCCCAAAGGCAATATGGCTTGGATATGCTATCCAAGTATGGCATGACGGTGTATAAGCCTCTTTCAGTGCCATTGGAGCAAAATGTGAAATTGAGTGTTGATGTTGGGGATGAGATAGAGAACCCTACCATGTTTAGGAGAATATTATGAAGTTTGATTTACTTGACTATCACAAGGCTAGACTTGAGCTATGCTATTGGTCTTATCAGTTAGTTTATGCACACGCCTAGAAAGCCTCACTTGGATGCATTTAGATGTATATTGAGGTATCTGAGGTCCAATTTGCATTATGGACTTTTTTATGAGGCTAGCAAGGATATATGAGTGTCTGGATACATAGATGTAGATTGGACTAGTAGCATGTCTGACAGACGATCTAATAGTGGATTTATATTTTCCCTTAGTAGTGCAGCAGTTACATGGAGCAACAAAAAGCAACCTACATTTATTTTTATCAAGTACAAGAGCTGAGTATAGAGGTGCTGCTACGGTGGCATGTGGGATGGTATGGCTGCAAAAGTTATTGGGTGTTCTGGATGTGTAGGGAGACCATCCAGTTGTCATTCATTGTGACAACATGAGCACCATACAACTAGCTAGGAATCCAATGTTCCATACTAGGATAAAACACATTGAGGTGCATTCCCACTTTGTGAGAGAGAAGGTACTTGCAAGAGAGAATTACTTGGTATATGTCAACACACAAGATTAGATATGTAACATTTTCACAAAGGCATTGTCTACAGAGAAGCTTCAAAAGTTTTGAAGCTTAGTAGGAGTTGTAGAGATATGGTTGAGTTTGAGGAGGTGTGTTGAGATGGTAAGCTCAACATGTGCAGATATTGGTGATGGATTGCTTGGCTAGATAGGTCCGCAAGTCTACACTTAGCATGTTGGTGGTCATTATGATCCTCACATGGCTACTGACTTATCACTTATTATATTTAGTTTGTTGCACCTATCTACAACCGGCATAGTTATAGCGTTGGTTGATTAGTATAGTCAATTATGCAGTGTTTGACTTAGTAGGCCAATTTCCTTTATGTTGTATCTTATTTATACTTTGTGTACATTGTATTGTGTATGGAAGAAGAAGAAAAAAACCAACAAGAAAACATTTTGGCCTCCATCTCTCTTCTTGTGTTCTTGAGTGAGCTTCCTCTTGTGTGCATGGTGTGTGTTTGGCGTAGTAGCTCAAGCAAATCTCCCCACCATACGGTTCTTGATAGTTATCTTTCATTACATGAGCAACATTATTGCTACACATTCCAACTTCACATCAAGTGTGGTTGTGGGAAAAAAAGGCACAACCTCATCACCAAGGTGTTTTTTATGTAAGGGAAAGAGGGGAGGAGCACAAAGGCTCTAGAACATATGAATATCTTGTATGGATGAGGACCCTATTGTTATGTCATTGATTGCACCTCATGTGCTATTATGGTTGCTCAAACTACTTGCATGCTAATGAACCAATGTTAATTGACATGTGATGGATGGATTCCCCCATGTTGATGAGCTTAAATGATACCATGCCTATCCTTTCTTTTTCAACACAACTTATCTTTCAATATAATCTTGACTAATGGATCAAAAAAGGCCATTAATCACTTCATGTTTTCAAGATGATAGTAGGCACATGCCATAAAGCATAATTAGCACCTCTCCATGACCATGTTTGGAGAATTTTACCTTATTTTCTCATTTTGTTAAGCTTGTAGATGATTTCTCTTCATGTAGAATCAAGCCTCCATAAGAAATGAGTAGATTGTATTATATTGTTAGCTTTGGTAGCAAGCAAGTTAATTACATTCCTACACATTCAAATGTATACATGCATAATCACTCATTGGCGACATCTTACAATGTGTTGTTGGTGAAGTGAAAACAATATTTTCCTAGACACTCATTTTAGTTTAATAGAAACATTGTTCACCTTATGAATTAGTTTGTTGGTGACACAACATGGCATTTATGGGAACATGTCCAAATGGCATGTAATATTTGGAAATCTATACTAGCACTACTATCATATTTTAAAACATAAAAATGTAGTGAAATTTTCTCTTTTATGCTACGGCTTATGCCTCCTTACTTCTTTTGAAATTTTATTGGCACACTTTCACTCTCTAACACTCTATGGCATGCCCCTCTAGTTGATATCATTGGCTCCCCTTTGCTTGCACATTAGCTTGTACTCCAAACTAGATTTCTCCATAAATTCTCTTTTTGTTGTCTCGACAAAAATTATGTTGAGATTAGTGTTTCTCTAATGCTTTTCTTCTATCTCAAAAATTAACTTTTAATAAATACAAACTGTCCATTTCACAATACCACCACTTTTTGCACAATAAAGTCTTGCAAATATCGTCATGGCTTATATAATGCCCTTTCAATAAGAAACAATCTATAGATACCTTTATATGTCAACCCATTTGAATTGTTGTCATTCTTATTATATATCTCATCTTATAGAACTAACAAGGTAGTCAAACTCATGCAAAGCATTGGCTCTCATTGCTTGGCTTGTGTCACAAGTTTCAAAATAGTGTTTCATTAATATTATCATGTAAGATGCTTTAATGGACACATTGTACAAGGAAACATGTAGTTGAATGCCTAGCCATGTAAGGATGTGTTTCTTTCACTAGAATTTGTTAAGCCAAAAAAGAACACGTGTGTCCATTAAAGCATCTTACATGAAATTCTCATAGGCCCCCGTAGTGAGCTTTATATTCTCCCATGAAATTATCACAAAGCTGTTATAGTGACTTGCCCATTTGTCCTTCCTAAGGGATATTGAAATTACAAGGATATAAGTGTGACCTAGTCCTATGTGTAGGGGATAAATTAGTTGGATACTAGTGTAGTATGGGAATGACTTTGGTCTTAGAAGTTAGGCATCTAAAAACTTGAGAAATCAAAGTTGTAGTACTAAGAATATCCCTTGTTAGAGAATTTGGCTAGCAATGTCCTAATCATCTTTGGCTACCAAATCATAATATCAACGATTTTTTATGCATGCAAAGGTTATAAGCCACCAACGTGCAAACCAATATTACATACCAAAGATGCATTACAAGAAATGATAACTCTATCTCCCATACAAGGCCATGGAAAGAAATTTCAAGGAGTTTGCCTTTTGTAAAAGCAAAATTACCATGTATACCTAGTGCACAAATCAGATGCTACATGCGTACGTAGCGAGAGTCGGAAGGTCCCCAAGAATAAAAGAACTCTACTTTAGTTCAAAAAGCAAGAGAGAGGATTTGCACGACATGAAGAAAAAAGACCAATTGGGTACAATCTCCCCCCATGCCTTGTGTGAGCACTCCACAAAGCATGTATTTAATATTTTATTAATCTCCAAGCTCAAAAATAGCCTAAATTTACAATTAGCATGCTTTAGCTTTTGTGTTTGCTTTTTTCCAAATAAAGAATAAAGGGGTTGGGTGTCCCAAGAGTCGAGCTGTGCCCAAATACAATGACCAATAATAAATATTTAAACCATGCACCCATGTGCATATAAAATAATAAATATATGTCAAGTACTTCAATAAATAAGCGCGTCAAAATAAATATTGGCACCATGCCTAAGATGCACGCCCATCAAAAATGATAATTTCTTCTAAATAACTTGAATACATGCTATCACCTAGTGCTTCCTAGCGCCACCGCCACCTGCTCTACACATCAACTAAAGCATTCACAATTGTTAGAAAATAATAAGATTAAACTGACAAAAGTGAATACCTAGCAGTATTCAGCTACAAAATAAATAAATAGGTTGGAATTATGTCCTAACCTTAATTTAATACAAATGTGCACTCTAAACTCATAAATGTCCATTAATTTAAATATGTACTTTGCAAAATCAACCGCTATGGAATCACCCACTTGCACATTAAATTAACATGACGCCCGAAAAGGACAGGCGTCCCCGTCAACTTCTCGCACAAGGAATCCACCTTGTGTACGAGCCCCGATAAATAAATATAGTTTTATGGAATCCACTACAAAACCTCACGGAATCCACTGTGGTCTCACAGAATCCATCGTGGAATATGCCTCCTAGCATCAATACCTCATCTTCTTTCTTCCAAGGCAAGTCCTCCACTGTTGTATGATCTCTAGTTGGAATGGAATCTTAGTTTCTCAACTTTTGCAAGCTTAGTTAAGTTCCTTTTTCATAAAACAAGTAGTTATGGGTGTTGTCATCCAATAAGATGGTATTGTCAACAATGTAATTTGGATATGAATTTGAAAAGTTTGTAAGATTCTTACAAAGTATAAGCTTCTTCTTTTGATAGGTAACACTTATTTTTTTTTAAATATTTCTATTGTCATAAGATCCCTTTGATGTATTTGTGATGGGTAGAAAAGGCAACTTGCAACATGGCTAATACATTCTTCCTCATGCAATAGTTTGTAAGAAGCTCATCATGTTACATACACTAATCTAGTAAATCTAGCATGTATCCTCAAAACAAAATGTCTTCTCTCTCTTATCAAACAATCTTATGGAATATTCAAATCCATGAAATATTCAAGAATAGGTATGTATTTATAATCTAGAGAGGTAAGTGACACACTTTTTGATTCAAATATCAAATTGGACTATTTATCTTGTCAAAATAGTGTCCATTGGATCTATGACATAGTGTCCATCATGAACCATCAATTGCATAGGGTCACTACTTCATGTTCTCACTTCATCCCATGGTCACCAATATTTTTACCCTCTACATTCTAGTCTTCACCTTTTTTGAAATTTATTTTCACTCCAATGCTTATGTTCAACATTGTTTGCATCATCCTTACACCATCCGCCTCTTGCCCTTCACTATTTTCCTCTTACTCATCATGTAGTCTTGCTCCATGTCTCTTAGTAAGTGCACCATTTGCATCCTACCTTTCACTACCATGAGAGCTTGATGGATCCTAACTTGTATGTCAAATGAGGTCTATGTGAAAGGATGGAAAAAAATGTGGCATTTATGAATATAGGATTTCAAAGCATACTACATAGGGTGTGGGCTGACTAGAGAAGGTTCATGACATGGTTTGGATAAGTCAGCAAGACTACATTCTTACGCTATAAAAAGAAGAACCCTCCAAATCCATCATCAATATATCTTCCACCCTATGAGCATTCTTTTAGCTAGCCTTAAGCTCTTTGCATGTCATCTACCTAGATCACCATCTAAGCTTTATAGCGGGAGTGCATGGGTGGATAGAGACATCTTTGTATCAATTTGCTTGGAACTAAAGAAGTTTTTGTTCTTCTTATATTTGTTGTGTACTCTATATTCCTTGCTTATTTTTTTTCATTGCGTTGTGTAATTTTGTTACATGATATCAAATTCCAAGGGGTTCTAAGGAGTGAAGAGTATGCGAGAGGCAAGGAATTCAACAAAGAAAAGGAGCAATGTTGTCATCTAGAAATGGCTCTAGTGCATAAGGTAGCAGTGTTGTTGTATTGGAAATCTAATTACTAAGGATTCATCCACCAACCTTTAGCAAATACAAGTTACATGGTACAAACTATGCTCATTGGAAGTTTAAAATTATGACTATCATTGGTTTTTATGAGCTCTTGGAGATGGTGATGGGGACTAATCTAGAACCACAATCCACTTAGGTGTTATGATTTCTCCAAATGCAAATCTTGTATAGGCTTGAAAACAAAAAAATGAATATGCATGTGTACCTTTGCTACAAGTTGTTCTAATAGTGATTCAACCTTGATTTAGCATACAACTAAGGCTCTAGGAGGCTAGAGACTCATAAGTTAGGACGCTAACAAAAAAGGAAAAAATGGTTCCCCTACCAATGCTGACAAAAAGAAGAAGGATGGTAATTAAAAATATGAAGAAGAGTGATTCTATTGCAAGAAGGAAAAACATGCAAAAGTTGTCATGTCAAGAAGACAAAGAATGACACCTTGAAAGTAGAGAAAAGAAGATAATCAATACAATTGAAGCACAGCTAGAGTTATTCATGGAAAAAATTGAAAAAGTGTGTTCCTCGATGCAAGAAGTATCTACCACTAGCTCATGGAGGATGAAAATGCAAGTTCTTCCACTTTATTATCAAGCAAAGAAGTAGTCCACTATGAACCTATCCCAAAAGCTATTCCTATCATCAAGGAGCAGAAAGGATCATCTAATGATGGTGAAGAGAAAGTTCACCGACCTATAACTACCAAAAAGCCATTGCCACCATGATAACTTAAGTAACTCTACAGTCACAATAATATTCCTATGCCTACAATTGCTAAAGAAAAGGAAAATTGACCAAGGAGGACTCAAAGAATAGAAAAGTAATAAAAGGCTTTTGCTCACATAGTCAATATGGCCTTGATGGTCGAGATTTGAGTTTCAAATGACAAACTTGGGCTTATTGCACTATTATTTGGGAATTGAATTCTGGTAAGATCCTGGCAAAGTATTTATCTCTCAAAAGAAGTATGCATGGATGATTTTGAAAGCATTTAGCATGATTGAGTGTCAGGAGATAGCTACTACATCTATGGAGGTCAATGAGAAGTTATCCATTGAGGATACATTGGCACTGGCCAAACATTGGAAGGTACAAGAGGTTGGCTCATCTACTTGTGCAACACCAAGCTAGATATCAATTTTGTTATTGGTGTTTTGAGCAAGTTCTCAAACAAACCACACAAAAGTCAATGGAAAGCTGGGATGCAGGTGCTCAAATAGTTCAAGGAAACTCTTGACTATGATATTACATACAATTCTAGAAGTTATATTATGGAGAACTATAACTTAGACTAGATAGATAATTGTGATTCTAGGAAGTTAGTTTTTAGATATTGTTTCTCTTTGGATTTAGGAATCTTATCTTGGATTAGTAAGAAGCAACCAACCATGGCATTTTCTTCTACTGAAGTAGGGCACAAGACAAATTTTTTTTCTACATGTGAATTAGTATGTGGTTAAGGCAGATTCTATGGCATATGGGAGTGTATGATGAAGATCTACATCCTAAGATGTGACAGTCAAAGTTGTGTTACCACTGCCAAAAATCCAATGTTTCATATGTGCACCAAACACATTGAAATCCAATATCACTATACATGTTTTATTTGATCAATGGATGGGATAGTAGTTTACAGAGGATCATATTTGAGTTCATCTTCAAATACTCAATATTGGGCTAAGGATGTAGTTTGCCTATGGTAGATATTGAGGGGGAGTGTTATATATGCTTAATATCCCACCCACGTAAGGTGCCGCCAATGATCCATGTTACTCAAAGTTGTAAGGCTCCCATTATGAGGAGAAGCCATGAGTGAGCTTAGTAGATCATGACTTGTATTATATCAAATGAGGTCTATGTGATTAGATTTAAAAAATAGGTGACCTTTGTGGGTCTAGCCTTTGGGTTAAATAGAGTAGTTAAGTTGGTAGCAAATTGAGTCACACTACATTGAGTTGTGAGATGCGATATTTATCAAGGTCCTATTTTGGGCCCGAGGCCATGAAAGTGGCCCCTAATGATGATAAGTGAAATATTCTATAAAATTGATATCCATAGCCTTGCAGATCTAAAATGTCTAAAATGGCCTCAAATGGCCAAAATACAATGGAAAAGCCATGGTATTTGCATAATATAGATTATTTTTTTTGCACTACAAATCTTGTAGTAATTTAAGATTTCTACTCTCCCCTACTTTTTATGCTTCCATATGCACTATTTAAATGAAATAATGAGAGAATGGGAGAGCTTCTTACCCATTTTAATCTTGATCAAATCCTTGCTTCTTATTTTTCACTCTAGACTCCAAAACTAGTCTTTATAAGTAGTGCATCATGAATGGAATTACTCTATCAGTAGTGCATCATGAATGGAATCAAATCCATATATGGTTGCAATGAAGAGATCCAAGAGACTGCACCACCTGTAAAAGTAATGACAAAACTTGTAGTAGACCTCCTAGATTCCACACTCCCTAGACAAACTCAAATCTACATATCCAAGAGTAGATGTATCCTTTATTTTGAATCATATGCACATAGACCTAGTGCCATTCAAGTATCTCATGATACTCTTCACTACCTCCCAATGCTTCTTCCTAGGGCAAAGGAACTAACTCCCAGGTAGCATTCTTTTCCAAAGAATCCATCTTTGACTACATAGCACTATTCCACTTATGGCTGCCATCCCTAGTGATAGCATCTATATAATAAGAAGGCTCACCACAATATCTGACCATGACATAGCCTAAAAATGGAGTGTATCTAACTAGTGGTCTAGAAACCCTTGTACACATGCATAAAATTAGATCAGTAGGAAACTTTGGCTATCCCATCTGTCTATCTTGTAAACATGAGGTTGTCAGCCATCTTGTGGCACTCCCACTTCAACATTTGTTGGTTGTCCAAGCCCTACATCAACTAGAATAGGTCATACAATTTTCACATCTATTAGCTATCTATCCTCTTGAAACACTATCTACATATCTCTACCATTTTAATGGGTTGTTTATGCATTTTATTCTCATTAAAGATATGGTGGCTACACACTACTTTCTTTGATTCAAGATCCCACAAGTCATAGACCATTTCACTAAATTCTCCATAGCTAAGAAAACCATATTTCTTAGACGTAGGATCAAGCTTACTCCACCTATCCCTAGGTAAATGCAGCGTAAATGCCTCACAGCCAAAAACACACAAGTGATCATAACTAGGTCTCTTTCTAGACCATAACTCCTTTGGTATCTTGCCATCTAATGGCTTGTTTTAGCCCAAAATCCATTAGTGAGACCAACATTAGAGAGCATCTTATGGACCCTTAATCGAATGGTTGTATTCATCAAGCACTAAGTGATTATGTGTAAATGTCAAGAACTATTGAAATGCATCCAACACATCACTCTTTTTGCAAAGAGGATAAGCCTTCCTTGTGGCATCATCTATAAAAGTAACAAAGTGCAATGCTCTACACAATGAAACTGTGGGCATTGGCCCACACAAATTGCTATGAACCAAATCAAGACATTCTAATGTTCCACTCTCACCACCTCTCTTATGCAACATTTTCATTTGCTTTCCAAAGAGACAATGCTCACAAAAACCAAGATTTAAAAAATTTAGATAGGAAGATAATTCAAATAATACAAAGCTTTTATTCTAGTGACTAACATATGCTTCAAATGGTGATGCCATAATGAAATAGATATCTATTTAGTGATAGCTACAGCATGGACTTTAGCACCAAAAACTTGCAAAGGATACAAAATACTAGATTTTGGCCCTTTGGCCACACAATAAGAGATCTAAATCTTCCACACATTTTATTATTTGTAGTAACAAAGAAAATAGTATATGTCTCCTCAATAGGGTATTTGGCACCATTCCGAATTATCACATGACGGATTCTTAAAGAGGCTACATAGAATTGTAGAAATATTTCTTCTTAGTCATGTGACAAGAGATGCCACTCATGGATAAGGAGATGTAACTTGCTAAATCAAATTCATGATAGCTAGCAATGGTTCTCTTGACTCCCACTAGACCATTCTTTTTCTTGGCCTTGCAAAATAGGCTTTGGCATCTCTTTCTTAGCTTTTACCTTCTTCTTTGGCAACACCTTATTGGGGTCAACTTTTCCCACAACCACTTTTAATGGACCAGCTTCTACATCAAGGTTGAGGGCTTGCATCCCCTTATAATCCCATTTAGGGTTTATCTCAACAGGTTTTACATTATCCCTATCACCTTCTTTAACCCTTTGTCCTCTTATAATGGCTCACAAGTTGGAAGCCTCAATGGTGTTAACATGCATAGCTTCGATTAGGCTAACACCACTACCACTAGGCGATTCCTCTAAGGTAGCTTTTCCTCTTTGCAGTATTGTTTTGTTCCTTTATCTCGCTGAAGGTTGTTCCCTTGTGCTCGATGGTTTATTAGACCTCGTTGCTTACTCCCTTACTGAAGAGAGATTATCGTATTTGAGCAAGTACTCGCTAAATGGCCGGACTTCCCACATATGTCACATTTGACACTAGGGTAGTTTCTTGAAAAGTGCTCACTGCTACAACACTTATAACTAAATCTTGATGGAACACCCTCTTCAGAGCATCAACTTCCTATTAAGTTCTCCTACTTCTTTAGGAAGTTAAAATCTACAACTCTTTGTTTGTTTTGTTCTATTATCATATTGGTATAATGCTTTATCATGTCCTTGACTTCGCCAAGGACATTTGATGCACTAGACTCATAGTCGTGATCATCTACTTTCCATTTAGTTGGTCTAACCAACTGATTAGGGATTGGCTGCTCTATTGATTAATTGGAATGACATTAGGGTTTGTCATTTGGCTTCCATTAATTAGTGGAGCCATCTGACTAGCTGACGGTATGGTCACATTTAAAGAGGGAGCTGGTAACATAGGCACACTTTGTACACATTGATCATGGGTATTCCTTGAATTCCATCAGTCACTACTAGATTATTCCTTGACTCTCTTTGGAAGGTTGCAAAAAATAGATCAATTGTATTATGGTTCCAACTTCTAGGCTATGATACTATACTGTAGCTCGTCCATTCAAGTCATATTAAAGAACATCATCAGATGTCCCTCATCTTGGATTCAATAGTTGAACATTAACTTTTGGAACTCATTAATGTGGAGCACTGCATCTTCGTCTGCTAACCCATTAAAAAGGGTAGAGGGAATCTTAAGGCTAGCAAGTCTGGTGTCCTTGCAAGGATTGCAATAGGTTGTTCCATGACAATGATCGGATTCACTAAGGGTCTCTGAACTATTACCCTACTTAAAGTGGGCTGACTGATTGGGAGAGGGGAAGTACTAGAGCTTCCTCCTCCTCCTCCTCCTAAAGAACTACTTGTAGAACCAGCACTGATTGATACAAGATTGAGATGATACTGAGAAATAATATCAAGTACTGTGTGAAGATCGATGGCAAGTCTGATGGTTGTCCATGCATTCAATTTTCATGACCTGAAACACACAATTTAGCAGTATGTCCATTTTATGAAGAAATTTTGCTAGTTTTTTACCATTTATGGTCCAAATGAAGTGCATATGGTTTGAAAATATTTATGAACCTTGATTGGCATATCTTTGAGGATTGCAAGTGTTAATATGCAAAAGCCATAGTTAAATGTGGTTGCTATTAATAATTTAAAGCTCGAAATGTGATATTTAAGTGAAAAAATAAGGAAATTTTCTATTTTTAGGTGGGAAAATCAAGTTCTTGTCGAATGAAATGAAAGGTAATGATGATTAGGTTGAATCAAAAAATTAGAAAATAATAGTAATTTATTAATAAATTTAAAAAATAGGTTTTAAATGTAAAAAAATAGATTTTATGCACCAAAAAATTGTAAAATTTTATAAATGTATTTTTGGATGTATGTTGGGCCTAAGATATGAGGTTTAGTCTCATCTTAGCCCCATTTTCATGTTATAGTGTGTGCTTTATTACTTTTCAAACAAGAAAATGACATGAAAATATTCTTTGCTCCTTTCAGAGCAAGCATAACATTAAACATAGCGAGGGGAGGGGTCATGAGTGCTAAATATAGAGTAAAATATGATTTTTATTATGTACTTTAGAAATAGTATGTGCTTGTTTTAAGAGTTAAAGGGGTTAGTAGCATGAGTATTCTCGATGTTGTCCCTATGCAACAACTTAAGTACACTAGTAGTATGAAGATCATGAAAAGATTTGGTTGTGTACACCCACATTGTTGATTTGATTAAATGAATTGTTTGTACACTTGTGGGCATTCTTCTTTGCATTGCATTGCATATCCATGGTATCAAACAAGTATCAACTTCATTGGATTGCATAGCACTTGGTTTCCTAAATGTCAAGCTACGTTGAGAGTGAGAAGTCCCAAGCTATAGGGTTAGTACATTCGTTTCTTTGGGGACTAATAAAATGAGGATACAAACTATCTCTTAGAACGATCAATTATAAAGAGAGGACTATGTGTCATACACGTTATATATTTGAATGGCGCATGTTGGGGCTAATCCCCGAGGTATAGGAGAGTCGTAATTGTTGAGATATCGAGCTCCACTCGTGATACGCCAGGGTGACCGTTGTATATTTATGTCACCGACTTGTCAGTTGCAGACGCGGTTGGTACACCGCCCATGAATAATAGCTACATGATAGCTATCCTTATCTACTCTAGTTCGTGGCTCAGTTAGTATGCCACCTTAGTTAGTTGAGTTTGGTTTGAGACCCATATATAGGGTTCTTCTATTTCTTTGTACTTGAGTTCTTTTTGGCTTACACAACTAAGAAGAGGAAAACTATTTTCAGCCTCCACCCTTGTGTGTCTTCCCCCATTGTGCAAGCAAGAAAGCTTCAAGCGAGACTCCTTCCTTCTCTCCCACAATCTTGACATGGTATCAGAGCCTTGTTCGTGGTAAGGAGCTCAAGAAAGCAAGCCAAGCTCGCGGTGGTCTGGTAAGAGGAGCAGTGTTGCTTTCATTTCCTGTTTTGGGAGCAGATCTCTGCAGGTAGCACAGCCGGAAATTGTAGGAGTGCATTGTCTCAGGTTGAGACGCCCTTCGCGGTGAAGCAAGAGGGCAGTATATGCTGCGGTCTTTAGCCCTCGGCGACCTTGTTTTTTTGATTTGAGGCCATTTCGGGGCCTGTTTTGCAGACGGAAGTTTTCTGCACGCACTCAAGAAAAGGCTCAGTTTTATGCTGTGCGACCACTGTTCTACAGGTCGGTGAAAAGTTACTGTAGAAATTGCATCGTATGCTTGTGCGCAGAGACATTGGGAGTTTCAGAATCATCCTTGGTTCCTGTTTATGCAAAATCGTCACTAGGAAGTGACTGTGTGGTCAAATACCACTTTCGCCAGTTTTGCAGATTTGCCCTTGTGA
Organism: Lygodium microphyllum; assembly: GCF_053477565.2. Lineage (NCBI taxonomy): Eukaryota > Viridiplantae > Streptophyta > Polypodiopsida > Schizaeales > Lygodiaceae > Lygodium > Lygodium microphyllum. The sequence goes on along the minus strand of NC_141159.1, from coordinate 93,624,607 downwards.
GGGTGAAGCTGTGTTTTTTGCAGTGACAGAATTTCTTGCAGTATTCTGTAATGGCGTCTGATTCTCTTTCACAGATTGTCACTGAAAAGCTTGACAAGAACAACTTCCAGGCATGGAAGTTTAGAATGACGAATTTCCTTATGGGAAAAGGATATTGGGAATTTGTTGCAGGAAATGAAGAAGAACCAGTTCTTCCTGATGTTCCCAATCAACAACAAATGCAGGCATTTAAAACATGGCATGAGAGAGCCAGGAAAGTTATGTATTGGCTGTCTATCAGTATTTCAGACTCTATGATTGTGCATATTCAGGATGCAAGTACGCCAAAGGAGGCATGGGATACTTTGTCAAAAATGTATAGCACAAATACGCAAGCCAGGAAAATGCAGCTCAAGCAAGAGTTGCATAATGTGCAAAGAGAAAGTATGAGCATCAACGACTACCACATGAAGGTGAAGAAGATTGCAGATGCACTTGCTTCCATTGGGTCGCCAGTGGAAGATGATGATTTAGTTTCCGTGACCTTGAATGGTCTAGGAAAGGATTATGCACAGTTTCGGACATCCATTTCAGTTCGTGAAAGATTTCCTGATTTTGAGGAGTTGATTGCTCTTCTAATTTCTGAGGAACAGAGAAATGGTGGTGCATCTTCTTCAGGAGGAACTTCAAAAGAAGCTGTCTTCTACTCAAATGCTGGAAGAGGTAGAGGCAGAGGTAGAGGAGGCCGATTTGGAGGCCGTGGCAGAAATCAGAATATGCAGCAAACTCAAGAAAACCAGTCCTATGGAGGAGGACGTGGTAACTCTAGAGGCAGGGGGAGCCAAAGAGGTCGTGGTGGATGGCAAAGAGGCCAAAATGCAAACAGTAATGTTGAATGCTACTATTGTGGTAAAATGGGTCATATGGCTAAAGACTGCTATAAAAAGCAGAATGACATCGTGAATGGAAAACTGCAACAAGGGAATTATGCATCTTCTAGTAGACAGGGTGATGACAGAAATGAGCATTTGTTCATGGTGCAGCACATGAACAATTCTATGACAAGTGCAGAAGAAAGCAATGATGTATGGTATGTTGACTCAGGTGCATCAAACCACATGACAGGTCATGCAGAATGGATGGAGGATGCAAGGAAAATGGAAAAACCAGGATTTGTGGAGACTGGTGATGATACTGCACATCCTATTGTGCAGATTGGAAAAATTCCCTTGTCTATGCAGGGTGGGAAAAAGAAATACCTGTCCGATGTATTTCATGTCCCGAATATCACCAAGAATCTGGTTTCAGTTGGTCAAATGGTTGAACAGGGCTTGCAGGTCAGATTTAATCCTCATGGATGCTTTGTTGAGGATATGAAAAATAAAGGTCGCTTGATAGCAAAAGGAAAGAAGAAGGGCAGAATGTTTACATTGGATGCAGACATGTCTGAATTGAGTGCAGCAATGTTTGCACATGGGACCGGTGTAGTTGCAGATATTGATATCTGGCATAAACGCATTGGTCATGTTAATGTACAGCGACTTAAATCAATGCAGGCCCAAAATATTGTTGCAGGATTGCCCAAATTCAAGGTTGCAGAAATGCATAAGGTATGTGAAGCCTGTCAGTTTGGAAAACAGGCAAGGAAACCATTTCCTAGACATGTTCAAGAGAGTGAGAAGCCATTGGAATTAATTCACTCTGATGTGTGGACAACTAAAGCTGCATCTCTTGGAGGCTGTCATTATTTTGTCAGTTTTATTGATGACTATAGCAGAAAAGTTTGGGTGTATTTTATGAAAAAGAAAAGTGAAGTTTTTGGGCATTTCAAAACTCTTAAAGCTATGGTTGAAAAAGAAACAGGTTTGCAGATAAAATGCCTAAGGTCAGATGGAGGGGGAGAGTACCTCTCAAATGAGTTTGCAAAGTTCTTGCAGGAGCATGGCATAAAGCAGCAATATTCATGCAGTTATACCCCACAACAAAATGGAATTGCAGAAAGGAAAAACAGGCATATTGGAGAGGTATCTCGTGCCATGCTCAATGAAAAAGACTTGCCAGATTTTTATTGGGCTGAAGCAGTTGCTACAGCAGTCTACATAATGAACAGGACTCCCACTGCAGCAATACATGGAATGACTCCAGAGGAGAGGTATACTGGTAGGAAACCAGATATTTCTCATTTGAAAATTTTTGGTTGCATTGCCTATGTACATGTGCCAGATGAGCTGAGATCCAAGTTGGATCCAAAAGCTGAGAAGTGCATCTTTATTGGTTACTCTCTGCAGCAAAAAGGGTATAGATGCTATAACCCTTCTACTCGTAAGTTTACAGTGAGCAGAGATGTTGTTTTTGATGAGATGAGTAGCTGGTATAAACCAGTAAATGTGGTTGATGATGAAGATGCACAAAATGGTAATGCTACACAGAATTCACAGCAGCAGTCACAAAATATTAGTGGACCTGGAGCGTCCTCTAGCAGTGGTTCACATTCTTCGCCATGGACAGGCAGATTGAGATCAGGAGAATCTTCTCAAAGCAATGCAGATAGTGGTATGCAGGTATCACGAAAAGGAAAAGAGAAGGTTGATCAGCCCATGTTTGATGTGAATGCAGGTCACTCTTATGTGGATGGTGAATCCAGTGGCTCAGAACAGAGCATTGATGATGAGTTGGGTATTCCTTCTATTGTTACACCTGGAGTAAGGAAGACCAGGGATGTTTTGAGAGCACCTGGGAGTGAACCTACTTTGCGCAGGTCTACAAGAGCTAGGTATCCTGTGGATAGGCTGAAATATGATGGATTTACAGCCATTCACTATGCATATATGGTCAAAGTGATACAGGAACCAGAACCCACATCTTTTGAGCAAGCCATGGGAAAAGAAAAATGGGAGAAAGCCATGGATGAAGAAATGGATGCCTTGGAAGCAAATGTTACATGGAAATTGGTACCTTTGCCTAAAGGTAAGAATGCAATTGGCTGTAAGTGGGTTTATAAGGTGAAGCACAATGCAGATGGTTCTGTGAACAGATACAAGGCAAGATTAGTAGTCAAGGGGTATGCACAAACATATGGCATTGACTATGAAGAAACATTTAGTCCGGTTGCAAGGATGGCAACCGTAAGAGCAGTCATTGCTATGGCTGCATCAAAGGGATGGTCTTTACATCAGATGGATGTAAAGAATGCCTTCTTGCATGGTGATTTGCAAGAAGAGGTCTATATGGAGCAGCCACTAGGTTATGTGCATGCTGTTCATCCTGAGTTTGTTTGCAGGTTGAAGAAAGCCTTGTATGGCTTGAAGCAAGCACCTAGAGCATGGTCTGACAAGATAGGACAGTATCTTGTCACTATTGGCTTTCAGATTTCCAAGGCAGATTTCTCACTTTATGTGAGAAAAACAGAGAAAGGTATTATGCTGCTTGTCATTTATGTTGATGATTTGATTATGACAGGTGACAGTGATGAAGATATCCTTCATGTGAAAATGCTATTGAAGCAGAAGTTTGAGATGAAGGATTTGGGAGAGCTGCGTTATTTCTTGGGCATTGAGGTGATTAGATCACCAAGTGGGATACAGCTCTTGCAGAGGCAGTATGGATTGGACATGCTGTCCAAATATGGGATGACAGGCTGTAAGCCTATTTCAATTCCTTTGGAGCAAAATGTGAAGCTGAGCACAGATGCAGGTGAGCTTCTAGAAGACCCTACTATGTACAGACGCATAGTAGGAAGTTTGATTTATATGACTATTACCAGGCCAGATTTGAGCTATGCTGTTGGATTGGTAAGTCAGTTTATGCAGGCTCCAAGGAAACCACATTTGGATGCGGCTAGACGCATACTTAGGTATGTGAAGTCCACATTGCAGTATGGACTATTTTATGAGACTGGGGTTCAGATACAGTTGCATGGATACACTGATGCTGATTGGGCTGGTAGTATTTCTGATAGACGATCTACCAGTGGATATGTATTCTCTTTTGGGAGTGCTGCAGTCACTTGGAGCAGCAAGAAACAGCCTACAGTTGCCTTGTCGAGCACAGAGGCTGAGTACAGGGGTGCAGCAATGGCTGCATGTGAGGTAGCTTGGTTGCATAAGCTACTTTATGATATGCATCAGTCTACAGATGGGCCAGTTGTCATTTATTGTGACAACATGAGTAGTATACACTTGGCAAATAACCCAGTCTATCATGCTAGAACAAAGCACATTGAGGTGCATTATCACTATGTGCGAGAGAGGGTTTTACTAGGTCTTATTGATCTAGTTTATGTCAGCACAGAGGATCAGGTAGCTGACATATTCACGAAGGCATTGGGCGCAGAGAAGCTGCGCAAGTTCAGAGACCTGCTTGGTGTGCAGGAATTGGGATTGAGCTCGAGGGGGAGTGTTGAGATATCGAGCTCCACTCGTGATACGCCAGGGTGACCGTTGTATATTTATGTCACCGACTTGTCAGTTGCAGACGCGGTTGGTACACCGCCCATGAATAATAGCTACATGATAGCTATCCTTATCTACTCTAGTTCGTGGCTCAGTTAGTATGCCACCTTAGTTAGTTGAGTTTGGTTTGAGACCCATATATAGGGTTCTTCTATTTCTTTGTACTTGAGTTCTTTTTGGCTTACACAACTAAGAAGAGGAAAACTGTTTTCAGCCTCCACCCTTGTGTGTCTTCCCCCATTGTGCAAGCAAGAAAGCTTCAAGCGAGACTCCTTCCTTCTCTCCCACAATCTTGACAGTAATGGGGCTACAGCAATTAGTCGAGGAGTGCTCCTTGTGTATGTGCTTTGAGGTGTTAGACATCAATCCGTTTGGGTACTCCCTATGAGGAGTTGGGAAGGGATCCATTAGACCATAAACGATACAAATGCGTGTTTAAGTTAGATTAGTGTGTATAGCCTCTAGACGTTTGTGGTCGCGAGGCTGTGGGGTGTTCTGATTGAGCATAGAGGCCTTCGCAGGGCCTTAAAGTCAATGTTGAGCCCATTTTTGGTCCCAACAGGTGGTGCATTTTTTGAAAGCCGCTAATAAGTGGCAGTGTTTGAATCTTGGTTGATAGGGACCAATTGATTAGTGTATGCCAAAAGGCAATGAAACAGATCCAAAATACTATTCAAGTTGAGCTTCAGAAGCAAGAAAGAGCTAAAAGGGCTAGATGGTGGGCCGAAATTATTAGGTCTTTTTCTCAATGGAGCAACCCAATATCCCTACAAGGGAGGGGTCAGAGGAGAGAGAAAGACTGAATTTGCATCTCTACATCCAAGCAGCCATTCCTTGCGTGAAGATTGGTGATAGGGAGTGAAGGAGGATACAGATTGTGTCTTTGGATCTATGGGTTGTTTGTCATCCCCCAACACTCGTCTTATCAAATCGATAACATGGTGCCCTTTCCTTGCTGTCCACATGAAAAAAATGTTCCCTCTCAATTGTCAAATTTTTGGGGGACAATGGCCCCCAAGGGCCATGCCCTTTCAAATCTTGGCCTAATTTGACCACCCAAGTGTCCCGGCCTCCAATTCCTCCCACGTCTTATGCTCGATTCTGCGTCTGGAAAATTTTGCGTGTCCATCTTGAAGTCCTAAACTCCCGGGAACTTGTCTTGCTTTGATCTGCTTACTGGAAAAAATTATGAAAAATCCACAACCACTGTAAAGGTCCTCGTCTTTTTAAATAATTTGAATTCTTGTCTTCCATGGCCACTTAAAAGTGTTGAATATGTGTCTTCCACTTCCGTCCATCTTTAAATACAGCTTTAAAATGACATATTTTGGCACGTCTCTGGCTCTTTTTTGGCTTAAAATCCTACTCTCAGGAGGGGAGAAATAAAGAGAGAGAAAGAGAGAGAGATAGGGAGGGAGTGAGGGAGGGAGGGAGGTGTACCTACCTGCCTATGAGATTAAGAAAATATTCCACAACTTGAGGGAGGGGGGAGGTGCTGTGTCATAGGGAGTGTGTGACCTTATATAACCACTTTGAGATAGTGGGGCATTAAATGCATGTTAGATAGAGAGAGAGAGAGAGATGGAAAAAGGGCAATAGAGAGACATGTGTCGTACGAAGAGAGAGCCATGAGAGGGGGGGAGGGGTACTTATCATATTTTTCTACACAAAATATGGAGGCATCAACAACCCATTCCTTAGCGATAGAATGATCCTAGTCTACATGTGCTCTCTCTCTTTAGCCATCCTGGCCCACATGCACTCTCTCTTGCATAACCTAGACCCTAAACCCAAATAACTAAAATAGATGTTGGTAACAATGACCCCTTTCTTAGCGGCTGCAAAACGATCCTAATCCACATGCACTTACACTCTCTTTTCATCCCCTCCAAAATAAACCTAAATAACTAACATAGATTTGGGCGCTGGCGCAACGATCCCTTTCTTGGTGGTAGAATGATCTTAATCCATATGCTCTTGCACTCTCTTTTCATCCCCTCCAAAAAAAATCCCATACAACTAACATAGTAATATAATATCATATTAATTGATTGATTAATATTACTATACTACACGTTGATTTATATGAAATGATTAATACTAACATATAAATTAATATATAAGTTAATTAATATTAATATACCAATGGTTCATGGTACAAAGCAGAACACGTGGTAAATCAAGCAAATCAAATCACAATCATAAACAAAGACCTTAGTGGAAAAATCCAACAAATCAAACATCTCAACTATTAAATACAAACAATATTATAATACATAAGAGGATTTGAATAACTCAATAGATTGAAAAAGACAAGAGAAAAACACATGATTGGGCCTAACCTTCCCTATGACAAAAGCCATGGTTTGCCATTTTTAATTATATATTATAGTTTTACATAGATATTTGCATTCATATCTTATATATAATTACAAAGAAAGTATAAATATCAATTGAAATATAGAGTTTTAAGAGTCAAGAGGTATCCTATAACATGCTGCAATTGCGCTAGAAAATTTTGTGCTCTGAATCCTAATGTTTTGGCATCACCATCACGTCTAGAGCATGCCAAAACCCCCAAAACGACTCTTGAAGCTTTGAATTCCGATTCCAAATGAGGGAGCAACGAAAAAACTCAATTTTCACCCTTTCTCCTGTCTTGCGCGTGACCATGTTGCTTTTATAAAGAAAGTTAGAAAAGCCTTCTAAACTTAACCACATTAAGAAAGTAGCAAGGTATTCCATAAAGAAAGCTTATTTCAATAAAAGCATATCTTAAATCTCATATTCTAAAATAATCTATATTAAAAATAGATAAATTATTAGTACTAAGGATAATGATCTAATTATTACTAAAGAAGTCTAAACTTATAACTTACAAATAGAGTAATAATTTTAATAATACAATATCATATAAATACATAATATTATATATTATACTTAAGATAAATAATTGTAATTATAAAATTTACGCTTGGACTTACGCTAACACCTAGTGCTACCCAAAGTCACCGCTACCTGCTCTATACATCAACTAAAGCATTCACAATTGTTAGAAAATAATAATATAAAACCCACAAAAGTGAATATCTAGCAATCTTTAGTTACAAAATAATTAAATAGGTTGGAACTCTATCCTAACCTTAATTTAATTCGAGTGTACTCTAAACTCATAAACGTCTATTAACTTGATATGTATTTTGCGGAATCACTCGCTGTGGAATTACCCATGTGTACATTAAATTAATATGACGCCCAAAAAGGACAGGGTCAACTTCTCGCACAAGGAATCAACATTGTGTATATGAGCCCTAGCAAATATATATAGTTTTACGGAATCCACCGAAAAACCTCACGTTCCACCGTGGAATATGCCTCTTGATATCAATTCATTTCATATTAGTTGATCATTATAATAACTAATTAATACAAATAGTTCATATGCATGAACTAATGAATAAGCTAAGTAACATCAATTAATAATTTAATTAATAATCTTATTTATATAATTTGATTGATACACTAATTGACTAATCAATAAACTAATTGATATTGTTTAATTGATTTATGTGTGTCGATTAATTTTTATAGTAATAAAAATTTATTAATAATTTAATTAATAAAATAATATTAATCAATTGAGTAATTAATAATACTAATTATTAAATTAAAATGTGATAAAATTATTTAATAAAAATTAATAAAGTAAATGTATAAAATTAAAATTAGTGATTGCAACTTAAACTAAAAATATTGATTGCTTGTTAATAGTTATTTTAATTTATTTTAATTTAAGTAATTTATAAATAATAAATAAATATTAGGTTATTATTTATTAGTTATTAATTTTAAGTAATTAGTTATTGGTTATTAGTAATTAAACTAAATCAATTTAAAAAAGTATTAATAAAATGAGAAACTTTGTTACTTATTTAATTTTATTAATTATTGAATTATTTTAAATAATTAATACGTTTGTTAGTGAATTGATATAAATTAGCTAGTTAATACTTAGATAGAAATTTTTGTTAGTTAATTAGTATTATTTTTATTAATAGTCAGTTCGCTAATTAATTCATTATTACTTTAATTAGTTAATTTTTAATTAATAATTAATAACTCTACTAGTTAATTAATTTAATTAGATAGTTAATTTTGTTAATGGTTAGTATTTTGTGAGTTGAAAAAATTCAATTAACTAATTATTCTGTTTAATTACTTGATTAATAGTGAATTAAATTTTTTATTGATAATTTTTTGAAAATATTTTTAAATTAGTTTTGAAATATTTAATAATTATTTTTTAAAAATTAAAAATTAGTCATTATTAAATAATTTATAGCTAGTTAAAAAGTAATTAATAATTATTATTGACTAGTAATTGGTTGATAATTAGTAGGTAATACTTAATAATTAGTTACCAAAATCCACCAAGGAAAATCGAAACCATTAGTTTCTAAATAAAATTAATAATTGATCATTAGTATCTAATAGTTAAAATATAACTAGTAACCAATAATTAATAATGAATAACTATTAACTATTAAAAACTAAAATTTAACTAGTAACTAATATCTATTTAAGTAGTTAATCTTTTAATCACTTTATTAATTAATGATTAAAAATTAGATATCTATGTATCTCATAAAGTTAATTAAGTAATTATTAGTTAATTAGTTGAGAAAATGGGAGAAGAGAGAGAAAGATTGATGAGAGAGAGAGAGCATGTGATATGAGTATATTTTTCTCATTTAAAAAGGGTTGTCGGCAGCTCCTTATCAGATGAAAATATTTTTCGGCAATCCATTCTTAGTGAGAGTAAATTTTCACCCAACTGGATTTATGGGTTTTTTCTGCGCCCAATAAGGGGCTACTAATAACCCCTTCTCGACAAAAAAATAAATCACACTGCTAAAAATAGACAACTTGGGGAGAAGAGAGAGCAACAAAGTGAGGGGTTTTTTTCCACCCAAGGGGCTATCGATGACCCCTTCTTGTTAAAAAGGAAAAACCCACATGTCCGATAATAGAGAGCACGGGAGAAAAAGAGAGTAACAAAGTAGTGAGAGAGGGATGAGAGAGAGAGAGAGCATGTAATATGTACTATTTTTTCTCACTAAGAAGGCATAGCTGGCAGCCCCTTCTTGGGTGAAAAAGGAAAGCTACAAATGTATCATGTACTATTTTCTCATCCAAGAAGGGACTATCAACTATGCCTTCTTGGCGAGAAAAAATAGTACATATTGCCTTCCTCTCTCTCTCTCTCTCGTTCCCTCTCCTACCACTTTGTTACCCTTCTTCCCCCATGCTCTCTATCCTTGGACCTATGGGTTTTTTTTCCACTAAGAAGGGGTCACTCACAACCCCTTCTTGGGGAAAAAAAAACCCACACTTTGTTGCTCTCTCTTTTCCCTATGTTGTTTATTCTCAAACTTGTGGTGTTTTTTTTTCTAAGAAGGGATTGTTGTTGGTAGCTCCTTATTGGGTGGAAAAAACCCACAAATCTAGTTGGACGAAATTTTACCCTTGCTAGGAATGGGTCGCCAAAAAAAAAAACATTTGATAAGGGGCTACCAACAACCCCCATTTGGCCAGAAAAAATTACATATATTGCATAATCTCTCTTTCCCCCCTCTCTCATCACTTTCTCTCTCTCCCCATCAATTTTTCTCTTCTTCACCTATGAAAAAGACCCATCCCCCCCCCCCCCCCCCCTTTTCACATTGTGAATCATTCCCATGACTCTTGATATGTGGCTCTCTCTCTATCCCTCCTCACCCACTCTTCTTCATCTTTAAAAGGACTCCCCTCCCCTTGCAATTCAAGTTCATGTTTTTTTCCCCTTATTGTTGGCATGGTTCTCTCTCTCCCCCCTCTCTCTCTCCACTTCTCTCTCTCTCTCTCTCTCTCTCTCTCTCTCTCTCTCTCTCAATTGGTATTTCAAAAGATAAGATCATGTCACCCTTTTCAAGGGTGATGAAAGAATAGAAGAAGGTTTGATCTGACAAATGTTCCCCTTGCCGAGCTTGCTCCTTGGATGAGTGGGATTTCTTGTCATTGGCGTGCATCAGAGAGGTGTGAAGGCCTGTAGAAAAGGCAATACTGAGATTGACATTGAGGAAAACACAATTGGGCAATGGACAATGGAACACATGGTAAGAAACCTCTCTCTTGATTTTTGTTACGGCCTCTTTATCTCCCCCTCTTACCCTATTTTGGATCATTGTTTGTAAGAAAGAGAGCGATGACCAAACAAGTCTCCCAAGGACTCTCACTTGCCCCCACAACCTAGAGCAAGATAGGCTGTTATCACCAACAGCATGCAATCACAAGGGGAGAGTCACCCTCTAAGAGCGAGGGGAAGAGCAACACAAGCATGATCATTGTAATATTTCCACATAATTAAAAATTACTTGGTTAGTTCGAAAGTTAGTTAGTTAATTAATAAGTTAGTAAGATTACTATTTAAAGACTAACTAAAGTAAAAACTAACTAGCACTAATAATTAATGATTTTTTAAAAGTATATGTTAAAAAAACCAAGAGTCGTAATCCAATATTTTTCTCGGATTGACAAGGACCATAGCCACCCTTCACGGAAGTTACAACGTGAATGAGAGTTATGAGCCGTATTAATCACTAGTATTAATGTGTATAGTATGGATGGTCCAAAAATATTAGATTTTTGGGCAAAAACTAGCATATTTTAGATATTATCCTAAAAAGATATGGATATTTTTAGAACTGGATGTCATTTTAGAAAAAAGACAAGTGATGTTTTAATTAGGTTTGGAGATTTCATAAAAGAAAAAAAAAGAGAGAGATTGGTGAAATCGTGCGCGCTGCAATCGTAGTTTGCAGGCAGTAGGTAGAACTTGGAACAAGGAGAAAAAGGAGTGATCTAAAATATTTCTAATCAAGTGTCTTGGGGTTTTACCCCCCCTTTCAAAGTCAATGGAACAATCAGATTTATGATTTGAGTATCGAATCATTGATTTTTCCAAGATCTCCTCCACAAAGAGCTCTTTTTCTCAGTCACAACCCATCTACTCTAATTCACTATAAATATGAGGCATGGGGAGACACAAGAAAGCACAAGGAGACCTTGAGATGGTGCAAGAGAGAGGTAGAAGGGTGCCCCTCCAAGAGATTGTGAGAAGGATCTTGAGAGAGAGAGAGAGAGAGAGAGGAGTTACTCCGAGAGGCTACAAGGGAGAGAGTTAGCTCAATTTCCCCTATCCTGGTCTTCGACTAAGCCATCTTCTCTTATGCTCTTCCATCTCAAAATCCATTCCTTCCTTATCTCTTGAATCTACTTGTGGACGATGGCCCCCAATCGAAGAATGTTGCATACAGATGGCAATCCTACAACCAGCAACGAAGCTTCAAGTGAAGGCATCACTATCAATCCAACTACAGTATCGGTCGTAAGTAATGTATTTCCAAATTGACAGATGCTTGCTTTGATTCTCATATGAGATACGTTAGGCCCCATACTATGATACATAAGTATAGATCATCGAAAATGATAAATTTTATCTCACATATTCAAAAGATGGAGCTTGCAAAGTGCATGTATCAAGGGAAGCTAATTGCACCTAGTTGCATATGGCCTATTTATTTATAGAGCAATTACAAGGAAGAATCGGTCAGGGGTTATGAATGGCATAATAAAAAAAAGAATGACATTAAAAATTGTGCATACAAGTGTTAAGTAAATTTTGCATAGAATCGCTCTTTGAATCTCAAGGGGGAGAGCGAATATGCGATGGAATTGTTATCGCATCTATTCTTGTATTACTTGGAAAAAATACAATTGATTTTTTTTGGTTGATCAAACAACACCCTAAATGCTTGTACATTCAACTGATTTTTGGATTGTGGTTTGGATGATTACTCCAAGTGCTTGTGATTTATGGTAAATTCATGGCGGGGTTTATGAGATAACAAATTTCTATGGGGAATAAAGGAATGTTTTCTTGGAAGATGATATTAGGGCTAAATGCCTTGATTGTGCTTGATTCTTAATTGTATTAGTTAAGGAAGGATATTTTGCATGGGTGGATCATCTCCAAGGTCACGCCGCACTTCAACATGAGAGGACACTGCTCGATTCATGAGCCGGAGGTCGAGTGGTGAAAAGGCCAACCACAGAAGTTGTGTCTCACTCCTAGGTCACTTGGGGTCAGTGGAGCTCTGGACACCCCTTCCCTAGTTCGGAACAGAGTTGTAGACTGCCGTGAGCCCAATGTTTAGGGTGTTGGAAGATCCTATTCTAGATAAAGGATGGAAATTATGGTGTCATGTGATTTGGACCGGGTACTTCTGTTGGACAGAAGGGATACATAATTTCTCTTGTATAGGTAGGAGACAAAGATTAACGTGAAGATAAGTTAATGAATTTGTTTGAACTTGTTTGTCAAAGGATTGCTTGCTTTGTATTTGTGTTTGTGCCATAAATTACGCGAACGAGCCCTATTCCCTAAAAGGCCTAATTAAGGAAGTTGATTTTGAATGTCACACATAAATGTGATAGGACCTAATTAGAAAACTAAAGCTATCAAGGGAAGCGGGTGGGCAGAACTCTCGGTGGGTCCATGACCTTTAGGCAATGCTAGGTCATGCCGTTTTAGGGGACCGGAATGGGACTATTCCCTACGGGCAGAGAGGTTGAGCGGTGCATCCCTCTTGTTTCCCATTCTCTTCGAACCAAGTGTGGCATGCATTTGCTTTGGCTTGGGTGTCTTTGCGCAAAGTAGGATGTCTAGGACCGGACGCTAGAATGCAATCAGGAAACCTTAACCACTAGGAACCCAGATTTTAGGTCGATCCTAGTGGGTTCAATGCTCTGTTGTGAAGTGGACTCGAGAAACCCTAGGCGAAAAATCCCGTAACATTCCATGGGAGTGCCGGGCGGCGTTACTTAGATTCGTCTCTTGATGGATCGCTAAAAACGTGCCTGCTGGTTAGCCGATGGGCACGTTACAATCATTGACTTCCATTGAGCTACAGGTAGCCATTGCAATTGCATGTGGGGAAGGAGTGACATCAGGAGAAGTTGGGCACGCTTTGATGATGCAAACGAGGAAGGACAAGAGAAAGCTCCTAGTATCGCAGAGTGATACTCACGAGGAAAACTATCAAAGCATCAAGTCCTTTAGTACACAACATGCATGTAGCCACGTACAAAGCAAGAAGAAGTGAACACAAAGAACTGAAAATAAGTGCATGACAAAGGTTGGGGATATGACTAGGGAGACTACTCTCATAGTCACTTGTGATAAACGTATTGTGCAAGCATGCATTGAAGACTAGTTGGAAACATTGACAATGAGTGCTTGTAAGAGATGGTAGTATGATTTAGATTATAGTTTTTATTTCTTTACATTGATGTGGACATTACTTCATCATCTCATTCAGATGATGTGAACATCCACCCCTTTGCCACCCATCCCATTATATCGTTTGGTTTCCATGACTACAATTAGATAAGTTATATCAAGGTAGAAGAAACTCTCAAAGATCTTTTTTAGCAATGGGTACATTAGAGGGATGGGTACATTCATAGTATCATTAGAGACTCTAAGGCACTCGTGCAAGGAGGTTGATGATACGATCAGAAATGAGTGGGACCCCCATTGATTGAAGAAGCATGAGGACTTTGAAGTAGAATTCAATAGCACTGATTGGGCCATTTTGTCAAATTACATGTTTTATTTTTGGTATGGTAACCGTAAGGTCATAGCATGGATGAATGAGATACACACATGTGAGTGGACCTAAACTATAGGACCATAACATTTTGTAATGTGTTTGTTGCTAACATCATCATTAACATAATTGATTGTTTGAAATAGCCTTTTGAGATAATTCTAGACAATATATGTACAATGATTTTATCGCCTTGTGAAAGTTACAAGTGTGGCAAAGGGGGAGATTTTGTCAGCTATATCTAATAGGTATGCAATGGACCATGAGACCCTATTATAGAATATATATAGGCTGGCACAAAAGGGAGTTGTCCAGACCTTATTTGCAAAGTAAGGATGCTAGGATAGACTGACCATGCAACTATTTTTGACAAGTTAACTGATGAGGCAAAGGCATGGGTGCAAACACACAGAAAGATGGCGCCCATTCTCACACGGTACAAGGCACTATTGATTACACTTTCCCACCTCATGTGAAAGGTAGGTAGTTCTTCAAGCTAAGTTAACAATGTTTTTCCTTATGCATTTTTTCCCAATGCAATGGCATTATCCTTAATTACCAACTGCAGTGGACGAGTATGATATAGCAATGTGACCAATCGAATAGAAACAAACATAGCTCTTCAACTTTGAGTATAGAACCAAGTGGGGTGAAGCATACTATAGTGTTAATAAAAATCTCATCAAGAAAGCTCAATGTTTGCTAAGAGTTACAGACCCCAACCTTAGAGGGAAGTGGTATCAATAAGTTGCTCCCTCTTTGTACCTACCATCGATATGTACTTAAACTACATTGGTCAAGAGTAACAATGTTTTTGTCAATGTAGTACTATCTCATGCTTAGAGTGGGGCTCCAATATAGGGGGTGTATTGAATGAGGAGAGAGTATATACATTGGCATCCTCAAAGCTAAACAAGGCAAATCGTGTAAGGATATTGAAGGCCATGGAGAGTTCTTATAGGAAAATTTGAACATTTATGGGCATGCCTAAACATAGGTTATTCTTGTTTGCCTATATTATGTGCACCATAAGTCTGATGAATTGGGATTAAATGGCATAACTTTGATTCGAGAAGATGGAAACATACCATTTTGAAGTTGGGTAAGACAAGGGACCTTTTGGGCAATGTCGCAAGATGGCAAAAAGAGATTGCTTTTGAGTTGGGAGGACTATTATAACATTTGAGTGGAGCACGATTTGTTCTTCTTATACATGCGAGAGATAAAGAGAAAACATCGAGAATAAATATTTCGCACCATCATCCATGATTTCAAGCCAAATGAAGATATAGAGTCACATAAGTCAACAGAGTTAGCAACATGGAGGCTTTTGTATAGATAGTTCACAATATCCTTCTTTAATATCATATTTGCGGTGGTATCTTGCCAATCCATTCCAAAAATGTAATGGTGACTTTGCAAGTCAGGTTCACATATGGGAAGATGGAGAGTGGGGCTTTACAAACTCTACCGGGAGAATGCGAGGACTGGGCAAACCTATAAGATTATTAGTGCATGTATGAGGATTACTAGATATAGCAAGAGTGGGATGAGGAGATATATCGAACATGCCCGATTTTCCTCAGCTATCGAGAAGGTAAATACCCCTCCAATGAGAAGGGTTTGCATAAAAAATACTCAAGGAAAAAAAAATACAATAGACATAAGGATCTAGAGGCATGGTAAGTAAAATGAGTTGCATTCTTAGGAGAATATTGCACTTTGTTATCTCCTAATAAAGATACTATGATGGATTTATGAAAAACTCATACTAGTAGTGTGGTTGCAGAAAAAAGAAAACAAAAGAGCAAGCACATAGCTAATATCATTGAAGAGAGACCAACAGAAGATTGGCCATAATCACCAATTAATTTGGTTTCTCCACACCCAAAAGGTTTGATGTTTTGAAGTACTATAGCCAAGACATCTCTTGTGTCCCCATAGTGAAAATATTTCATTAAATATGAATGGTAACCACCAAACCATGTAGGCCCCTTGATTGATACCACTGAAGAGCAGATCACAATGGAAGGTACCACCGAGGAGGTCCATGTCATTGGCATGGATAGAAGGATACGGCAAGTTCTTTCAAAACTTGTGGTGGAGAGTGTTACCTTACACACGGCTATAGAGAGTTGCATAGGGATGTTAAGGATAGTATTAACCTTCCTACATCAGTAGAGGTGGAAATGGAAGAGGATAAATACCCTAAAAGGTTGGAACTAGATCATGATGAATATGAAAATTTTAATGACCTAGTGCTAATCCAAAGGAGAGGACTAAATGCCCTCCTCCTTATAGGGATCTCCCAGTATTTCATGGGTTGGTAAATGAGGACCCAATGTTGCACTTAAAAGAATATGGCCTAACTTGCCTTGCAAGTGGGTTCAATGATATTCATCAGATGCTTGTATTTTCTAGCACCTTGAAGGGAGAAGCTAGGAAATGGTACTGGAGCAGCCTCCCAAGATGGTCAATCAAATCATTCAAGGAGTTGTTCAATAAATTTTTAGATGAATATGAAAAGAAGGTGCCTATGATCCAGGTCTTCGGGCAACTTTTGCATATAAGACATGAGTCTTATCCTTCTGCTAAAGAATACACTCAAGCCTTTGATGATATTCTTAGGATTTGTCCAAGAAGAGCTACTATGTTGCCTAAGGATGTGCTATGTGAGCTCTTTATAAGCGGCTTAGAGATTAATACGCAAGTCCAAGTGAGGATGCAAGATCCTAAGTCATTAAGTGAGGCCAAGATACACACAATTGACTATGAGAAGTATATTTGAAGATGTTGGGAAAACTTTTGGAGTTTCCCCTGCTTGTTGCAAGTACATCCAAATGTCTAGCCAATTTTGCAAATAGAAAATCCTTTTGCTAATTCCAAGACACCTTGTGTAGGGGACCTTGGTAGCCAAAATCTCCAAGCAGGAAATGGCAATCCTATGAGCAGTGATAAGCCACCTCTTGGGGATAAAAAGATTCCAAGCCAAGTAAGCCCCATCAAGGTTTGCAACACTTCCACGAGAGGTAGTTGCGGTGGCAGAATTTATAGAACCATTGGGCCTATGAGTGTGGATGAGTGTCCCATCATGGTTCTAGTGGTGCTCCTAGTAAGGCTCATGAGAAGCCTTTTAGGGATAAATCATGCTTTCGAGTAAATGCTATTTCTTTTAGTAAAAGCATGGTTCCTATGGCTAAGCAGTTTTGCAGAGTGGACAAAGGCAAGGAAAGATATCTCATATGAAGAAGATGTAGCATGCCCAAGGTCCACCACCTATGCTCGATGGAAGTCATAAGGATGTGAGGCCATCTAGCAATAACAATAAGTCCGCTTTGAGTCCATTAGACTAATGAGGTAGTATAAGAATATTAAAAAAAATATGAGATGGATTTGGAGACCCAAAATTTATAAATGTGTGGTTGGTGTGCCAGATGAAAGGCCAGGAATTCCATGTGGATATGCCTTGACGATTTCCCAAGTGGATGAGATCAATGGCCATAATGACACAATGACAATATGCACAGCCCTAAGTTGCATCTAGGTGATGGGCCTAGGGTTGAAGTTCTATCTAGCTTGGGTTGCAGCATTGACCTGTGCCAAAATCCAAATAGGGAAGGTTCGAATGAGCACAAAGCTGTGATCCATGAGCCCAATGAGGTAATTCATTTAGCTCATAGTGCCCAAGAAGAGATGGCCCTTATTACTGAGATATCAGTAGAAAGGCTTGGGTTAGTGGATCTACAAAAGGCCAAGATGACTCACATAAGTAGTATGTGACTAGCCCTCACATCTCATGATATCTTTGGTCTCGGCTAGCCAAATAAGATGCAGTATATATGCTAAAAAGACCATCCACTAAATGAAGCCCAATGAGCTATTTTCGTTAGCCAAGAGGGTTGATTTTTGTTGAGTTTAAGTGTTTTATTTCTTTAGGCCAAGAGGGCCATATGCATGTTTGGTGCAGGTACATTTAATGGTTTTATGTGATTGCATCATACAGGTTGACAAAGTCAGTGGAGGGAGCCTTTGCTGTGGAGGAGCTTCTTATGGCCACTCTAGGTGGTTTCGTCCCCTTTACGAGTCTTTTCCCTTGAGTAGATAACAATATATGTGTATGTAAGGGTTACTCTCGTTTCGTTTGTTGGGACCGGTGTCATCGTGTTGGGGGGTCGAAGGTCTACCACTGGGGTTTAGAGCAGAATGGAGTGAAGGATTCAAGGTTAGGAGAGGGAGAAAGGAATGGGGTTTGATAGGTCTTGGGTTTGAGAGATGATTTAGTTGGAGAAGAAGACCTCAAGCTTTTTCATATACTTAGCTTACATGAATGGAATTAAAGACTTTGACTTGATTACATCAAATGCGTATGAGGTTAACAGACCAATACATAAAGATTTTATCTCAGATTTAATCCAAATACATATTTCAAAAGCAAGCTCAAACGGTTTCTATTTCATGAATGCCAATGAACAACAACTCCAAGATACAAGTATTTGAGTGGTAGACTCCACTACTTCCAAGACATAGATAAAAAACTCATAAAATGCATTGTCAAAACTTTTAATTCACTTCAGCCTTGTTTTAAAACAGTAATTTCCAGCCCATAAACAAGCTCCAAAAATGCACATAATCTCAAGAATAAGCCTCTCTAATTACTCTCAAATGAAGCCTTGATGTTTAGAGGTCAATACCATCACTTACAACCACATAGATCACTTGATTTCCCTTCAAATGGACAAGAATAGTGGGCTGCCCTATTTATGACATGTTTTAACAATCCAAAACAGCCCCATACACCTCCAAATAACTCCCCTTTGCTTGCCCCAAAGTCACTCAAGTACTTGGGCACAAGACGGGCTTCATTGGACCATCAATATGGTAGGATAATGGAAGAAGATGTACATAAGAGCAAGCTGAATACTTTACCTCAGTTTTTCCCTTTTATGGATTGTCATACCATTCATTTTCGTGATACCAAATGGATGGGTCAGAAAGACTCTCGCCTTCTTTGTTCGTATCTCCTCTCTTTCTTTAGTTTGCTCTGAGTTTGCATGCTTTAGAGCATGCACCATAGCCTTCAGCTCTCCCTCCATCTGCCACAGGTATGTGGGCCTGAAAATTGCGACAAAAAATGCGGGCTGCTCTTCCCTTAGCTCTCACACAAAAGTTTGACCATTTAGGTCACTTACAAGTCACATAAGTCCATTATTCCAGGTCCCATACAAACCTAGTGGACTTTTGGCACTTTTCTTGATTTCTAGGCAAATATTCCTCTTGAACCAATGTGATTTAACCTGCAGACTGTCAATTACCTCGTGTTGATCAAGTTGTGGGTTCCCATAGACTCAATTTTTGTCAATTTACATGGTACAACTGAAAATTGCATGTCAAGTTTCAAAAGAACTTATGAGATTAAGTGATATCTAAGTCAGATGTTGGGAAATAATGACTGAATTATTTAAGAAAATTTCTCATGTGGATCTTAATGAAGTTCTTCTACAAACATAAGGACTCTATAATTTATATCATGAACATAAAACTTTTTGACACCAACAATCAAGGCATGAAGTCCCATGTATAGGTTAGTATGTTTGTGGGAGATCTGAGTAGTTGTTGCCTCCTGCAAAGGCATTGTCAAGCACTGAAAGACCTATTTTAGAAGGTAGTTCTAGTGACCCTATTCTGCTAACCTACTAGGCGGCCATTCTAGGAGTTTCTGTTAGTTGTGAGGTAGTTAGAGAAGCCTGCACTTAAATATCAAGAGAAGAACAAGTTCTGAATCTAGCTAACAATAAATATATGGAAGTGTGTAAAAAGGGGTTCTAACCCCCCTAAAAATAGCAAAAGAAAGAAAGAAAAATCATTGAGCAGTTGTTCATTGCCTTGTGAAGGCCTTGTAGGTTCTTGGGGGATGAGTTAGACCCGGGGGATGCTTTGTCTTCCTAGGGGTGGCATCTTGCTGAAAAAACAAGAATACGAGAAGGTTGGAGCAAAAAAGGATTAAGTGTCACCTCACGAGGACTTGGTAGGTTCTTGGGTATCGAGATAGGACCTAAGGCCGATGCCCCTCAGCTCCCTCCTTTTCACATGCTCGAATATGGAAAATAAAGGCCTAAAAGGACAATGTGCTGAAAGACAATATTTGTTGATCAAGCTGCTATAGGAGTCCTCGCCTAGTAGGAGCTCCTAGTTGAGTTGTCCTTAGTTAGGAAAGTAGTTCAGACCACCACTTCGGATGACCTGTTTAATAGTTCTTTTTAGCTTGGTTGTATTGGAACAGTCGGTTAGTGACTAGCTTTAGGCTTCCTGTCAGAGTATGCTAGGCCTACTCCTCGTGGACTTCATGCTTTGGTTTTAATAGGGCGTAGGGTGAGAGCTGTGGAATGTTTTGTTGTGTATTTTTTTGTATCAGCTTGATGCTCTTTATGGTTGTGTTTATGTGCAGATCTGTTCGTGGGACTCGACGGGCTCAGTCGCCCTATCCCATGGTCGTCAATGAGAGGTAGATTTTAGGACCGGATTTGGACCCCCCGTTCTTGGAGCATTGGAGCCCGTTTTGGAGCTGGAAAGTGCCTAAGAGGCGTTAAAGAGCCAATTTTCATGAAAAATCAAACGGTGGTGGATGGTTGAGCTAGAGTTTTCCTAGATGCATTTTGACGTCAGGAACCCAACACAAGTCTTGGTTTGTTAATTGGAGGTCGTTCGACCCCCCATTTAATCCTTGCAAGGTTCGGCATTATAAAGCAGCTACTTGATCGGGAATCCATAAAGTGTATAGGAGAGGCCAGATTGATGGAGTTCGATGCCAGGAACCACCTGTCCAGTTGGATTGCAAATTAGAGTTTGTTTGGGCCTTCAAAATCGAAAAATCCATTTGTCGGGCATTGTGAATAGGAAAGGCTGAATCAGTTATTTTAATCTTGAAACCTTAATGAAAGATTAAAAAGGAAAAAAACCATTTGTCGGGTAGTGTGAATAGGAAAGGCTGAATTAGTTATTTTAATCTTGAAACCTTAATGAAGGATTAAAAAGGCCTCTCCCTTGCTGGCCGGGTGAGAGAGATGAAGATGGATTACTGATCCACACATAGTGCTCTCCGTTTTGGCTGTAAGCACATGTCATATGATTGAGAAATGAGAAATCTGATTTTTTACTCTTTCTCTCTCCTCCCTCTCTCTCCTGCAAGGGGTAATTCTTGCGTGTGAAGGGAGATGAAGCCCGGGTGGTGAATGCTTGTCCGACCTGGTACCAGATCACTTCCGAGTCGACTTGGGGCTGGAGATGGATGATTGGAGGTGGGTTGAGCATTAATGGTGGATTGTTCTGCTGTCCCCAATCCGGTTTTAGAAACTCACAACTATAAAAAAACCGGTAACTCTATTTTATAAAGGAAAAATGCTTCTTTTTGAGGTTTGGTTGTCCAAATGATGTTTGTATTGAATGAAAATTGGTAGAATTGTTTTTTATTGTATGTTTGATGATTCTATGTCAGAAAAATCAGAATACATAATGCCATAATGCTGAAAATAATTTTCTAAATCATGCATTTTACAAAGAAAATGGGGTTTTTTGTCATTTCGGGTTTGATAAAAAGGATGCATGAGGGATGGAATGTGGAAAATGAGTGATTCTCAGTTGTCATAATTAAAAAAAACAATAAATGCTCTATTTTCTTGATAAATAAATATGAAAAATAGCAAAAAATGGAAAAGATTAGGTTTTTATGCTTCAAAAAATAAGAAAAAATATGATTAATGTCTGTGAATGTTTAGCAAGGTTGAGGCATGGGCTTAAGCCTTAGATCACCCTTGTTTGTATGTTTTAGTGTGTTCTTATTGCTTTATAAATTGATAATGACAAAAAAATAAAACCCTACACCTATGCAACGATGCGACACATAAGCGGTAGGGGAAAAAGAGGGTTGTGGAAGTGTTTAAGTGCTGAAAATGAGGTAAAGTCTGATCTTTTGGTTGTGCATGTCATTTAGGACGATAATGATTTAAGTCTAAAGAGGCTAGTAGCACGAGGTAACTCAAGTGTCTTAGAGGTCTAGCTAGTGCAAGAGAGCCAGTGTCAGGCTCATTTTAGGTCCCGATAGGTAGTTGGTGGCTACTTGTATTATTCCAAGAGTACGGTGTATGTTCCATGGTATTTTGTATGTTGCTTACCACTATTGATTGCAATGGTACGGAGATGGAGAGAGAAAAAGGAATCGTGTAAATGGGTCAAGGTGACATGTCTAACCATAGGCGAGACAAGCTCCCTAGGTATGTCTTGACCTTGATGAGTCCTGAACAATTGTGGGGGATGTGTAAGGGGCTAGGGGACTAGGGACAGAGCCAGCCGACCAAGGTCACTGGATGTACCTAATTTGAGGGCCCCTAGGTATTGTGTTATGATCGTGAGTGCTTTTTTTTCATTTATTTTATTTTATTTTATTTTATTTTCTCCTTTTTTTGTGGATAACATGAATACAACCATTGCAATACGTTGAGACTAGCAGCCTTTCATTTGGATTGGGAAATGTCAAGATCCGAAGGCTATGAAAATGGATATTACAATGATGATTGTGTTACTAGCCTTGATGCTAGAGTAGTAGTTGTTGAGATGGGGAGATACACTTGAAATTTTACAAACCTCTTTGTAATGTGTGAGATATCGGTACAATTGAGTTAGCAACTGCACTGAACCAAATGTAGAGTTTGGCCAAGAAAGAGAGAGTGGCCAATGACTATGCTTTGGGCCATGCTCAAATGCAATGTGGGCATTCTGCAAGGGTGATTTTCTCTTCCAACAGTGAGGCTCCATCATGGCTCTTTGTTCTTGGTATTTCTGTTGCTTTTTCTGTAATGGCTCTTTGTGGGGTTGGTGGTCTTGTGGTAACTTGGACATTTGAACACTTTTGTATTGAGACCTGTACCATCATGTATCCACTTGACAACTCATGAGAGTACATGCAAGTCACATGCTTCAACTATAATGAATAGGTGCAATGCAAAGAGACATCACTTATCTAAATCCTATGGTGTTTGACTTCGATGCATATCACTTGCGCTTGATTATCTTTTTTTGTTAAAGACGTGAATTGTATTAGAAGTGGGCAAGGAAAGTTTGTACAGTTGGGGAACCTACCCCTTTTAACCACCTAAAAACTAAAAGTCATGGCCAGATAGCACTTAGTAAGCATCTTATACAAAATAGGGCTATTCTATTTGTTTGAGGCGAGGCGAGTTCAGGTGACCAGATGACTGAGGTACTGCATGCAAACCATCATCCTGATCCATCATGTGAGGGGCCAGAGTTCAAGTAGTCACGGAGAGCTGCGCATATTGATTCAGGCTATCTTGAGAGCTATTGGAGATGATGCCATGAGGGTTACTATCCAGTTGACTTGTTTTGTTAACCCTTGTGGAGGGGTTGCCTAGAGTTATTGTTGGTGGTGAGCTCCAATCGTTGGCTGGAATCCAAATGGTGTAGTCCCCAGTTGCTACCGTATTAAGAATACTTTGGAACAATTCAACAATTTCATTCTTGATTTTTGCTTATTTTTCCTCTTTCAAGCATCTAGCTCCCGAGTGTCTATGGAAGGTTAGCACGCCATGGGTTGCTACCCTCTTGGGATTCCTTTGAACCTTCCTCTTCTTAGTTTGGGGAGGAGTTCTTACGTTCGGCCTACATCTCGGGCGTTTCCACTTGGGGCCTCGTCTCAGCAAATACCTCTTCAGGGTAAGCACATAGCGTTCCAACTGTGGAGCTTGTGCCGTGTGCTCCCTTCTGCGGCGGTGGACAGCTTCCTTGCAAGCCAGCGACATGGGGTACTCCATGACTGGTGACTATTGAGGAACTTGCAAAATGTGAACCAAGGGTTATACCCTAAGGTAGGACGACAGAGCTACTCACATGAGAGGGATTAAATAGTGGGTTAACATGCTCATATGACGAGGAGGGGTGAGGCGAGTCATGTAGTATTTGCTGTAGAGGGGACGGCCCCTTTGATAATACTCGTCCTACCTCAAGTGTGGGACTGATTGCAGTTAGTAGCAGATCTTCACTCATGCCAAGTTGTGAGGACTGGCTGTGATGGAATGGAGTAGAGCACGTACCCAGAGGAATAGACCGAAAAAGGGGGGAAGCCAGTAGGAGAGGACAATGCCCAATCCACGCCCTTGAGGTGTTAGCCAAGGCTTCCATTGGGGGCAATGAGGGCTGCAGACCCTCCACCTGGAGGCGGGAATGGTCACACAACTTCTAGGCACGTGGTGAGAGCAGGACCTGAGAAGCTCAGCCTATCAAGCCCAAAATTTTTGTCCTGCGCTTGATTATCATTGCTTGTGCGTGTTGGCATTTATACACAATCACAAAACTCATTTTTTATTTATATACACATTTATAAATCCATGTCACTTCATGATGATAAAAACCAATTGTAGAACTCATGGAGTGTGGTACACCATCTAGTACTTGTGGCAACCTACTCAATAACAACAAATATTTTGCAACATGGAGTAGCATGGTACCTTGTCTGAGTCTACTCGCAACATGTAGCTCCTCCTCAGTGAGAATCTTATCAACCAGAGAGTTCTCTTGGCTAGTTCTTACTAAGTCCATACAATGAATGGTAGTTAGTACTCGAAAGGAAGTTGGCACCACATAGGTTGGGTCTCTTTGATACCGCCATTTGGCTAATCACTCCTCTGAGATTGTCATAATTTGGGCTCTAAGCCATTGTAGCACTGTTTTCAAACCAAAATTTTTCAAATTGACTTCGACCCTCTGATTGTTGCTTTAGTTGATCTATCTCTAAGAGATTTGGTTGGCAAACCACATTGTTGAATGTCACAGTTAAGCGTAGTTTGTTGACCTCCTCGTCAAAGATGAGTTGCATGCATTCATGTAGGAGCTTGTCATAGTGCTCATTAAGATATTCTTGCTCTTCCTAGGATAGAGAATATGGCAAGTATTCCTCAAGCTGCTTGTTAACCCCAACACGAAGAAATCAAAAGGAAATAAAAAAGACACAGGGCAAAGGCAGAAAAAAGGTAGCCCGATTGAAGAAAGAAGAGGAGAAAAGGCCAAAAGCACAAGGGCAACCTTAAAAGTCCAAGGCAAATGCAAAAGGGGAAATGTGCATTTTAAAATACAAAGGCGCACCCTAAAATCTTGTAAAAGAGTGCCAAGCTCTCTCCTGTGCAAATTGTAAAGATAGATAGGCAGTGGAGAAGAAGCAAGAAGGATAGGAAGGAAATAGGAAAAGAGGACCTAGGCCAATGGCCGATCATGTAAAAAGGGGATGACTGCCCAAGGAGGAGTAGGGCATGTGTAAAAGCTAAAAAGTGGAATAAGAAGCTCATTCTTGTGTGTGGCCAAAAGTAGCTCTCCTCCTCTTCTTCTTCTTCTTGTTTTTGCTTGCTTGAGCTTGTGCTTGAGAGAGGGAGTGTGAGAGTGTGAGGGAGTGAGTGTGTGAGGGTGAGGGACCGTGGGGTGGAGATGCTCTCCATCTTCTCCTCTCTTCTTCTCTTCTCTTCTCTTCTCTTACCTTGCTCGCAGTGATGGAGCTTGGAGCTTGGAGCAGGAGGATCGAGCTTGCTTGAAGCTTGTACTTGGATCGTGGAGCTGCCGGAGTGTGCGGGAGAGGAGGCAACTCGATTAGCATGAAGGTAAGCTCACTACACCCGATAGGCATGAGAGCACGTAGGCTATGTGAGAGGTAGCCATTAGCATTCGGCTTGAAATGCTTGAAGCAATAAGCGGTCAGTGGGTCTTGGCGGTCGAGCATGAGCTCCCACTACATTTTGGTTCCGTTGCCGGGACCAACGAATTCAAGCCTTGAGTGCTTGCCCGCTCCACATTGAGCGTTGAAGTAGGGTTTTTTCCGAACCGATGCTTGAGATAGGTAGGAAGTGAGGGGGTTGAAGATGGTATTCGATCCCCTTGGCAAGTAGGTTTTTTGCTTTTTTGAGGTTTATGTTGCGAGATGTAGTGTAGGTATTTACTTTGTGATTTGGATGCATTAGAGTAGGAGAAAACAAAGAAAAATAAAGAAAATAAGCATTAGGGTTTTTGCCATCAAAATAGGGAAAGAGGGTTTGATTTGCTTGCCGATTTGTACTTTGGAGGTTATTTGCTATTCCAGGGGTATAGAATCCTTCATTCATGTCTATTCTTGCATTCTGGAAGTTTGTGTGACCCCTTAAGACCAAAATCATAAAAAACGAAGCATTATTCATCAAATCTGCCAAAACTGCGCTACGTTCGGCCCATATGAGTGATGGCCATTCTGGGCTGAACCCCACAATCGGCCCTCGACTTGGCCGACTCAGCCCAAAAACTCATTCGGCCCCGCCGGTTGACTTGGCCCATTCACATTCGGCCCACTCGGCCCTCACACCCATTCAACCCTCAGCCTGGCCCACTTGGTCCTCGGCCCACACCCATTCGGCCCTCGGCCCTCGGCCGGCCAAATTTGGGACTTAGCCCAAAAACCACAAATTTTCCAGAATTCCATTTTGGCCAAAAACTGAGTTGCCACCACCAAAATAGACTCCAGAAATCGTATAGAGCCAAAGGCACATCATAGATCTATTACTAGGCTAAAATCCACAGCAAATAGTTCAAAAATTAGCTACTAGAGGTCCTCCCAATCATGCAGTGTATTTACCGTAACAGCCCTTCGGGCCAGGGGGGACTGCCCCCCCAGACCCCCACAGAGGGGGCTCTGCCCCCTCCGCACCTCCCCCGGTAGGCTGGAGAGAAAATGCGCACCGCAACAGGTCCTCCGGATTAGGCCCTAGTGTAGTAATGGCTCTACACAAGCATAGATCTTCACTTACAAAGCAACAAACAAAATCCCATACCCAAACAAAGACAAACAAAGACCCTAGAACCTCAACGGGCCAATCTAGCCATCAAGGGCAAAAGGGCCACACCACAAGAACACATGTACATTGTGTTCAAACTGTGTCTAGTCGAAGCAGAATGCAACATCATCAAGCTATCAATGCAAGGATGACTAGACATGACAGTCCTGACAATAGATGTACTTTGAGCAGCTCTGCACAGATGACCCAAGACCTCAGTAGAGAATCCATGTCTGACTGTGCAGTTAGGGACTCAAAGGCATGTATCGGAAGGCTTGAAGCTGTAAACCAAGACCCTAAAGATGAAGACATAGTGCCACCTGCTTATCTTAGGGTCAAAATCACTGCAAAAAGAGAGCATAGTGTTGATGCTCTCATTGATGAAGGAGTAGATTTCAATATCTTGACTTACGAAGCATGGACTCTACTAGGTCAACCAGAGCTCAAACTGACTGATGCAACTCTTAATCCTTATGGGAAACACCCACAAGCACTTCTAGGGAAGTGCAGAATCCTTGTAACTATTGAAATAGAAAGCTTGCAAGTCCTGTTCTATGTTCCTCCAAATAACGATAATTGTGGAAAGGAAATCCTCCTAGGAAGGCCCTTCAAAAAGGCAACGAAGTGTGAAGCCGACTATATAGCACATAGGATACACCTAGCAGTACTAGGTGTGAGGATAATCATGACTTTTAGCAAGGGCGACCTCACCAAACCTCAAGGGAAGGGCAAGGAGCATTCTGACTATCAAGAAATCCTAGTAATGAGAGTAAGGAGTTGTTGAAAGAGTTGATACAAGCGCAGGTTGAACGGAGAGAACCAGTGAGTGAGGCCATAGCTGAAACAAAAAGGTTAGGAGACAAGACCAAGGATAGGGTTTGGACTTACAAATATCATAGAAGACCACGAAAGAAGCCCAAGCCTTATAGATGAAGGCATCGATGGAGAGCTAGCACAACGCCACGATGGATATCCAAGGCGTTGCTTCGTGCTCAAGGGTATTATGCAGGAAACCGATGGAATTGGGTACCAAAACCCCCTGCTAAACCACGTCTGTCCACACAGAAGCCCAAATTATGTCAAAAGCAAAGAGGTGTAGGAGGAAACCTAAACGAAAATCCAAGTCTCGAACCAAAAATATTGGAGTGATTGAGCCCCTCACGATTGAAATCAAGAAACCAAACATGACCTATCAAAAATTAGATCCTTAGCCTAGTGTTCTTAGCAAGCAGATATCAGAGGTAACTGTCAAGCATGCACAAGGTCCACTAGTGCCCAAGGAGCCTTTGACTTCCCAAGAGGATAATGAGCACCATAGGCACAACATTGCTCAGGATAAGGCTGATTGCTCAACAAAGCTAATGACAGAATCTTCTAATAATCACGATCAAATTCTCCTGTCAGTGCCAAGCCTACGTAGGAGTCCCAAATCTCCTACATCCTCTTCACCTAAATGGACACAGGAAGCACGGTAGCAGTAGCCTCGTGCCGCTGCTCAACCTGCACAAGTGAATGCGCAAAGGGAAACAAAAGACACGATTACTTCTGATCTGCCTAAGGACTTGACACCGCAATCTACTAATGGTAGCCAGTCCACTGAACTAGCCACCACTACTTCCAATCAGGGACCACAGCAGTCACAACCTTTGGCCGTGACAACACCCATTGCGGAACATATCCTTAGCAATTCACCTTTGGAAGAGATGTCACAACAAACATCCTTGACACCTCCAATCCTTCCAAAGCACCTAAAGCCTAGCTTGAGGATAAATATCTCGAAGACTTGGCCAAAGAAATGGCGCATCTGACCAATGAACCAGAGATGAAGTGCATGGTGAAGCTTGATCACAAGCTGATAGCCATTACACGTGCATACGTCCATGTGGACATCGGAAGGCCAACACCAGAGCACACAAAGCTCATAGCTGAACCACTGACTTGGTATGAGCAGCAACATGTTTGTTTCTGCTATGCAGCTATTGTTGAAGAAGTCATGAAGGACATCCCAAAAGCCACAGCTAGAGAATTGCACTTGATACCCTCATTTTAAATAGCTCTATGTGAGAAAAACAAGGAAAAGCTTGAAGCAATCAAACGAAAAGGGAAAGGACAAGGTACCTTTGCAAAAAATTGGTACTCCAAACAGAGTTTGGCAGCCAAAATTGGCCATCGACTAATGACATTTGCTGAGTAAAGGAAAGCCCTTTGGACATCAATACATGATTCCACGCATGTTGCCCTGACCTCATTGAGAGTGTTGGCAACTGCCCATGATGTCCAGCTTTCTACCACTGTCCAAAAACATCCCTTGTATGATAAAGTGCTTCTAGAAGAAGATCTACACGTGGCTAGCAGGCTAGGAGTAGGGAGCATGGTACTTGATGTCAACGCATATGTATTCTGCCTCACTCAAGACCCCACAATCCTAGATCTCTATGCTTCCCATCAATACAACCATGACTTCTTAAATTGGTTTCTTCCAAGCCTACATGACAAAAACCCTAAACCGTCTCATGTTTCTACACTAGAGTCACCCAAACCTCTAGAGCAAGAGAACAACAGCTCTAAACACAACACTCACCTTGACAAGAAGCAATGGAGACAGGTTCTAATAGATAAGGACAAAAATCTAGAGCAAATACCTAACCAGGAGCAACTGTCAATGCAATCGAATGCGGGGCTGAACAGAGGAGAATTAGCTAGACAGCTAGACTCTCCAAAAAGAGAGGTAGTTGAACCCTCGCAACCTAGCAAGGTTGAAGATGCCTTCTGAGTGTAATACAAGGCTCCTGTGTGTCAGTAATGACTGAATGCATGCTGTCCATTCATGTTTACAGCAGTTCAGAAATGATTACAGGTCTGTGTCTGTCACTCCAGCTCATAACAGAGCTCCCACACAAGCATTTACTCCTTACACACTTCAAATACCTTCAATAGTGAGCATACATGCTCTATGAACCTTGTCCAGGCGCCCCACTGAAGATTGACAGGTTGTTGTCCACTCAGATCAGCATGCGCAGATTTTTAGATACAGGTTGCTGTCCATTCAGATCAGCAGGCGCAGATTTTCAGATACAGGTTCCTGTCCATTCAGATCAGTAGGCGTAGATTTTCAGATACAGGTTGCTGATTTTCAGGAGGCAGTCCACGATTTTCAGACACAGGTTGCTGATTTTCAGGAGGCAGTCCACGATTTTCAGAAGGCAGTCCACGCTGATTCCTTACTTTGACTATGGCTTCATTTGCAAGTTGTCATGCCCATTCTCCCACAGCCTCATGGATGAAGCTCTGATACCATGTTCAAAGAGTAGAGAGAGAGAAAGGGAAAGACTCTATATCCATGAGCCTTCAGGCTCTCAAGCTCATTTCTTCATTTCCACACACTATACTAAAAAGCACACACACACTACAAGATAAAGTGACCTAGTGTAAATGTAGACTAGACTGACTAACTCTAGTCAGGTCACTAACTGACTACTAACCCGACTTATTTAATGTTGTCACATGTAGACAGTTGTACACACTAGCTGTCATAGATGTCGGTCATAGATGAAGACACACTGATGGTGAGCTTGATTTCTAACAATTGGAACATGCCTCCATTGCTTCTTCTCAGATGGGGTGTTGTGTTTAGAGCTGTTTTTCTCTTGCTTTGGAGGTTTGGGTGACTCTCGTGTAGAACCAAGAGACGTTTAGGGTTCCTATCATGTAGGCTTGCACAAAACCAACTGAAAAAGTTAGGGTTGTATTGATGGGAAGTGTAGAGATCTAGGATTGCGGGTCTTGAGTGAGGCAGAAGACATATGCGGTGACATCAAGAACCATAGTCTCTACTCCTAGCGTACTAGCCATGCGTAGATCTTCTTCTAGAAGAAGATTATCATACAAGGGATGTTTTTGGACAGTGGTAGAAAGTTGGACCTCATGGACCACTGCCAACACTCGTAATGAGGTTGGGGCCATGTATGTGGGATCATGTATTGATGTCCAAACGACTTTCCTTTGCTCAATGAGTGTCATTAGTCGGTGGCCAATTTCTATTGCTAAAATTTGATTAGAGTACAATTTTTGCACAAAGTCACCTTGTCCTTTCCCTTTTTGTTTGATTGATTCGATCTTTTTCTTGTTTGTCCCACATTGAGCAGTATAGAGTGAGGGTATCAAGCGCAATTCTCTAGATGTGGCTTTTGGGATATCCTTTATGACTTCTTTATTGACAGCTACATAGCAGGAGCAAAAATGTTGTTGCTCATCCCAAGTTAGGGGTTCAACTATGAGCTTTATGTGCTCAGGTGTTGGCCTTCCAATATCCACATGGACATATGCATGTGCAATGGCAGTCAGCTTGTGATCAAGCTTCATTAGGCACTTCATCTCTGGTTCATTGGTCAGATGCACCATCTCCTTGGCCAAATCTTTGAGAGATTTCTCCCAATCCTAGGCTTTAGGTGTTTTGGAAGTGTTGAAGGTGTCCAGAATGTTGGTTGCAACATCTCTTCTGCAGGTGAATTGCTAAGGGCACATTCCACAAGGGGCATCGTCACGGCTAAGGACTGTGACTACCGTGATTCCTGATGGGAAGTAGTAGTGGCTAGTTCAATGGACTAGCTACTGTTGGTATACTGTGGTGTCAGGTCCTTAGGCAGATTGGAAGTGGTCGTGTCTCTTGTTGCCCTTTGAGCATTCACTTGTGTAGATCGAGAGCTAGTCACAATGGATTGCACATGTATATCCTTAGGTTGAGAACTAGGGTGGTGCCATGTCCAACCTCTTGGACATTTGGAAGCTTAGATGGAGATAGAGATAGGAATTGAGCAGTTGCACTTGATGACTGCTGTTGGGCTTCCTATGTCCATTTAGGGAAAGGGAGTGTAGGAGATTTGGGGCTCCTAGGTGAACTTGGCATTGACTGGAAGATTTGCTCATGGCTATTAGATGATTCTGTCATTTGTTTTGTTGAGAAATCAACCTTACCATGAGTAATATTGTGCCTATGATGCTTGTTATCCTCTTGGGAAATCAAAGGCTCATTGGGCACTAGTGGCTTTTGTGCACACTTGATGGTTGCATATGATATTCGCTTATTAAGCATGCTAGGCTGAGGATCTATCCTTCGAATAGTCCCATTTGGTTTCTTGATTTCAATCGTGAGGGGCTTGATCACCCCAATGTTTTTGACTCGAGACTTGTTCTTTCATTTAGATTTCCTCTTGCGCTTCTTTGCTCTTGATATGTCCTAGCCTTCAGCCTAATAGGGGTGGTTTGGTAGAGGGTTTTGGTACCCAAATCCATAAGTTACCTATGTAATACCCTTGAGCACGTAGCAATTGGATATCCATCGCAATATTGTGCTAGCTCTCCATTGATACCTTCCTCTATAAGGCTTGGGCTTCTTTTGTGGTCTTCTATGATACACATTGTCTCCTGACCTTCTTATTTCAAGTATGGCCTCACTCTTCAACTGTGGGAGCTCTCGCTCAACTGCCAAGACCCACGGACCACTTATTGTTTCAAGCGTTCCAAGCGAGCTCTAATGGCTATCTCTCACCTAGCCGACATGTCGTCGATCCTACGAGTGTAGTGAGCTTACCTTGATGCTCGATCGAGTACCCTCCTCTCTCTTGCACTCCGGTAGCTCCACGATTCTTGATGCTAGCTCAAGTATCCTCAAACCTCCTCCATCTCTAAGCTCCATCCTCCATAGCTGCGCGCACAAGAGAAGAGAGGAGAAGAGAAGAGAAGAAGAGAAGAGGAGATGGTGAAGAGCTTCACCCTCTTGATCCCTCACTCTCACACACTCACTCCCTCACACTCTCACACTCCCTCTCTCAAGAGCACACAAAAGCAAGAAGGAGAGAAGAAGAGAGGAAGAAGAAGACTCTTTTTGCCACACACCAAAGAATGAGCTTCTCATTCACTTTTCAACTTTATATACAAAGCCCTAAATCCTTTTTGGGCGGTCATCCCCTTTTCCCTCTTTTATATGGCCGGCCGTAGCCTAGGCCCTGTTTCCCATTTCCCACCATTCTAATTTATCCTATTCTCGGCTAATGCGTATACTTTGCACATGAGCGAGCCTGGCACTCTTTTACAAAGATTCGGGGGCGCTTCCGCATTTTAATTCTTTTGTTGCCTCGGGCCGACACCGAAGCTCTCTGAGGGTCATGCCCGAACATTTGAATTTTTCAGGGACTGGCTATCGGTCAAGGTGCCTTTTTCTGCTTTTATCCTGCGCCTTTTTTGCTATTTCCATTTTTCCATTTTTCGCTCCTCTGTGCTGCGGGAACACGGTAACATTACCCCCCTCCTAGCCAAGTGCCAGTCCCATGGCACTGCAGTGGGACGTAGTGGCTAGTTAGGTCGGTTGTTAGGCGGAACAGATAGGTGGGTGGTTGCGGGAATGATAGGTGATGGAGGTTGGGGATGATGACCAGGAAAGATTTCGGCATGCTTTAGGCTCCATGAAGATATTCGGCATCTTTCACCTTGTTGTGGCACCCCGTATGCAGCCGGTTGTCTTTTGAGTATCAGAAACTCTTGAAGCAATAAGCAATCCCTTAGGAGGATGGTAATGGAGGGATTTATTCTAGAGAAACCCCCCCAAACGCTGTTTGTCTTGAAAACCCGTGGCTTTGATTGAAGGTCCTTGTCTTTGAGTTGAAGGTCTTCAGGCTTGTGGAATCAATAAGCGATCCGTGGATCTTGAGGCGTTGGGCATGGATCTTTGGACGATGTTGTTCCAAGATCTATGTTAATGGCAGTTCTACCTTGACCTGGTTCGATCATGGTGGCCATCAACAGCAGGTGGATGGCTGGATGCCGGCACGTTTGGGTCATTAAAGGGTGCCGTGGGTGATCCTCTTCCGCGGGTAGCCATTTCTTGAGAGTCGAACATAACCTGCAAGAAAAGTTGTGCACTCCCTAAGGGGTGTGTCTACTTGCCGTGTAGTGTGTGGTGCTCGTGGCAGTGGAACTGGGAGATGGGTCTAACCTTGGGCAAGCCCTTGGTAACGTCCCACACTTGAGGACCCAGCTTGTGCTTCGTTGGAGATGCGGTGTGAGCCTTAGGGTGACAGGTCTGAAAGTCCTGCCCTTGATGTGCCCTAAGCGTGAAGTGGGGGAGGGGGCTAGGGAGAACCCTAGGTGCAGTGACTGTGGTGCTTTTTTTTTTTGATTGAAATGATACATAGGCCTAATTGTCTTGATCGGAGGAGAAGGGGGTTAGAGAGACTTGCTCAAAAACTGGCGACTTTACATGTAATCTTTTAGATTCATGCGGACATGAAGGGAGGTGGTGGAGAGAAAGGGGTGGTTGCATCTAGTGAATTGGCTGTCGTTCATGTCCTCTAGGAGGGCTAGGCAAAAAGAGGAAAGGAGACTAGCCCTCATCATGAGACGAGCCATGACGCAATTGTCTATAGCGTTAGGGTCAAAGAATAGGGGAGGCAGGCCGCGCTCTTGTGGAGTCGGGTCCTGCTTAAGAAGTAGCCTAAGTAACCTAAGATAATTACAAGTGGTTATAAAAGCGGGGTCAGGACATGAGGAAAAGTCCGCAAGGAAGTGCATCATAGACTCATCTAGGCTTTCTACGGTAAAAAGAAGGGCGTTCTCAAAGGATACTACAGTGGAGTTATAAATAACGGGAAAGTCATACCGCCCGTGAAGGGTGGCATCAAAATCTACCCCTACCCTTCGAGGGCACGCCATGTAGGTAGGGTCGTTCCGCTCGAATGGCAGGGTATTACAAAAAGCCATCCAGGCGAGCATGCTTATGTCGCATACTCGCCTCCTCCACAGGAGTTGGCT
The DNA here is from genome assembly GCF_053477565.2 of Lygodium microphyllum. NCBI lineage: Eukaryota > Viridiplantae > Streptophyta > Polypodiopsida > Schizaeales > Lygodiaceae > Lygodium > Lygodium microphyllum. The sequence goes on along the minus strand of NC_141159.1, from coordinate 93,589,804 downwards.
CTTATAGTTTTGTACAGTGTGGGGGATTTCAAAAACCTTATCTTGCCAATAGTCGGCCGCTTCGGTGCCCCAAGAGGTTGGGGTCTTTTCCCGCTCTTCCAACCATTTTTTCCCCAACCGGCCACCAACTGCGATCACCTCGTCCATCACTTTGAGTGGCAGGACCCTCCGCAGACTGTTGGGTAGGAGGAAACTGAAGGAGAATGGATCCTTTCCTAGTTCCTGTACCTCCCACACCACCAGTTCTACATGGATCCTGCGGGAAGATCATCTGGGCACGGAGAGAGAGGCGCGGATGGTAGCACGGCTGGCTTGGCTCTCAATTTTTGTCTGGCCTCCTCCACCAGCTTTTTGCTCTTTCTTTAGAGATGGCTTTTATTTCTTCATCTGGGTCTTCTTGTGGCGGGTCTTGGTCCTGCGGCGAGGGGGGTTGTGGGACTACATTTTCCCTAAATCGATTCACATTGATTTCCAGCTCTGCTTCTTCCCCTTGCCGTTCTGCGTGTGCTGCTTCTTCCTCGAATCTGAGGCCGTCTATCTCCTGGGGGGTTAGACCGACCAGCATTAGGTATTTTCATTGTTCATCCAAACTCAACCTAACCTCCGCAGGTAATGGTGGCATCTGTAGTCCAGCGTGTAGGGCTCTTCTTGCCATGCCGAGCTTTCTTTGCATTGCCTCCAGTGGCTCTCCTTGTGCTGTGTGCATGGCGTCCAGGATAGTGTCGAGGAAGGCCTTCTGTTGAGTGCTGAAGGCCACTTGGGCTACCTCCGCCTTGCTCTCCGCGATGATTTTCTCCTTTTCTATCAGAGCAAGGCGCCGCGCCAGTGTCTTCACCCTCTTTTCGTTGTGCGCAGACCACTCCTCTGCCCTTTTCCTCAATACTTCCAAGTCCTCTCCCTGTCTTAAGATCAGCATCATGATTTTTTGCTCATAATCCTCTAGTTCCCTGACTAGCCTCTCTTGTTCTCCTCTTTCAGAGATCAGCTGATCTGTCAGGCGCTTGAGTTCCTCCTGCTGCTCCTCCATGCCTCGTTTTCTTTCTTTGTGCCTAGCATTCAGCTCCGTCACGAGTGCATCAATTTGAGCAGATTGCGCAGAAAGCTCTTGGTACTGCACTATTAAGAGCTTGTGCTCTCTTTACATGTTTACTAACTCTTGAGTCTCATTTTTGAGCAGTTGCCTCCAGTGTTCCTCCCTCTCCTCCCTAGCCTTCAGTTCTTGTCTCAGATCTGCAATCTCGCGCTGCTGCAAGGCTATCATTCTTGTCTTGTCCAGCTAGAAGGCGACCACGGTTTCCTTCTCGGCTGCCAACTCAGCCACGGCTATCTTGTGTTCCTCCTTTGCTCTCTCCAATTGGGAGAGCAGCTCGACGATGTATTCGTCGTAATTAGCCGATGGCGTCATCGTTGTGTGAATGGGCGAGGTTGAGGCTTCGACTTTTTGTTTTTTGGGCTCTTGCTTGGACTCTGCATCCATGGCTGGCCTCTTTTGTCATGTGACCGTAGTCTCCATGCTCTGCCCCTGGCCCATCTCCTTGTTGATGAAATACTGCATCCACACCACGAAGTTTGACATATCTGCGCTAGTGGGGATGCCGGGGGTGATGGTGGTGAGTTTCGCAGAAGGCACCAAGAGGGTAGGGATCGGATGGAGCGGGGCCTTGCCCTTGCCTTCAGGGACTGGAGGTGGCACAAACTTTGGCACATGTGTGCTAGACCTTGGCCCCTCTTCCCTGCGCGGGCTCAAGTTCCTTAGTTCATCTGCTCGGCACTGTTGTTCAATGGACCGGCCGGGTGGCCTCCACTAGGTCCTCTTCCTCCTTTCTTCGTAGCTCCTCCTCTTCCTCATCCGCTTTTCTCTTCCTTTCCTCCTCCCTTTTTTCTGCTCCTCCTTCTTTTTCCCTTTCTGTTCTTTTTCCCTCCTTTTCTTCGCTTCAGCTTCTTGTTTTGATGCCTCCTTTGCTTTCTGTAACTCCTCTTTTTCCCTCTCCTCCTCCTATCTCTTTGTTCTCTCTCTCTCTCTCTTTGCTTCTTTCAGGGATTCCTTCTTCACCCTTTCCAAGTCTTCCCTTTCCTTCTTCCTGCCCTCGTCATTCTTCTTCTTCCTCTGTGCCGCCTTCTTCTTCGTTGTCCTGATTGTCTTCTTACTAGTTTGTCCCTCCCCTTCTTCTTCTATTTCCGTTCTATCGGTGGACATGTCTTTGTCTTGGCAAGGAGGCGATCTCTCCGGCATTTCTCCTTCTCCCTCCTGTGCCTTCTGTGCTTCCTTTACTGCCTCTTGAATGAGTGTAGTCAAGACTCTTCCGTATTCGATGAAAGAGGCCTTGGAGGAGGCTTTCTTCCTTTCCATAACCTTAGAAGCCGGAGATTCTCCTCCTGTTGGTGCACTTCCTAGGGCTAGTGCCTTGGCCGCTTAATCAATCGTCTTCCGCACGTACCCATTCCAATCCATCTCGTCTAGGGTGTGGGCTGCTACATTCTCCAGAATTGGCACGCTAATTCGATGCATTAAGGAATTGTAACGTTGGCTGGAGAAGAGCACGTGCACCAACTTGGCTTGCAACCTGGCTTCCGTGTCAGGGATGTCCTGGATGCTTATGCCATTGTTCGTGAGAACCTCTTCCTTCTTCATTTTTAGCAAGGCATAAACATCCCTTTTTTGTCTCCTTTCTGTCCTTGGTACCAATCCCAAAGCCTTTTCCACCAAGGCTGGATCCAACTGGACTTACACCTGCTTTGCACCCTCTCCTTGGCCCACTGTTACAATGCCACCTTCTTGGTCCGGGTTGTATGTTCTGAGGAATTCTACGTATTTTAAGTGATTCGGCTCTTGCAAGAATTTTTCAATATACTTTGTAAGGTTGCACTGTTCCACTACCCTCCTGGATGCTTCCTCCTTGGCCACCATGACTTCGATGTTGTGGATGGTTCGGAACTTGAGCTAGCCGAAGGTGCGGTTCTCTAGATGGATGTGATACTGCTCCCTTTCCTCGTCTATGAACGGGAGTTGATGGGCGCGGTCTTACTGCGACATTTTCTACTCCTGCCATAATTCATAACTTTCGTTAGCATTTTCCACATATCACTTTGTTGTTTATGTGAGAATAAAAACTCTTGAATGAATTTTTTAGGAAGCCATTTTTTCCATACTATATGCTTAGGCTTTCCACTACCTTTACTTTACTGTACCCCCTTTTTATTCATTTCCTATCTGATTCTTTTCACCTTCACCACATACCCACATACCCCCTCCCCTTTCGGCTTAGAAAAGAATCCTTCCTAGGATTGGGGGTTAAAAGGTGAAGGGCTTTGGGCTTGTTGGGGTAGGAGTTACGTGTGAAGAAGCCACGTGTAGAATTTTGGATTGTATTCCAGTTGAGCATGACAATCAAGAGCAGACGGTTGGATGGAGACTTGGTAGATGTAGGTCAAGACATCGTGAAAGAGATCTCCAGTATTAAGGCGGCTGGCAACATGTAATTCCTCTTCCATGAGGAATTGGTCACTGTAGGGGTGAGCGAGCACACGGTCATCTAAATGCTGATTGCGGGTGATGGCCAAAACCCTAAATGAGATAGGTGCCACATAAGTAGGGTCATATTCGATGGTTTTAACTGCCCTGCGTTGCTCAGCATTGGTCATTATCCGGCAACCTTTTTTCTCCCATTGGATTCTCAGAGCAAACCACTATTGCAAGAACGTGGAAGGCGAGCTTGCCATCTGTGTGAGCTCTTGCAACTCATGTTCAGGAACAGATTGAGGAGGCTTACGATATGAAGTGATTAGTCTTCTAAGGGCAGCTTGCTCCTTTGAGATTTCATCATTTGCTATCAGTTTGACAGCAATTTTGGGAAATTTAGTGGTCATAAGTTCGTATTTTTCCCAAGTGCATGGTAATGCACGAACATCCAAAGCAAGTGTTTTGTCAAGAAGGCCTAGGTCTAGCCTCTCATAACTTCTAGCAAATGTAGTGAAAGTTTCGTCCAACATCTTGATGCAGGTTATTAAGTCATCCCCAGAAGTCATGACGAGGTCCTTAGCCAAGGAGAGGAAAGGTTGTATCGCGTAGAAAGGTTTAAGACTTGCTGGTGGGGATGGTGCAATTGGATTGGATAGTGGTGACTCTACCATTGGTGTCACAGGTTGGGCTTTGCACTCCGAAGCACTTTGAGGTGCTGTAGGAAGCTCTGGGGGCATGGGAGTTGTGCTGGGTTCTGAGTGAGCAGTCATAGGGTTTTCAAGTTCTTTGGATTAGGTAATTTTAAGGCTTGTGGCGTTTGCTTTGGTCAATAGATGAGCTAGGGCTTACTAGCCACAGCTAGTGATGGTTTGCTGACTATGTTCTGGGCACCACGTGTGCAAGCCTCCCTCACTGGGGTGAGATTGCTTGTAGATGAGCTTTTTAGCTATCCATTTTTAGACACCCAAATCCAGGGGTTGCCCTCATAGTATCCTTGTGCTCATAAGAGATCTTTGGGGATCCATCACGGCGTGGTTGTGTGTCTACGTCGATAGCGTCTAGACGGCCTCTTAGGCCGTGACGGGCTGATGATTTTGGTGTTTAGGATCACGTTTGGGTGGTCTACCCGGATGAGGTCTTTGCCGTTTTGGCACCCATATAAGCTTGGACTCCTTGGCCTTGTGAGCACTCTTGGTGGGTTTGGGCCTGGGGTCGAGAGCCTGGCACGAGGCCGTAGTTTTCTTCTGTTTAGACTTGGGCTGGAGCGTGGGCGTAGGGCTTTCTACCGATGGCTTCGTAATGGTGGAGGAATCATGACAGCCCTTGCTGAAAGTCATCACTATACGCACATTGCCGATAGCAAGATGAATGTGGTTTAGGTTGTAATCCACATTACAGTTTGTTTGCTTCTTGAAAGTGCGACCCAATAGTGACACATTACCGGCTCCTTTAGTGTCAGGAAACACATGGAAGAAAGCTGGTAAACTTTCAGACTCGATGGAAACGACTACCTTGTACTTCCCTAGGAGTGAATAAGCAGTACCCCCAAATGGGGTGAGTTTGGCATTAGTGGGCTGTAGTTTCGGTTGACCAATGCATGTCCAATGGTCATGCGACAAGATGTTGTAGTTGGCCCCTTCATCAATCAAGGCATCAAAAGAATACATCACTCCTCCTGCGACTGTGATTCGTAGATACGCCGGTGCCACTGCTTCTTTGTCCTGATCTGTAAGGTCGGTTATAGTAGCCATGCAGATGTTCATTGGGGGTTCTAGCATGGGTGGCTCATGTAATGGATGGGAAGGAGGATAGTACTTCTTTATGCGGCTGCCGTTAAAAAAGCCTATTCCTTCACCTTCAAGTGTCTCCAACTCAACATTCCTTGTTCTACCAATCATGCGTACTCTGAAAGGCCCTAGCCCCCGAAACTTCATCTTCTGTTTATGTCCTTTTATAGAGTATAGCAGAACAAGGTCCCCTTGTTCAAAGTCTCGCTGTTTGACATGCTTGTCAAACCACATCTTTCGTCAAGCCTTCTCACAAATCAGAGAGTGAGTTGCGAGGAGTCGGGTCTCCGTTAGGTGCTCTAGCTCCACTAAGTGATTGGTCCAAGCCTCTCTTCCCTCCCAATGCTCTTGGACTGCTAGCCTTAAGCTAGGGATGAAGAATTCTAAGGGCAAAATGGCTTCAGTTCCATACGTCAGCCTAAAAGGCGTTTGTCCTACAGCCATTTTATAAGCTGTGTGATAGGCCCACAAGGCCACCATTAGCTTGTTGTCCCAGTCACTTCTTGAAGTAGACACGACCTTTGTAAGCACGTTGATTAAGATTTTATTTGTGGATTCGGCTTGGCCATTAGTCTGAGGGTAATAGGGAGAGGACTTCCGATGAATTATTAGGAAGGTAGAAAGTAAGTGGGAAATCACCTCATTAATGAAGTGTGTGCCTTGGTCGCTTACAAGTTTGATTGGACAGCCAAACCGTGAAATGACCTGCTCCCACAAGAACCTTGCAGTGGTTCTACCATCATTCTTCCTCGTGGCTCATGCCTCTGCCCATTTTGTTAGATAATCGATTGCCACTATGATGTAGCGAGCTTGGGAATATTGTGCCGCAGGACTGATAGGTCCAATAAAATTGATGCCCCATTTTTCAAAGGGTTGTCGGGCTATGACTGGGGTCAACTCCATCTTGTCTTTCCGCACCGGTACTTTGGTCCTTTGGCACTCATCACAGTGCTTTACGAATTTAGCTGCATCACGAAAAAGGGTGGGCCACCATAGTTGGGATTGTAGCACCTTTTAGGCTGTTGTGTCCCTGCTAAAGTGTCCTCCAGCGATTCCGCCGTGTGCTTCTTTCAGTGCATCGTGCATCTCGTGCTCACGTATGCATCTGGCAAATAAACCATCTTGTCCCAACTTGTAGAGTTGGCTGGCTATCAGTTGGTATGGATGAATTTTCAGGATAAGTCTTCTCAGCCTGGCCTTCTCAATGGGTCGCTCAGGTAGTCCGTTTTCTAGCACTTGCACTATGTCATCGGCCCAATACGGCGTCAGATCAGCTTTAAATAATTCTCTCTTGCTAAACAGGTTAAAGAGATGAGCATTCGATAAATTGTCAGGTATGCCTTGTCCAATGGCTTCTCCTGTGGGTATGCGGGACATGTGGTCAGCCATGTAATGCTGCTTTCCTTTGCGTACAACCACAGAGAAGTCAAACTCCAGTAGAAGGAGTAACCATCTAGCTATGCATCCCGTAGCGTAAGGCTTGTTCACAAGATACAACAAGGCCTGATGGTCAACAAAGAAGACAAAGGGAGTGGCCAACAGGTAATGCCTAAATTTCTTTACCGCAAATACCATGGCCAACCCCTCCCTTTCTATCGTGGAATAGTTCATCTCGGTCTCTGTGAGCTGCCTACTGGCAAACCTCACTGGGTAATCTAAGTTATGTTCACCAGGCTGGCATAGCACAGCTCCAATAGCGAACTTAGAGGCATCTATGTGTACATGAAACGTTATGTTCCAGTCTGGGGCTCATAAGATTGGTGCAGTCGTAAGAGCCTTTTTCAACTCCTCATATGCGCGCTGGCATTCCTCCATCCACTCGAACACTATCAGTAGCTTGTACAATGGTCTAGCAATTAGTGCATAATTTAGTACAAAGCATCAATAATATCCAGTGTGTCCTAAGAAGCACTGAACTCCCTTGTAGTTATTGGGTGGCGATAAGTCAACAATGACTCTGACTTTGGAAAAGTCAGTGGCAATGCCGTTCCTTGACACTACATGCCCTAAGATGCATCCGTGTTTCACCCAGAACTGGCACTTTAAGGGGTTCAACGAGAGGTGGTACAACCTATACCTTTCAATGACAGCTCTCAATTTCTGTAAGTGTTCGGCCCAACTAGAGTGTAAGCATAAGTCGTCTACAAACACTTCCAGTTGGCGCCTAAGCATGTCCTTAAAGATAGTGCACATTAGGCGTTGAAAAGTTGCAGGTGCGTTCATTAGCCCAAAAGGCATGACAATGTAGGCGAATACACCCCATTCCGTGGCAAAGGCAGTCTTGTGCCTATTGTCGGGGTGCACTTGCACTTGATTATAGCCCAAGAAACCATCCAGAAAACTGTAGGCTTCTTTACCTGCTACCCTCTCAAGCATGTGCTCGGTGTAAGGTAAAGGATAGTTATCCCTCTTCGTAGCGGCATTCACTTTCTTGTAGTTCACGCACACTTAGATTTTTCCATTTTTCTTCATGATAATCACGATAGGTATACCCAGTCCTTGTGCTCGATCTCATATATGAATCCTTCCCTCATGAGTTTATCAATCTCCTCTTTTATTGCATGGGCGTGTTTGGGATTCATGGGGTAAGGTCATTGTTTCGTTGGCACTGCATCAGGGACCATTGGGATATTATGAGTCACAACCCTAGGGTCGACTCCCTTAAGTTCGTCCAATGTCTAGGCAAACACGTCAATGTAGTCTTGCAAGAGCGCAATGAGTTTGGTCTCCTCATCCTCCGTCAAGTCATCTGCAATGCACACCGGTCTTGGCTTTTCACCTTCCCCAGCCAAGTTAACTTCCTTGACTTTGGCAGGTCCCTCGATTGGTTCACTAGTTTGGCCTTGTCTTTTCGCACCTAGCATAATCACCACTCTGTCACCCTTTTTAAATTTTGTAAACCGTTTGGGTAGATCCTGCGGTTTCTTTTGCCTTTCTGCTTCTGAGTCCCTTGTTGAGATATCAAGCTCCACTCGTGATATGCCAGGGTGACCGTTGTGTATTTATGTCACCAACTTCTCAGTTGTAGATGCGGTTGGTACACCGCCCATGAATAATAGCTACATGACAGCTATCCTTATCTACTCTAGTTCGTGGCTCAGTTAGTATGCCACCTTAGTTAGTTGAGTTTGGTTTGAGACCCATATATAGGGTTCTTCTATTTCTTTGTACTAGAGTTCTTTTTGGCTTACACAACTAAGAAGAGGAAAACTGTTTTCAGCCTCCACCTCTGTGTGTATTCCCCCATTGTGCAAGCAAGAAAGCTACAAGTGAGACTCCTTCCTTCTCTCCCACAATCTTGACATGGTATCAGAGCCTTGTTCGTGGTAAGGAGCTCAAGAAAGCAAGCCAAGCTCGCGGTGTTCTGGTAAGAGGAGCAGTGTTGCTTTCATTTTCTGTTTTGGGAGCAGATCTCTGCAGGTAGCACAGCTGGAAAGTGCAGGAGTGCATTGTCTCAGGTTGAGACGCCCTTCGCGGTGAAGCGACCTTGTTTTTTTTATTTGAGGCCATTTCGGGGCCTGTTTTGGAGGCGGAAGTTTCTGCACGCACTCAGGAAAAGGCCCAGTTTTATGCTGTGCAGCCACTGTTCTACATGTCGATGAAAAGTTACTGTAGAAATTGCACCGTATGCTTGTGCGCAGAGACATTGGGAGTTACAGAATCATCCCTGTTGCCTGTTGATGCAAAATCGTCACTAGGAAGTGACTGTGTGGTCAAATACCACTTTCGTCAGTTTTGCAAATTTGCCTTTGTGAGGCTGAAGCTGTGTTCTTTGCAGTGACAGAATTTTTTGCAGTGTTCTGTAATGGCGTCTGATTCTCTCTCATAGATTGTCACTGAAAAGCTTGACAAGAACAACTTCCAAGCATGGAAGTTTAGAATGACGAATTTCCTTATGGGAAAATGATATTGGGAATTTGTTGCAGGAAATGAAGAAGAACCAGTTCTTCCTGATGTTCCCAATCAACAGCAAATGCAGGCATTTAAAGCATGGCATGAGAGAGCCAGGAAAGCTATGTATTGGCTGTCTATCATCATTTCAGACTTTATGATTGTGCATATTCAAGATGCAAGTACGCCAAAGGAGGCATGGGATACTTTGTCAAAAATGTATAGCACAAATATGCAAGCCAAGAAAATGCAGCTCAAGCAAGAGTTGCACAATGTGCAAAGAGAAAGTGTGAGCATCAATGACTACCACATGAAGGTGAAGAAGATTGCAGATGCACTTGCTTCCATTGGGTCGCCAGTGGAAGATGATGATTTAGTCTCAGTGACCTTGAATGGTCTAGGAAAGGATTATGCACAGTTTCGAACATCCATTTCCGTCCGTGAAAGATTTCCTGATTTTGAGGAGTTGATTGCTCTTCTAATTTCTGAGGAGCAGAGAAATGGTGGTGCATCTTCTTCAGGAGGAACTTCAAAAGAAGCTGTCTTCTACTCAAATGCTGGAAGAGGTAGAGGCAGAAGTAGAGGAGGCCGTGGTAGAAATTAGAATATGCAGCAAACTCAAGAAAATCAGTCCTATGGAGGAGGACGTGGTAACTCTAGAGGCAGGGGGAGCCAAAGAGGTCGTGGTGGATGGCAAAGAGGCCAAAATGCAAACAGTAATGTTGAATGCTACTACTGTGGTAAAATGGGTCATATGGCTAAAGACTGCTATAAAAAGCAGAATGACATCATAAATGGAAAACTGCAACAAGGAAATTATGCATCTTCTAGTAGACAGGGTGATGACAGAAATGAACATTTGTTTATGGTGCAACACATGAACAATTCTGTGACAAGTGCAGAAGAAAGCAACGAAGTGTGGTATGTTGACTCAGGTGCATCAAACCACATGACAGGTCATGCAGAATGGATGGAGGATGCAAGGAAAATGGAAAAACCAGGATTTGTGGAGACTGGTGATGATACTGCACATCCTATTGTGCAGATTGGAAAAATTCCTTTGTCTATGCAGGATGGGAAAAAGAAATACATGTCAGATGTATTTCATGTCCCGAATATCACCAAGAATCTGGTTTCTGTTGGTCAAATGGTTGAGCACGGCTTGCAGGTCAGATTTAATCCTCATGGATGCTTTGTTGAGGATATGAAAAATAAAGGTCGCTTGATAGCAAAAGGAAAGAAGAAGGGCAGAATGTTTACGTTGGATGCAGACATGCCTGAATTGAGTGCAGCAATGTTTGCACATGGGACCGGTGTAGTTGCAGATATTGATATCTGGCATAAACGCATTGGTCATGTTAATGTACAGCAACTTAAATCAATGCAAGCCCAAAATATTATTGTAGGATTGCCAAAATTCAAGGTTGTAGAAATGCATAAGGTATGTGAAGCCTGTCAGTTTGGAAAACAGGCAAGGAAACCATTTCCTAGACATGTTCAAGAGAGTAAGAAGCCATTGGAATTAATCCACTTTGATGTGTGGACTACTAAAGCTACATCTCTTGGAGGCTGTCATTATTTTGTCACTTTTATTGATGACTATAGCAGAAAAGTTTGGGTGTATTTTATGAAAAAGAAAAGTGAAGTTTTTGGGCATTTCAAACTCTTAAAGCTATGGTTGAAAAAGAAACAGGCCTATAGATAAAATGCCTAAGGTCAGATGGAGGGGGAGAGTACCTCTCAAATGAGTTTGCAAGGTTCCTCCAGGAGCATGACATAAAGCAACAATATTCATGCAGTCATACCCCACAACAAAATGGAATTGCAGAAAGGAAAAATAGGCATATTGGAGAGGTATCTCGTGCCATGCTCAATGAAAAAGACTTGCCAGATGCTCTCTAGCTCTCTCTCTCTCTCTCTCTCTCTCTCTCTCACATTGAAATGGCACAAATGAGCTCTCTTTTGGCCTCCTGGCTCTTATATGCCTTTCCAATTGTGGTGTTGACGCCCCCAATCACTCTCTTGTCGATCTTAGACCTCATTAGCGAGCTTTTTGCACATTTTGCACGATTTTTTCCCTGTTTTGCCCTATTTTGAAACAATGAATCCTACCCTTTTCCGGTTCAATTTCCTAACTCTAACCTACGCTAAGCGCAACGAAAATCAAAGGAAAACAACTGAAATAGATCCTCCATGCTTTCCAATCATCAACCAACCAAAATATCCCAAAATACTTACTTGTTTTGAAGATTAAAAACACCCAACTTCCTACCTATCTCAAGTTGCATTTCGGGGATGAGTACCCTACTTCGATGCTCGATGTGAGGCACGCAAGTGCTCAAGCTTGAATCCGTGGTCCCAGCAACAGAACCAAAATGTGGGAGCTCTCGCTCAACTGCCAAGACCCACGGACCGCTTATTGTTTCAAGAGTTCCAAGTAAGCTCTAATGGCTATCTCTCACCTAGTCGACGCGCCGTCGATCCTACGAGTGTAGTGAGCTTACCTTGATGCTCGATTGAGTACCCTCCTCTCTCTTGCACTCTGGTAGCTCCATGATTCTTGATGCTAGCTCAAGTATCCTCAAACCTCCTCCATCTCTAAGCTCCATCCTCCATAGCCGCGTGCGCAAGAGAAGAGAGGAGAAGAGAAGAGAAGAAGAGAAGAGGAGATGGTGAAGAGCTTCACCCTCTTGATCCCTCACTCTCACACACTCACTCCCTCACACTCTCACACTCCCTCTCTCAAGAGTACACACAAGCAAGAAGGAGAGAAGAAGAGAGGAAGAAGAAGACTCTTTTTGCCACACACCAAAGAATGAGCTTCTCATTCACTTTTCAACTTTATATACAAAGCCCTAAATCCTTTTTGGGCGGTCATCCCCTTTTCCCTCTTTTATATGGCCGGCCGTAGCCTAGGCCATGTTTCCCATTTCCCACCATTCTAATTTATCCTATTCCCGGCTAATGCGTATACTTTGCACATGAGCGAGCCTGGCACTCTTTTACAAAGATTCGGGGGCGCTTCCGCATTTTAATTCTTTTGTTGCCTCGTGCCAACATCGAATCTCTCTGAGGGTCGTACCCGAACATTTGAATTTTTCAGGGACTGGCTACGGATCAAGGTGCCTTTTTCTGCTTTTATCCTGCGCCTTTTTTGCTATTTCCATTTTTTCCATTTTCCACTCCTCTGTGCTGCAGGAACATGGTAACATCAACATGCACTTGTACCAACACTGTCAACAAGTCCTTGCTCTCATTACTAGGCTTGCCTTGTATGTCAGAATGTTCCTTGTCTTTCCCTTGAGATTTGATGAGGTCACCCTTGCTAAAGATTGTGATTATCCTCACACCTCGTAGTGTCAAGTGTATCCTCTGTGCTACTATGGGAGCTCTCACTCAACCGCCAAGACCCACAGACCACTTATTATTTCAAGCGTTCCAAGCCGAGCACTAATGGCTACCTCTCACATAACCGACGCGCCATCCATATCTACGGGTGTAGTGAGCTTACCTCCATGCCGTTCAAGTTACCTCCTCTCCCGCGCACTCCGGTAGCTCCACGATCCAAGTGCAATCTTCAAGAAAGCTCCATCCTCAAGCTCCACGCTCCAAGCTCCATTGCTGCGAGCAAGAGAAGAGAAGAGAAGAGAAGAGAAGAAGAGAGGAGAAGATGGAGAGCTTCTCCTCCCCGGTCCCTCACCCTCACACACTCACTCCCTCACACTCTCACACTCCCTCTCTCAAGCACAAGCTCAAGCAAGCAAGAAGAAGAAGAAGAAGAAGAAGAAGAAGAAGAAGATAGCTACTTTTGGCCACACACAAGAATGAGCTTCTCATTCACTTTTCAACTTTATATACAAAACCCTAAATCCCTTTTGGGCGGTCATCCCCTTTTTCCCTTTTTACATGGCCGGCCGTAGCCTAGGCCCTTTTTTCCATTATCCTTCTATCTTCCTAGCTTCCTTTCCACCGCCTGTCTACATTTACAAATTGCACGGGTGAGAGCCCGGTGCTCCTTGAATTAAACCATGATGCGCTTGCGCTCTTTTACAAAGGTTTTGACTTGCGCTTTTCCTTGTGCACCTTTCTCCCTTATTTAGGACTCTTCTCCTTGTGCGTCTTCCGTTTCTCTTTGCCTTGGCCTTTGTCTTTGTCTTCTGTTTTAGCTTTTCTAGATTTTCCAACTTCGTTCCTTTGAGGGTTAACATTACCGCCTCCTAGACGAGTGCCAGTCCTATGGCACTCACCGTCGTAGGTAGCAAGCGTTTAGCATGCACCGAAGACATGGGTGACAAGGACGCATGTGGTTTCCGTGGAGGGGTGTTGGTGGTGGTGTGGCAGAAGGTCTTGGGGGCCTGTTGGTGGCCAAGGTGGCTGGTGGAAGGTTGTTGGAGTTGGTGGTAGGGCTATTCTTTGTTGGGAATGGTCACTCATAGCTGCCACAGGTGTTGTGTTCTTGAGATGCTCATGGTAGATTCTGCTCGTGATGATTTTCTGGTGGTCTTGCATGATGAAGTAAAGGACAAGAGTTCAGAGTTGAGTGTTGATGTAGAGGTGAAGGTGCTTTCATTGGAGTCTTTAATACCTGCAGTTGGAAAACCTTTCATGTGGTCTCTCCCTAAGGGGTAGTGTTAGTCTTCTTATCGTGCACAAGACATATTTTGATTAGTTTGGGAGACGGGTCGAACTCTAAGCAAGCCTGGAGTATTGTCTTGCACTTGAGGACCCAAACCGTGTATAGGTTATAGTGTGAATATTAAGTGAGTACATGTGCATATTTAGGTATTACTTAGTTAGAAGACTGTCGGCCTGGTTCCTTGTATAGTAATGGGTCAGTGAAGCAAGGGCTTAGTTGATGGAAAAATTTGTCGATGAAGACGGGGAATACACTTGAAGATTGAGTGAGACATCATTATGGTTTTGTCAAGGCAATGTAGCACAATTAAGCTCTGTGATGTCTTAGCTTTTGGTAGCTAGTGGCTACTCATAGTGGTTGAAAAGTATGGTGTACTTTTCCATTGTCTTTCATGCCTTACTTACCACTGTTGATTGTAATGGCATTGAGATGGAGTGCAAAAAAAATGGCAAGTGGTTCAGGGTGACAGGTCTATCCATAGGCGAGGCGAGCTCCCTAGGTATGTCCTGCCCTTGATGTGCCCTGAACAATTGTGGGGGATGTATAAAGGGCTAGGGAATTAGGGACGAAGCCAGCCGACCAAGGTCACTGGGCATACCTAATTTGAGGACCCCTAGGTGTAGTGCTATGATCGTGTGCGTTTTTCTTTTTCTTTCTTTCTTTCTTTCTTTTTTTTTTCTGTGGGAAAAGTGAATACAATCAATGCCATACATTGAGACTGTTAGCCTTTCATTTGGATTGACAAATGTTGGAATTCAAAGGCTATGAAGAATTGATATTACAGATATGATTGTGTTACCAGCCTTGATGCTAGAGGAACTACTGTTGAGATGAAGAGATACACTTGAGATTTTGCAAACCTCTTTGTAACATATGAGACATCGAACAATTGAGGTAGCACTTGGAGTGAGCTGTGCATGGACAAGGGCAGAGCAACTTGAGAATTGAATCCTAGATGATGAAGAGACGTTCGCCCTTGTTGAGAGCGTGGTTCCTGCCCGAACATAGAGTTTAGCCAAGAAGGAGGAGGGAATCGATGATTATGCTTTGGCCATGCTCAGTTGCAATATGTGCTTTTTCTGCAGAGGTGTCCTTGGGTTCTCATCCAGTGGCGTTTCCGTCATGGCTTTTGTTTCTTGGTATTCATGTCACTTCCTCCATAATGGTTCTTTGTGGGGTTGGTGGTCCTGTGGCAACTTGGATATTAAACACCTCTAGATCTTGACCTGTGTCATTCTGCATCCACTTGTCACTTCGTGAGAGTATATGCTCACTTGCGTTAAGTACACCAAACCAATGCAATCATGTTAAGACATAATTTTTCAGAATGCTATGATGCCTATCCCATTACTTGTTAAGATCGCATACATTAATGGTAGGTGAAGGAAGTGTGTACAAGTGGGGATCTTGCCCCTTTACTCATCAAGAACAAAAAGTTATGGCATGATGAATTGTCAAGCTACTTGTATATCATAGGGGCTTAGTTGATAGGTACTAGGTGGGGTGAGTCCGATTGGCTAGGCGACCGGGGCGGTGCTAGTGTGGGGCTCCCGTGAGGCTGGACAGGGAGCATGTCGACCGGGACATGAATGGTGTAGTCCTGGGCCGCTACCATTTCCAGAATGTCTTTAAATAATTCATTAAATTTTGCCCTATCCCTGGCCGCCTTGTCACTGCGTGAGCACCTGGTGCCCGAGCGTGCGTTGGGGGTCTGTGCAACTAGCGTTGCCACATTTTGTGTGCCTCCCTGAGCATCCGCTCCCCTGGCCTGCGAATTCTTCAGCCTTCGTCCGGGGCGGTATCTCTTGGGGCCGCGTTTCTTGGCATACCTTTTAAGAGTGGGCACGTAGTGCACCGGCGGAGGGGAGTGTGCTGCATGTTCCCTCGACTGCGGAGAGCATCCTTGCAAGCTAGTTGCCCTTGGTTCTCCATGTTTTCCTCATGGGGGGGCCTGTAAAATGCAAATCAAGGATTAGGATTTGTTACATGATAAGACCATTCATATGTAAGGAATTATAGTGCAGGTTATCAAGCGCATAGGACAAGAAGGGGAGGGGTGGGGTATGCAGTGCTTGTTGTAGGGGGATAGCCCCTGTGATGTATATTTAGCCTCCTACCATTAGCAGACCTTGGCTCATGCTGAGTTACGTCGGCTGGTGGTCATGAATTTAGGCAGGGCTCAACCTTGGAAGGATAGATCGAAAAGGGAAGAAGGTGTATAGAAAAGGACTACACCCTGTCTACACCATTAGAGTTGTTGATCAAGGCTTCCTATGGCGGTAATGTGGGTTGCATGCCCTTCACTTGGAGGTGGGGATGGTCACACGTCTTTAAAATGCGTGATGAGAGGAGGACTTGAGAAGCTTAGCCTGTCAGACCCGACTCTTCTCCCTGTACTTAACTATCATTGCTTGTGTGTGTTGATATTGTCCATACATGGTGACACAAAAATCAGTGTTTATTTATATACATATTTATGAATCCATGTCACTTCACGAGGATAAGAACCAATTGTAGAACTCGGGGTTGTATTGGAGCGTGGCACACGCATCCAACACTCGTGGCAGCTTACTTAGTACCGATAGATATTTTGCCACATCAAGCAGCATGGACCCTTGTCCGAGTCTACTGGCAACATGTAGCTCCTCCTTAGTGAGAACCTTATCCAACAGAGAGTTTTCTTGGCTAGGTTCAGCCAAGTCTGTACCCCGAATGGCAGTCAGCTCGAAGGGAAGTTGGTGCCACATAGGTTGGGTCCCTTTGGGATTGCCATTTGGCCAATCGCTCCTCAGAGACTGCCATGATCTGAGCCCCTAGTTCGGCCATTACAACGCAGCATTCGCACCAACGCTACTCAAATTGACTCTGGCCTGCTGACAATCACTTTAGTTGCTCTATGTCTACGAGATTCGGTCGGCAGAGCAATTCATGGAACGTGATGGTTAAGCGCAGTTCGTCAGCCTCCTCGTCAGATATGAGTCGCATGCGTTCATGTAAGAGCTTGTTATAGTGCTCGTCAAGATGTTCCTGCTCTTCCCAAGATAAAGGGAAGGGCAAGTAATCTCCAAGCTGCTCCTTGGGGATTGTGCCCATGTTCACAAGGACGTAAACTCGTGCGAACACCTTGAGCTTAGCATCCAACTCAATTAAGCATTCTGCGACACTTCTATGTTCAACGAGGGCTTGCTCGGTTGCTATCTCATGCAAAGTTCTAAGGGTTTCCTTAGGCTTTAGCATAGCTGGGGGCTCAGGCATAGATGAGCAAGATTGGTCAACGCTAGGATTGCTCATGCTCTTGGGGTTTCCTTGTTTCTCTTGAGGCTTCGTTATTGCGTCATGGTTCTCCTTGGGTGTGACTGGTGTGAATTCGTCATCCTGTCGTGACAGTGTTGTATCCACTCTTGATTGGTCGATGCGAGTTCCATTGTCAGTGGATTGAGTGTTGAAGGCAACTGTTGATGGCAACGACTGCTTTGATTTTTCAGAGCACACGGATGTGTCTGAGGTTTCACCGCTATTAGGAGAGACATCAATGGGTTCATTGGTGGACGGATTCGATGCTTTATTCCCCAACTCTCTAGCACTCTTGGTCTCAATGCTCTTGGGGTCCACAACCATGCTGCTGCTGTTTTCGTTGTTTTCTCCTTTTTTTCTTGGTTAGTGAAGGTGCATAACTTAATGACTCAGGACCCTGAACTAGGTCAGCCGTTGATGTGCTTGGTTGGGCCTCAACTTTCCCCTTCTCTGGTGTGTCCTCATGGGACATAGCTCCGACCTGTTGGACAACCTTGCTAGGTTGGTTGGTTAGATGCACCATCTCCTTGGTCACATATTTGAGAGATTTCTCGTCAAGCCTAGGCTTTAGGTGCTTTGAAAGTGCTCGAGTTGTCAAGGACACTAGTTGCGGCACCTCCTCCCTAGGTGAACTGCTAAGGACACGTTCTGCAAGGGGCATTGTCACGGCCAAGGGCTGTGACTGCTATGATCCCTCATTGGAAGTAGTAGCAGCTAATCTAGTGGGCTGGCTACTCTTGGTGGATTGTAGTGTCAAGTCCCTAGGGTAATTGAAAGTGGTCGTGTCTTTTGTTTCCATTTGAACATTCACCTGTGTAGATCGAGCATGAGTTGATCTAGTCACCTTAGGTTGCATAGGCATATCCTTGGGCTGAGAGCTACATATGGTGTCATGTCCCACCTCTTGGTCATTTGGAAGCTTAGATGGAGATGGAGATTGGGATTGAGCAGCCGCCCTTGACGACTGCTGTTGTGCTTCTTGTGTCCGTTTGGCAAAAGAGGGTGTAGGAGATCTAGGACTCTTAGGTGGACTTGGCACTGGCTGAATGATTTGCTCAAGGCTATTAGACGATTGTGCCATTTGTTTTGTTGAGAAATTAGCCATCTCACAAGTATGGTGCCTCTGGTGCTCCTTATCCTCTTGGGGAATCAAAGGCTCTTTGGGCACTAACGATTTTTGTGCATGCTCGATGGCTACATATGACATCTGTCTATTTAGCATGCTAGGCTGAGGCTCTTTCCTTTGAACAATCATGTCTGGTTTCTTGCCTCGAGACCTAGAGTTTCTCTTAGATTTCCTCTTGTGCTTCATTGCTTTTGATGCACTCTGGCCTTCAGCTGATAGAGGCAGTTTAGCAGGGGATTTTGGTATCCAAATCCATTGGTTACCTGCGTAGTATCCTTGAGCACGTAGCAACGCTTTGGATATCCATCACGGCATTGTGCTGACCCTCCATTGATGCCTACGTCTATAAGGCTTGGGATTCTTCTGGGGTCTTCTGCGATATTTGTAAGTCCCAAGCCCGTCCTTGGCATTGTCTCTTGACATTCTTGTTTCAGGCCTCACTCACTGATTCTCGTTGTTCGACCTGTGCTTGTATCAGTTTTTCCAACAAGTCCTTGTTCTCATTAGTAGGCTTGACTGTTACGTCAGCATCTTCCTTGCCTTTCCCTCGAGGTTTGATGAGGTCACCCTTGCTAAAGGTTGTGACTATCCTCACACCTGGTAGTGTCAGGTGTATCCTCTGTGCTACATAGTCGGCCTCACACTTGGTCACCCTTTTGAAGGGTCTTCCTAGGAGGCTTTCCTGCAGCTAGCACTGTTTGGAGGAACATGAAATAGGATAGGCAAGCTTTCCGTTTCAATTGTCGCAAGGATTTTGCACTTCCCTATGAGTGCTTATGGGTGCCCCCCATAAGGGCTAAGAGTTGCACTAGTCGGTGTGAGCTTTGGTTGGCCTAGTAGGGTCCATGATTCATAGGTCAAGATGTTAAAATCTGCTCCTTTATCAATCAGAGCATCGATAGTATGCTCTCTTTTCGCGGTGAGTTTGACCCTAAGATAAGCAGGTGGTACTATGTCTTCATCTTCCGGGTCTTGGCTTGTAAATTTAAGCCTTGTGATAGATGCCTTTGAGTCCCTAACTACACAGTCCGACGTGGATTCTCTACTGAGGTCTTGGGTCGTTTGTGCAGCGCTACTCAAGGTACATCTATCATTAGGATTGCATGTCTAGCCATCCTCGCATTGATAGCTTGATGATGTTGCATTCTGCTTCGACTAGACGCAGCTTGAACACCATGTACGTGTGTTCTCGTGGTGTGACCTTTTTTCCCTGGATGGCTAGATTGGCCCGTTGAGGTTCTAGGGTCTTTGTTTCTCTCTGTTCGGGTATGGGGTTTTGGTTGCTCTTTTACAAGTGAGGATCCATGCTTGTGTAGAGCCATTACTACACTAGGGTCTAATTTGGAGGACCTGTCACGACGCACGTTTTCCCTCCAACCTACTTGGGGGAGGTGCGAAGGGGGCAGAGCCCCCTCTGGGGGGGTCCGAGGGGGGGGCAGTCTCCCCCGGCCCGTAGGGCCATTATGGTAAATGCCATACGCAATTTGGAGGACCGTTTATAGCCAAATTTTGAACCAGGTGCTCTAAATTTTAGCCTAGTGACGGATCTGTGATGTGCCTTTAGCTCTACGTAGCCTTTAGGGTCAATCTCGAGGTTTAGATGTGTCAAAATTTGTGTTCTAGAAAGTTGTCCGATTTTGATAGTTTTTTGTCCGATTCTCAGATGTTCGATTTTCAGGAGTTCGATTATCAAAATTGGACGTATGATTTTGGTTTGGTCCGATCGGTCAGACAAGGGTGGTTCGATTCGGACTGGTCCGTGGTCCAATTCTGATTGGTCCGATTCTACGATTCGAACAGGGGTGGGTCTAATTTCCTTGATCGGACGAGGTGTCCGATCGGACAGGTTGGTCCGAGTCCGAGTGGTCCGAGTGGTTCGATTTCCAAGATCGGATGGGTTGGTCCGAGTGGTCCGATCGGACAGGATGGTCCAATCAGCCGAGTGTCCAATTATGGACTGGTCCGATTCTGGACTAGTCCGATTCTGGGACTCGGACGGCCTGGGGTCCGACGGCGCGGACGGCGGCCCGCAAGTTGTGCACAATGCCTCTAGGTCAACGTCTACTCCGCCGAATCATCCAGCGCCTTCCAAATAGGTACAAAACACTACAAGGAAATGCCAGACATGCCTGGAATCACTATGGTGCTCGAATCAAATGGCACTCCAAGGATCTGCGCCCCTATTTTCCTATTTTAGCCTGTTATACAGCAACAGAAAACCCTACTGTTTGCTTCTTTTTCTTTGTTTTTTCGTATCCTAAATGCATACAAATCACAAAGCAATCACCTACACTACTCCAACATGCTTTCCCAAATCCAAAAAACCAAAAACCTACTTGCTAAGGAGATCGAATACCTCTTTAAGCTCCCTCGCTTCCTACCTATCTACCTCAAGCACCGGTTTGGGGAAAACCCTACTCCAATGCTTGATTCGAAGCGCGTAAGTGCTCAAGGCTTGAATCTGTTGTCCCGACAACGGAACCAAAATGTGGGAGCTCTCATTCAACCGCCAAGACCCACGGACCGCTTATTGTTTCAAGCGTTCCAAGCCGAGCACTAATGGCTACCTCTCACATAACCGATGCGCCATCCGTATCTACCGGTGTAGTGAGCTTACCTCCATGCCGTTCGAGTTACCTCCTCTCCCGCACACTCCGGTAGCTCCACGATCCAAGTGCAAGCTTCAAGCAAGCTCCATCCTCAAGCTCCACGCTCCAAGATCCATTGCTGCGACGAGCAAGACAAGAGAAGAGAAGAAGAGAGGAGAAGATGGAGAGCTTCTCCTTCCCGGTCCCTCACCCTCACACACTCACTCCCTCACACTCTCACACTCCCTCTCTCAAGCACAAGCTCAAGCAAGCAAGAACAAGAACAAGAACAAGAACAAGAACAAGAACAAGAACAAGAGAGCTACTTTTGGCCACACACAAGAATGAGCTTCTCATTCACTTTTCAACTTTATATACAAAACCCTAAATCCCTTTTGGGCGGCCATCCCATTTTTCCCTTTTTACATGGCCGGCCGTAGCCTAGGCCCTTTTTCCCATTGTCCTTCTATCTTCCTAGCTTCCTTTCCACCACTCGTTTACATTTACAAATTGCACGAGAGCCCGGCGCTCCTTGAATTAAACCATGATGCGCTTGCGCTTTTTTACAAAGGTTTTGACTTGTGTTTTTCCTTGTGCACCTTTCTCCCTTATTTAGGACTCTTCTCCTTGTGTGTCTTCCGTTTCTCTTTGCCTTGGCCTTTGTCTTTGTCTTCTGCTTTAGCTTTTCTGGATTTTCCAACTTCGTTCGTTTGAGGGTTAACAGCTACATAATTAGCCTCACACTTTGTCCCCCTTTTGAAGGGTTGTCCTAGGAGGGTTTCCTTTTCACAATTTGCACTATTTGAAGGAACATGTAATAACATAGGCAAGCTTTCAATTTCAATAGTTACAAGGATTTTTCACTTCCTTATAAGTGCTTGTGGGTGTCCCCCATAAGGATTAAGAGTTGCATTAGTCGATATGAGCTCTGGTTGGCCTAGTAGGGTCCATGCTTCATAGGTCAAGATATTAAAATCAGCTCCTTCATCGATGAGAGCATCGACACTATGCTCTCTTTTTGTGGTGAGTTTGGCCCTAAGATAAGAAAGCAGTGCTATGTCTTCATCTTCCAGGTCTTGGCTTATAGATTCAAGCCTTCTGATACATGCCCTTGAGTCTCCAACTACACAACTAGATTTGGATTCTCTATTGATATCTTGGGTCATATGTGCAGTGTTTTTCAAGGTGCATCCATCGTCATGATTGTCATGTCTAGCCATCCTCGCAGTAGCTTGATGTTGTTGCATTCTGTTTTGATTAGATGCAATCCGGACGCAACCTATATATGTTTTTGTGGTATGGCCTTTTTGCCCTTGTTGGCTAGATTGGCCCATTGAGGTTCTAGGGTCTCTATTTGTCCTTGTTCAGGTATGGGATTTTGGTTGCTGTTTTGCAAGTGAGAATCTATGCTTGTGCAGAGCCATTACTACACTAGGATCTAATTTGGAGGACTTGTCGCAGCGCACATTTTCTCTCCAGTCTACTTGGGGGAGGTGTGGAGGGGCAGAGTCCCCTCTGCAGGGGTCCGGGGGGGACAATCCCCCCAACCTGCACGTGTTGAGATATCGAGCTCCACTCGTGATACGCCAGGGTGACCGTTGTGTATTTATGTCACCGACTTGTCAGTTGCAGACACAGTTGGTACACCGCCCATGAATAATAGCTACATGATAGCTATCCTTATCTACTCTAGTTCGTGGCTCAGTTAGTATGCCACCTTAGTTAGTTGAGTTTGGTTTGAGACCCATATATAGGGTTCTTCTATTTCTTTGTACTTGAGTTCTTTTGGCTTACACAACTAAGAAGAGGAAAACTGTTTTCAGCCTCCACCCTTGTGTGTCTTCCCCCATTGTGCAAGCAAGAAAGCTTCAAGCGAGACTCCTTCCTTCTCTCCCACAATCTTGACATGGTATCAGAGCCTTGTTCGTGGTAAGGAGCTCAAGAAAGCAAGCCAAGCTCGCGGTGGTTTGGTAAGAGGAGCAGTGTTGCTTTCATTTTCTGTTTTGGGAGCAGATCTCTGCAGGTAGCACAGCCGGAAAGTGCAGGAGTGCATTGTCTCAGGTTGAGACGCCCTTCGCGGTGAAGCAAGAGGGCAGTATATGCTGCGGGGGAAAGCTTTAGCTCTTGGCGACCTTGTTTTTTTTATTTGAGGCCATTTCGGGGCCTGTTTCGCAGACGGAAGTTTTCTGCACGCACTCAGGAAAAGGCTCAGTTTTATGCTGTGCAGCCACTGTTCTACAAGTCGGTGAAAAGTTACTGTAGAAATTGCATCGTATGCTTGTGCGTAGAGACATTGGGAGTTTCAGAATCATCCTTGGTTCTTGTTTATGCAAAATCGTCACTAGGAAGTGACTGTGTGGTCAAATACCACTTTCGCCAGTTTTGCAGATTTGCCCTTGTGAGGGTGAAGCTGAGTTTTTGTAGTGACAGAATTTTTTGCAGCGTTCTGTAATGGCGTCTGACTCTCTTTCACAGATTGTAACTGAAAAGCTTGACAAGAACAACTTCCAGGCATGGAAGTTTAGAATGACGAATTTCCTTATGGGAAAAGGATATTGGGAATTTGTTGCAGGAAATGAAGAAGAACCAGTTCTTCCTGATGTTCCCAATCAACAGCAAATGCAGGCATTCAAAGCATGGCATGAGAGAGCCAGGAAAGTTATGTACTGGCTGTCAATCAGCATTTCAGACTCTATGATTGTGCATATTCAGGATGCAAGTACGCCAAAGGAGGCATGGGATACTCTGTCAAAGATGTATAGCACAAATACGCAAGCCAGGAAAATGCAGCTCAAGCAAGAGTTGCACAATGTGCAAAGAGAAAATATGAGCATCAATGACTACCACATGAAGGTGAAGAAGATTGCAGATGCACTTGCTTCCATTGGGTCGCCAGTGGAAGATGATGATTTAGTTTCTGTGACCTTGAATGGTCTAGGAAAGGATTATGCACAGTTTTGGACATCCATTTCAGTTCGTGAAAGATTTCCTGATTTTGAGGAGTTGATTGCTCTTCTAATTTCTGAGGAGCAGAGAAATGGTGGTGCATCTTCTTCAGGAGGAACTTCAAAAGAAGCTGTCTTCTACTCAAATGCTGGAAGAGGTAGAGGCAGAGGTAGAGGAGGCCGATTTGGAGGCCGTGGCAGAAATCAGAATATGCAGCAGACTCAAGAAAACCAGTCCTATGGAGGAGGACGTGGTAACTCTAGAGGCAGGGGGAGCCAAAGAGGTCGTGGTGGATGGCAAAGAGGCCAAAATGCAAACAGTAATGTTGAATGCTACTACTGTGGTAAAATGGGTCATATGGCTAAAGACTGCTATAAAAAGCAGAATGACATCATGAATGGAAAACTGCAACAAGGGAATTATGCATCTTCTAGTAGACAGGGTGATGACAGAAATGAGCACTTGTTTATGGTGCAGCACATGAACAATTCTATGACAAGTGCAGAAGAAAGCAATGATGTATGGTATGTTGACTCAGGTGCATCAAACCACATGACAGGTCATGCAGAATGGATGGAGGATGCAAGGAAAATGGAAAAACCAGGATTTGTGGAGACTGGTGATGATACTGCACATCCTATTGTGCAGATTGGAAAAATTCCCTTGTCTATGCAGGGTGGGAAAAAGAAATACCTGTCCGATGTATTTCATGTCCCGAATATCACCAAGAATCTGGTTTCAGTTGGTCAAATGGTTGAACAGGGCTTGCAGGTCAGATTTAATCCTCATGGATACTTTGTTGAGGATATGAAAAATAAAGGTCGCTTGATAGCAAAAGGAAAGAAGAAGGGCAGAATGTTTACATTGGATGCAGACATGTCTGAATTGAGTGCAGAAATGTTTGCACATGGGACCGATGTAGTTGCAGATATTGATATCTGGCATAAACGCATTGGTCATGTTAATGTACAGCGACTTAAATCAATGCAGACCCAAAATATTGTTGCAGGATTGCCCAAATTCAAGGTTGCAGAAATGCATAAGGTATGTGAAGCCTGTCAGTTTGGAAAACAGGCAAGGAAACCATTTCCTAGACATGTTCAAGAGAGTGAGAAGCCATTGGAATTAATCCACTCTGATGTGTGGACTACTAAAGCTGCATCTCTTGGAGGCTGTCATTATTTTGTCACTTTTATTGATGACTATAGCAGAAAAGTTTGGGTGTATTTTATGAAAAAGAAAAGTGAAGTTTTTGGGCATTTCAAAACCCTTAAAGCTATGGCTGAAAAAGAAACAGGTCTGCAAATAAAATGCCTAAGGTCAGATGGAGGGGGAGAGTACCTCTCAAATGAGTTTGCAAGGTTCTTGCAGGAGCATGGCATAAAGCAGCAATATTCATGCAGTTATACCCCACAACAGAATGGAATTGCAGAAAGGAAAAACAGGCATATTAGAGAGGTATCTCGTGCCATGCTCAATGAAAAAGACTTGCCAGTTTTTTATTGGGCTGAAGCAGTTGCTACAGCAGTCTACATAATGAACAGGACTCCCACTGCAGCAATACATGGAATGACTCCAGAGGAGAGGTATACTGGTAGGAAACCAGATATTTCTCATTTGAAAATTTTTGGTTGCATTGCCTATGTACATGTGCCAGATGAGTTGAGATCCAAGTTGGATCCAAAAGCTGAGAAGTGCATCTTTATTGGTTACTCTCTGCAGCAAAAAGGGTATAGATGCTATAACCCTTCTACTCATAAGTTTACAGTGAGCAGAGATGTTGTTTTTGATGAGATGAGTAGCTGGTATAAACCAGTAAATGTGATTGATGATGTAGATGCACAAAATGGTAATGCTGCACAAAATTCACAGCAGCAGTCACAAAATATTAGTGGACCTGGAGCGTCCTCTAGTAGTGGTTCACATTCTTCACCATGGACAGGCAGATTGAGATCAGGAGAATCTTCTCAAAGTAATGCAGATAGTGGTATGCAGGTATCACGAAAAGGAAAAGAGAAGGTTGATCAGTCCATGTTTGATGTGAATGCAAGTCACTCTTATGTGGATGGTGAATCCAGTGGCTCAGAACAGAGCATTGATGATGAGTTGGGTATTCCTTCTATTGTTACACCTGGAGTAAGGAAGACCAGGGATGTTTTGAGAGCACCTGGGAGTGAACCTACTTTGCGCAGGTCTACGAGAGCTAGGTATCATGTGGATAGGCTGAAATATGATGGATTTACAGCCATTCACTATGTATATATGGTCAAAGTGATACAGGAACCAGAACCCACATCTTTTGAGCAAGCCATGGGAAAAGAAAAATGGGAGAAAGCCATGGATGAAGAAATGGATGCCTTGGAAGCAAATGCTACATGGGAGTTAGTACCTTTGCCTAAAGGTAAGAATGCAATTGGCTGTAAGTGGGTTTATAAGGTGAAGCACAATGCTGATGGTTCTGTGAACAGATACAAGGCAAGATTAGTAGTCAAGGGGTATGCACAAACATATGGCATTGACTATGAAGAAACATTTAGTCCGGTTGCAAGGATGGCAACCGTAAGAGCAGTCATTGCTATGGCTGCATCAAAGGGATGGTCTTTACATCAGATGGATGTAAAGAATGCCTTCTTGCATGGTGATTTGCAAGAAGAGATCTATATGGAGCAGCCACCAGGTTATGTGCATGCTGTTCATCCTGAGTTTGTTTGCAGGTTGAAGAAAGCCTTGTATGGCTTGAAACAAGCACCTAGAGCATGGTCTGACAAGATAGGACAGTATCTTGTCACTATTGGCTTTCAGATTTCCAAGGCAGATTTCTCACTTTATGTGAGAAAAACAGAGAAAGGTATTATGCTACTTGTCATTTATGTTGATGATTTGATTATGACAGGTGACAGTGATGAAGATATCCTTCATGTGAAAATGCTATTGAAGCAGAAGTTTGAGATGAAGGATTTGGGAGAGCTGCGTTATTTCTTGGGCATTGAGGTGATTAGATCACCAAGTGGGATACAGCTCTTGCAGAGGCAGTATGGATTGGACATGTTGTCCAAATATGGGATGACAGGCTGTAAGCCTATTTCAGTTCCTTTGGAGCAGAATGTGAAGCTGAGCACAGATGCAGGTGAGCTTCTGGAAGACCCTACTGTGTACAGACGCATAGTAGGAAGTTTGATTTATATGACTATTACCAGGCCAGATTTGAGCTATGCTGTTGGATTGGTAAGTCAGTTTATGCAGGCTCCAAGGAAACCACATTTGGATGCGGCTAGACGCATACTCAGGTATGTGAAGTCCACATTGCAGTATGGACTATTTTATGAGACTGGGGTTCAGATACAGTTGCATGGATACACTGATGCTGATTGGGCTGGTAGTATTTCTGATAGACGATCTACCAGTGGATATGTGTTCTCTTTTGGGAGTGCTGCAGTCACTTGGAGCAGCAAGAAACAGCCTACAGTTGCCTTGTCGAGCACAGAGGCTGAGTACAGGGGTGCAGCAATGGCTGCATGTGAGGTAGCTTGGTTGCATAAGCTACTTTATGATATGCATCAGTCTACAGATGGGCCAGTTGTCATTTATTGTGACAACATGAGTAGTATACACTTGGCAAATAACCCAGTCTATCATGCTAGAACAAAGCACATTGAGGTGCATTATCACTATGTGCGAGAGAGGGTTTTACTAGGTCTTATTGATCTAGTTTATGTCAGCACAGAGGATCAGGGAGCTGACATATTCACGAAGGCATTGGGCGCAGAGAAGCTGCGCAAGTTCAGAGACCTGCTTGGTGTGCAGGAATTGGGATTGAGATCGAGGGGGAGTGTTGAGATATCGAGCTCCACTCGTGATACGCCAGGGTGACCGTTGTGTATTTATGTCACCGACTTGTCAGTTGCAGACGCGGTTGGTACACCGCCCATGAATAATAGCTACATGATAGCTATCCTTATCTACTCTAGTTCGTGGCTCAGTTAGTATGCCACCTTAGTTAGTTGAGTTTGGTTTGAGACCCATATATAGGGTTCTTCTATTTCTTTGTACTTGAGTTCTTTTGGCTTACACAACTAAGAAGAGGAAAACTGTTTTCAGCCTCCACCCTTGTGTGTCTTCCCCCATTGTGCAAGCAAGAAAGCTTCAAGCGAGACTCCTTCCTTCTCTCCCACAATCTTGACAGCACGGCCATTACGCTAAACACCATACGTGATTTGAGGGACCATTCGTAGCCAAGTTTTGAACTATTTACTCTAGATTTCAATTGGATGATATATCTATTATGTGCTTTCGGCTCTATACCGTCTCTGGGCTAGTTTTAGGGCTTAGACGTGTCAAATTTGTATTCTATTCACGTGTCTAATTTTGACAATTTTTTGTCCGATTCTCAGAGGTCCAATTCTCAGGAGTCCGATTCTCAAGATCGCACGTCCGAATTTAGGTTGGGTCTGATCGACCGATCAGATGAAATGGGTTGGTCTGAGTCCGAAAATCAGATCGCATTAATTTCTGGGAATCAAACTTGTCCAAGTCTAATTATGGTGGTCCAATTATGAAGTGATTCGATCGTTATGCACGTTTGACTGGACAAATGGGGTGTTCCACTGGTCGGGCGGTTCGGTTGGGGAAGGTTGTGCGATTGGACTGTTGGGTATCGGATCAAACCAAAGGGCTTGGTTTGACTGGATAGGTGGTCCAATTGGACCTGGGGTGGTAGTCCAACTTGTGAAGTCAGATAGTCCAATGCTCCCAATCTGATGGTTTGAGAGTCGGGGACCAGGACATAGTGGTTCGCCAACTGTGAACCTGATGGTGCAACACGATGATTTTTGGCCGATTTCTTCTAGTGCTCAACACGGCCCCCTATCATACCTTCCAGATCACATCAATTGCATATAAAGAAAATCCTTACATACCTGGATTAATAAAAAACACCAAAATCAAAGCGTGCGATCTCCTCTGTGATCAAGAGGTCTCTCTCTCTCTCTCTCAAGCTCTTCCTAATCACTGAAATGCAAAATGAAGTTTCCCTTGTCACTCCTGGCCTCTTATTGCCCTGCCCAAGTCTACATTCACCTTAATCTTGCTCCTCTTACTAGCATTCAATCCAAAATTTTATTTTTTGCCCCTCTTTCCCATATTTTAGCCTGTTATACAATAGTAGAAACCCTACTGTATGCTTACACTATTTTGCCCCTATCCTACCTAAATGTAAACAAAAATCATAAAGAAAACAACTACACTACTCCAGCCTGCTTTTCCAAATCCAAAAAATCAAAATCCTACTTGCTAAGGAGATCGAATACCTCTTCAAATTCCATCTCTTTCTACCTATCTACCTCAAGCACCGGTTCGGGGAAAACCCTACTTCAATGCTTGATTCGAAGCACGCAAGCACTCAAGGCTTGAATCCGTGTTCCCAGCAACCAAAATGTAGAGGCGATCAACTGTTGAGAGCCATGGACTGCTTATTGTTTCAAGCATTCCAACCCGAGCACTAATGGCTACCTCTCACATAGCTGATGCGCTATCCATCTCTATGAGTGTAGTGAGCTTACCTCCACGCATGATCTAGTCACCTCCTCTCTCGAGCACTTCAGTAGCTCCACGATCCAAGTGCGAGCTTTAAGCGAGATCCATCCTCAAGCTCCATTTCCGCGAGCAAGAGAAGAGAAGAGAAGAGAAGAGAAGAAAAGAAGAGAGAAGAAGATGGAGAGGTTCTCCACTACAGTCCCTCACCCTCACACATGCACACACTCACTCTCTCACACTCTCACGCCCTATCTCAAGCACAAGTTCAAGCAAGCAAGCAAGAAGAATGATGGGACCTAAAATGGACCGGCACTGGCTACAGCACTAGTTGGACCTCATGCTCATGACACACAAACACACTCACGGCCTCGCGGACCAGGAGCGTTAATCCGAGGCTGAAGGACAAACTTCCCTAAAGCTTAATTCATGTGTTTATAGTTTAAAGTCCAACATTTCCCTAAAACTCCTCAAAGGGAGAACCCTTATACATTGGCAATTCCACGATCACACACACATAGGAGGCACTCCACCGACTAATAGTCGGAGCCCCACTGCAGCTCTCCTACATCGCAGGGATTGGCCCTTTGATGCGCTGCTAAACATATGACACAAACGAGCACAAACTCCTCTCAGGGTACCAATATTTTACGTTCCAGGATGTACCATTCCTCACAACAATTTCCCTTAGGAAACCGACCCTCTACCCTACAGCAAGGGATAACCTCACACTCTCAAGCGTGGGTCAAAGTCCTAAGAAAACAATTGCTATGCAATCCAAGAGATTTTCATTCGATACCATGAACCATGCATAGTGCATAATGTAAATGGTTTAGTGCACAAACAAAAGAAATCAGCATTGTGCATCGTGCGAAACCAATCTTTTCATGATTTCCATGCTAACGTTTATGTATTGAAACGAGGAGAGACACCGAGCCTTACGCTCATGTTGCCTTTTCCTTTATTTTACAACAATGTCCTATAGCCATGATGCAACACATAAATCAGATTTAAGATTGTACTTTGACGCTCAAACTCCCCTCTCACCCTATCGTTTAATGTTTTGCAATCTTTGATAGGTGTAAGAGTCATTTCATGTGTATTTCTTTGTAGAGAAAGCAATAAATACAGACGAAACATAGAAATGAGGGTAACCTGAGGCTAACCTCATGCTCTACCTTCATTATACATTGCACAAACACTAATGTGATTTTTTGGAATTTTTCTTTTATCGTTTCCTAATTTTGTCCCATTTAAAATCCATTTTCCACCTTTTTTGGTATTTTTTCTCTATTATCTTCAATAAAAAATGCCTAGAAATTGAGATTGATTGTGCGCTGTGGCCCTTAGGTTCTTTGACAGCAAAATTTTAGGTTTTATTGATGTTATATTTCATGTTTTCCCTTTATTTTGCAAAAAACTCCCATTTTGCCTCTTAAACGCGTGTTTTACGGGTTTTATACCATTAATTTCAGTCATAACACTTATGATTTTCTGATTTTCTGAGCATAAACTAATCAAAATCATAGCAAACAACAACATAATGCATAATCAGCCCATGGGAACAATATTTCATCAACCAAATAGCATAAAAACTCATTTTTTCTTCATAAAAATTGAATTACCGCTTAGGCTTTGTGTCTCGGGATCTCGGTTTTGCTATGAGACTGTGTGTCAACCCTCATTCAATGTCCAGCATCTTCAAAATCAGCATTCTTCATGTCTTCATCCACCCGGAAGCAATCCGGTCTCATCCAGACAAGCTTTCCTCCATCATTCTTCATTGTCTTCTTCCACACAAGAACAACCTCTTAAGGGAGAGAGAGGGAGGAGAGAGAAAGACTAGAATCAGATATTTCCATTGAGGCCACCATTGCACGAGCGAAGGGTGGCGAAATGATCAGCAGGCAGAGGGGAATGAATGCCCATGATCATTGGTATGGGTTGCATTGAGGTTGCATGATGCCTCCATCTCCATCAAGTGCATTTTTCGGTGCAGATATGGCGCCCTCGTCCTCACGTTTTTTGCCTCCTCAAAAATGCCACGATTTGTGCTACATTCAAATGTTACATCCCCCCCCCCCCCCCCCCCCCCAAAGGTCATGACCACTTGACCAAAGTTTGGTCCACCTTTTCGTATCTTGCCCGATTTCTTGGCCATTTCCCCGTCCGGACTCCGAATTGAGCTCTTAAAAATCTTGGGCATCCGGCTTGACATCCCGCATTGGCCGATAACTCCTAACAATCCACATGACAGTCTGAAAAATTATCAAAAATCACCAAGTGTCACTCGGGCACCTTTAGAACACTTTGACGCTTAAAATCGTCATAGGTCGAGCTGCTGCCTTCGACGTTGAATATTTTTCCCTTGACATTCGTAATTTTTAGCTATTTTTAAGCATTTCTTGGCATCAAAATTCTACTCTCATTGGCGACCACGGGATAGGGCGACTCAGCCCGTCGAATCCCACAATAGATCTGCACAAAACAACCAAAGGAAGCATCAAGCTGATACAAAGTAGATACATACTAAACACAGTACAATGCTCACCCTACCCCCTGACAAAACCAAGGCATGACATCCACAAGGAGTAGGCCTAGCATAATCTGATAAAAGGTCTGAAGCTAGTCACTAACCAACCGCTCCAACACGGCCAAACTAAAAAGAACTATCAAAGAGGTTGCCCTAAGTGGTGGTCTGAACTATCTACCTAACTAAGGACAACACAACCAGGAGCTCCTACTAGGCGAGGACTCCTATAGCCTGATCAAGAAGTATTTTATTTTAGCACATTTCTTCTTTTAGGATTTTTATTTTATTGACATACTCGGGCATGTAAAAAGGAGGGAGCTGAGCGTAGTGACCCAAGGAGAACAGTGCATTGGCCTCAGGTCCTGTCTCGGTACCCAAGAACCTACCAAGCCCTCGCAAGGCGACACTTAATCCTTTTCTGACGCTCACTTTTATTTTCTCTCCAACCTTCCTTAATTTCTTCTTTTCCAACAAGATGCCACCCCTAGGAAGACAAGGCATCGGCCCTGGGTTTGACTCGTTCCCAGGAACCTACCAGGCCTTCGCAATCTAGGGAGATGTCACCAAAGGTATTGTCTGCTGTTTGTTGCCACGATCCAGGTGCATTGCATAAACCAAAGGCCATCACATGGTACACAAAAGTACCAAAGACAGTAATAAAAGTTGTTTTCAACTTGTCCTCTTCTGCAATTGCCATCTGGTTATATCCTACAAAGCAATCCATAAACGAATAAATTTCCCTACCCGCTAATTGATCCAAAATCTAGTCAATAAATGGCAAGGGGTAGTAATCTTTAAGTGTCTGCTTATTCAGTTCTCTAAAATCTACACATAATCGGATCTGGTTGTTTTTCTTCTTCCTGATAACAACTGGTGAACACCATTCTGTGTGTTGTACATGAAAGATTAAACCAGCTTTCCTTAACTTCTGCAACTCCTCAAACAACCCATCCCTCAATTCAAAAGGCATACGCCTTACCTTCTGACGCACAGGACGACTGCCTTCTTTTACAGGAATAGTATGAACAGCCAGGCTGGGAGGAATGCCTCTCAGCTCATCATAACTCCAAGCAAAGATATCGCGGAATTCTTGAATCAAGGACACATAGTCCTCCCTTTCTGCTGAACTGAGCATAGAACCTAATTTAATTTGCCACGAATCATTCGACGTGCCAAGGTCCAACTCAATCACATCCGCATCTCTTATCCTATCTTGTGGCTCTATCGGCTCATTTAGAGTTATCTGATAGATATCCTCTGTAGTGGACCCCTCCTTAGATTCATCGCTGGATGATGTCTCACTACCAGATGGATCGTCTGTTGTCTCTAATTCAGTAGACGATAAAGGAGCTCTCTCACTTTGAGGAGACTCAGGATAAGCATCGACTATTACTCGATTAGCACCTCTACCTAGAACCACTCGACCGGCGGGTATATCGACTTGACAGTCTGTTCAAAAGATCCAAGGCCTACCTAGCAAGACTCGATAGCTAGGATGTCTTGCAAATCTTATCACCCTAAAGTCCAAGAAACATTCTACACTCGCAACCGTAACATGGACCTTAGTAATGCAACCTTCTGGTTGTCTTAGACTATCATCAGCCATTCTCAGAAGGGTGGAGTTGTCTTTCTGGATGCCTAGACCCAGCAACTCCATCAATTCTGAACTCATGATATTGACAGAGGATCCAGTGTCTACAATGGCATGTTCCACTAATATTCCATCTACATAAGCTGGAACCCTAGGGCAGTTCTTTTCAGCATGGTCAAAACCAATCTCCCCCTACTCGTGCTATGCCCAGAGGTTCCACAATATACCCGATACGCAGAATCTTCTTAAATTCCTTGCGTACTCTTGGAGATAATTTGATCAATTGCAAGAGGTTCACATCTGGTTTAACTTCGCAAAGAGAACTTGCTAAATCAAAGTCATGACAAGTAGCCAAAGCTCTCTTTTCTCGCCAAACCATCCTCTCTTTTGGTCTTTGGACCGGTTTTGGTGCTTCTTTCTTGGCTCTTGCCTTCTTTCTGGGCACTTCCTCATCCTTTTTAGGGTCGCCTTTCGTGTCAACCGGCCTTAGCGGTCCCCCTTCCATGCTAGGACTCTGGACTTGCGTCCCCTTATCCCTTTGTTTAGGGTTTGTCTCAATCGGTTTTGTATTATCTTTGTCAACCTCTTTAGCCTTTTGACCTCTTGTCACGGCTCTTAAGTTAGAGGTTTCAGCATCATTAACTCGTACAGCCTCAATAAGGCTAACTCTGTTGCCTTGTGGCAACTCTTTTATATTTGTTTTTCCCCTCTGCAATATTTGCCTAGGTGCATCATTCTACTGCAAATTATTTCCTTGTGCTCTATGATTCACTGGGCCCGGCTGTTTACTCCCTTGTTGGAGAGAACTAATCTTACTCCAACAGGTAGCAGCTAAATGGCCCGACTTCCCACAAATGTTACATTTCATATTTGGACAATTTTTGGGGAAGTGCTGTCCACCACACCATTTACAACTGAATCTAGAGGGTCCACCCTCTTCAGGGCGTCGACTCCCTATCAAATTTTTTTGCTTCTTCAAGAAATTAACGTCCACGGCTATTTGTCGATATTGCTCGGAAATCATATCGGTATAATGCTTCATCATGTCCTTAACTTCGCCAAGGACATTAGATGCACTCGACTCATAGCCTCGATCGTCAACTCGTCATTCCATTGGCCTAACAATCTGATTTGGCACTGGCTGTTGACCCACAGGAACAACATTCGAATTTGAAACTTGGCCTCCAACATTTGATGGAGCCAATTGACTTGCCATAGGCATAGTCACACTGGGAGGAGCCGGTAGTAAAGGTATATTCGAAACCATAATCCCTCTCCCAATAGGGTTAGTCATAGGCATCCCTTGACTTCCATTCGTCAATGATGGATTGCTGCTAGGTACTAAACCCCCATTAACATTCATTCGAGAGGAGTAGGCCGTTTGTAATCGTGCTTCTACTCCCTCTGCCCACGTAATAGCGGTATCTATATCTATTAAGGCCACACTGCTCAATTGTACTTGGATATTAAAGTCCAACCCATGCAAAAAGTATTGTAGTTGGGCAGCTGGTGGAATGGGAATGTAAGTTTGCAACTTACAAAATACTTCCTTCAACTTCTTGGCATATGCTTTCACGTTCTCGTGAGGATCTTGGCACGTTATATTCAAGACCCGCAACCAATATTGGCCACCTCTTTCAGGGGCATATTCCACTCGGAAAGCTACATAGAATTGATCAATGGTGGTTATGGTTCCAGACTCTATGATGTGATACCATACCGCAGCCCTTCCTTTTAACGTCATATTGAAGATCATGAGATGTCCCTCATCTTGGATGCGATAATTGAACATCAATCTCTGAAATTCACAGATGTGAAATTCTGCATCCTCTTCCACTAACCCATTAAAAATGGGCAAGGGAACTCCTAAGGTCGGTGAATCCGGCGTCCTTGCAGGAATCGCAATAGGCTGTGCCATGGTGACAATCGGATTAGCAATAGGAGCTTGAAGTGACAGATTCACACCCCCACTTGAAGTGGGTAAACTTGGTGGAGGAGAAGAAGATCTTACACTTCCTCCTGCACCTAATGGAATAGGTGGAGTAGTTAAATGACTAAGGCCACTGCTTCGTATATGTACTGGACTACTCCTTTGAGGAGAATAACGGCTAACGATCTATAACCGCCGTCTAGCCCTCTCAGCACGTTCTGTTTTCTGGATTTGGGCTTGACGGTCCTTGTCAAAGGACATAAACCAACTTCCTTTTGGTCCCTAGAAACCCTAGATCCGAAAGCCACTACTTATAAGTGGCTCCCGGTACACGCACCATTGATGGGACCTAAAATGGGCCGGCACTGGCTATAGCACTAGCCGCACCTCATGCTCATGACAGACAAACACCCTCACGGCCTCGCAGACCAGGAGTGTCAATTTGAGGCTGAAGGACAAACTGCCCTAAAGCTTAATTCATGCGTTTATAGTTTATAGTCCAACATTTCCCTAAAGCTCCTCAAAGGGAGAACCCTTATACATTGGCAATGCCACGATCACACACACATAGGAGGCACTCCACTGACTAATAGTCGGAGCCCCATTGCAGCTCTCCTACATCGCAAGGATTGGCCCTTTGATGCGCTGCTAAACATATAACACAAACGAGCACAAACTCCTCTCAAGGTACCAATATTTTACGTTCCAGGATGTACCATTCCTCACAACAATTTCCCTTAGGAAACCGACCCTCTACCCTACAGCAAGGGATAACCTCACACTCTCAAGCGTGGATCAAAGTCCTAAGAAAACAATTGCTATGCAATCCAGGAGATTTTCATTCGATACCATGAACTATGCATAGTGCATAATGTAAATGGTTTAGTGCACAAACAAAAGAAAATCAGCATTGTGCATCGTGCGAAACCAATCTTTTCATGATTTCCATGCTAACGTTTATGTATTGAAACGAGGAGAGACACCGAGCCTCACGCTCATGTTGCCTTTTCCTTTATTTTACAACAATGTCCTATAGCCATGATGCAACACATAAATCAGATTTAAGATTGTACTTTGACGCTCAAACTCCCCTCTCACCCTATCGTTTAATGTTTTGCAATCGTTGATAGGTGTAAGAGTCATTTCATGTGTATTTCTTTGTAGAGAAAGCAATAAATATGGACGAAACATAGAAATGAGGGTAACCTGAGGCTAACCTCATGCTCTACCTTCATTATACATTGCACAAACACTAATGTGATTTTTTGGAATTTTTCTTTTATCGTTTCCTAATTTTGTCCCATTTAAAACCCATTTTCCACCTTTTTTGGTATTTTTCCTCTATTATCTTCAATAAAAAATGCCTAGAAATTGAGATTGATTGTGGGCTGTGGCCCTTAGGTTCTTTGACATCAAAATTTCAGGTTTTATTGATGTTATATTTCATGTTTCCCCTTTATTTTGCAAAAAAACCCCATTTTGCCTCTTAAACGCGTGTTTTACGGGTTTTATACCATTAATTTCAGTCATAACACTTATGATTTGCTGATTTTTTTAGCATAAACTGATCAAACTCATAGCAAACAACAACATAATGCATAATCAGCCCATGGGAACAATATTTCATCAACCAAATAGCATAAAAACTCATTTTTTCTTCATAAAAATTGAATTACCGCTTAGGCTTTGTGTCTCCGGATCTCGGTTTTGCTATGGGACTACGTGTCAGCCCTCATTCAATGTCCAGCATCTTCAAAATCAGCATTCTTCATCCACCCGGAAGCAATCCGGTCTCATCCGGACAAG
Source organism: Lygodium microphyllum (assembly GCF_053477565.2). Taxonomy (NCBI): domain Eukaryota; kingdom Viridiplantae; phylum Streptophyta; class Polypodiopsida; order Schizaeales; family Lygodiaceae; genus Lygodium; species Lygodium microphyllum. The sequence continues at coordinate 93,552,687 of NC_141159.1, read as the reverse complement.
CTTTCCTCCATCATTCTTCATTGTCTTTTTCCACACAAGAACAACCTCTTAAGGGAGAGAGAGGGAGGAGAGAGAAAGACTAGAATAAGATATTTCCATTGAGGCCACCATTGCGTGAGAGAAGGGCGGCGAAATGATCAGCACAGGCAGAGGGGAATGAATGCCCATGATCATTGGTATGGGTTGCATTGAGGTTGCATGATGCCTCCATCTCCATCAAGCGCATTTTTCGGCGCAAATATGGCGCCCTCGTCCTCACGTTTTTTGCCTCCTTAAAAATGCCATGATTTGTGCTACATTCAAATGTTACATCCTCCCCCCCCCCCAAAGGTCATGACCACTTGACCAAAGTTTGGTCCACCTTTTCGTATCTTGCCCGATTTCTTGGCCATTTCCCCGTCCGGACTCCGAATTGAGCTCTGAAAAATCTTGGGCGTCTGGCTTGACATCCCGCATTGGCCGATAACTCCTGAAAATCTGCACGACAGTCTGAAAAATTATCAAAAATCACCAAGTGTCGCTCGGGCGCCTTTAAAGCACTTTGACGCTTAAAATCGTCCTAGGTCGAGCTACCGCCTTCGACGTTGAATATTTTTCCCTTGATATTCATAATTTTTAGCTATTTTTAAGCACTTCTCGACATCAAAATTTCGCTCTCAAAGAAGAAGAAGAAAAATAAGAAAAATAAAAAGAAGAAGAAGAAGAAGAAGAAAAGAGCTACTTTTGGCCATGCACAAGAATGAGCTTCTCATTCACTTTTCAACTTTATATACAAAACCCTAAATCCCTTTTGGGCTGTCATCCCCTTATCCCCTTTTTTACATGGTTGGCCGTGGCCTATGCCCTTTTTCCCATTGTCCTCCTATCTTCCTAGCTTCCTTCCTACCACCTGTCTACCTTTACAAATTGCATGGGTGAGAGCCCGACACTCTTAAAATAAATCATACCAGTGCACCGTGCATTTTTTTACAAAAGTATTGACTTCCACTTTTTCTCATGCGCCTTTCTCCTTGATTTAGGACTTTTCTGTACTTCTTATGTTTCCAGATTCTTCTTGGCGCACCTTCATCTTCTGTTTCACTTTTGCCTTGGCCTTGTCTTTTGGCTTAGATATGCTGGATTCTTCACCTTGTTTGTCTAAGGGTTAACAATTCTTGCCACTCCTATCCCCTCGCTTGTCGACTTCAACCCCCTTCAGCACTCCTTCTCGTTTTTCACAGATCTATACCATATTTGGCATGTTTTACAATAGTAAACCCTAAGTTTTTTCAACTGATCTCTCAACCTTAACCTACTCTAAATGCAACAAGAGTCGAAAGCAAAATACTGAACTGATTTCTCCTACCCAACTAACCATCAAAAACCAAAAATATTTAATTGTAGCATGGATTAAAGACCCAAAATCTCCTATCTATCTCAAGCTCCGGTTTGGGGATGAAACTCTTACTTCGATGCTCAATTTGAAGCGTGCAAGCACTCAATCTTAAATTTGTTTGTCTGGGCAATGGAACCAAAATGTAGAGGTGAGCTCACGCTCAACCGCCAAGATCCATGGACCGCTTATAGTTCAAGAGTTTCAAGTGAGCACTAATGGCTACCTCTCACATAGCCGATGCGCTATCCCTCTCTACGAGTGTAGTGAGCTTACCTTGTTGCCCGATTGAGATGCTTCCTCTCTCAAGCACTTCGATAGCCCCACGATTCATGATGCTCCATTCTCCATAGCCATGCACAAGATTAGGATTATAGAAGAGAGGAGATGGATAAGGGCTTCACCTCCAATATCCCTCACTCTCGCACACACACACCCTCCCTCAAGCACTAACAAGCAAGTAAGCAAGAGAAGAGAAGAAGAGAAAAAGAAGATTCCACTTTGCCACACACCCAAGAATGAGCTCTCATTCACTTTTTGAACTTTATATACAAAAATCTAAATCCCTTTTGGGCGGTCATCCCCTTATCCCCTTTTTAACATGGCCTAGGCCCTTTTTCCTATTGTCCTTCTCTCTTCCTAGCTTAGTCCTACCGCCCATTAATGGTTACAAATTGCACAAGAGGGAGCCTGTTGGCACTCTTTATAGAGGTTTTGATTGCGTCTTTATATTTAAAGGTGCACCTTCTTGCTTTTGGCTTCTTACAGCTTCCATGGTTGCGTCTTGTATTCATAATGGTTGTTCCCATGCTTTTCAATTTCTTCTAGGACCACTCTCTTGTAGGGTGCCTTTTCCTTCTTCTTTTTTTTGCCTTGCATTTTTCCTCTTGATGCCTTGTTTTTTGCTTCCTTCACTTTGCAGTAAACATTCTCTACCTCCCTCCTCTCTTTCTACCTATCTCTTCTTTGTATCTCTCCCTCTTCTCATATTTTCTCCTTCTCTTCCCTTCTCTCCCTCCTCTTCCTCACTTCTCCTCTATTTTCTTCTTTCACTCTATTATTCTCTTCTTTTCTTTTACCTTCTTCTTCTATCTTTTCTTATTATGTTCTTCTTATCTCCTCCTTCTACTTCACCCCTCTCTTCTTCTCCCCCTACTCTTCTTCTTCCTCTCTATTCTTCTCTTCTCTTCTCTTCTCTTCTCTCTCTCTCTCTCTCTCTCTCTCTCTCTCTCTCTCTCTCTCTCTCTCTCTCTCTCTCTCTCTCTCTCTCTCTCTCTCTCTCTCTCTCTCTCTCTCTCTCTCTCTCTCAAGAATGTAGTAGCATGTCAGCCTTAAAAAATAAATGCCCCTATCCTTTAATAATAAGGCTATTATACAACCTTAGGGGAGGGGGGGTTTCCACCCCCTTGTTTCTCTCTATTTTGTCATGCATGGCCCATAGAAGTTATTGATATCTTTGGTTCACTTGATCTACATGTTGGAGGTGATACTTTCCATGGGTGATCCCATCGATGGCCTGCATGTGATGAGATGAAATTTTGATGGCGGCAATGGAGTTGGGAGTTGTCGAGATGACGACTTAAAGGCAGGCAAACGGTGATGGTTGGCATTCTTTTCTCTTGCTATTTTTTACTTTTTAAAAATTTACAGTTCTTAGCCTTTGGATTTAATCCCCCCTCTCTAAGCCCCATTTATATGTGGGGGCGGAAATATTACAATATGTGAAAGGGGGGATCAAAAGCCCCCTTATAATATCCCCATTACTTAGTAAATTTTAATGTGCATATATATTCCAAAGAAAATTGTTTTATGCTGCATATTTTTAAAAAGTGACTCTAATTATGAAACTAAGATAAAAATAATTGTTATTATTAATGAGGTATTATATGCCATCGGAAGAAAGACTTGGGAGACTCTCCCAAGACTACCTTATTAAGACTATGTTTGTAGTATAGAACAACAAAAAGAACTAGCCTAATGGATAGTCACTTGGTAGTTAAGTGCACTTGGGTGACGACATTACTGGGATGGGTGACTTCCCGGGAAGATTTTCCTACAAGCTAGTGGGAGCTTTTCATGCGTAGCCAACGATGCCAACAAAGCCTTCATAGCACATTTCCAAGTATGCCAAGGACAAGATGCCAAGATCTATGCCTTGGTCGCGTTCTTAGTCGTGAGCCTTGGAGTGACACCACTCGATGACGAGACATGTGGTACTCACCCATATATTTGTTAAATTGGTATCCTCACACTATGAAAATGGAGCCCCTCCCTCATATCGTCAAAAAATGCTAAAAGAAAGTGTTTCCTCTTTATCATCGATGACATCATAAAAAATGCTAAAAAGCAAACGTCCTCTTTTTGCCCCCCCCCTCGGTTACTATATAAATAGGGATAGAGCATCTCTCTACTGTTGACGCGACAAAGCTCTACTACAACTAGCCAAACATCTCTCTCTCTCTCTCTCTCTCTCTCTCTCTCTCTCTCTCTCTCTCTCTCTCTCTCTCTCTCTCTCTCTCTCTCTCTCTCTCTCTCTCTCTCTCTCTCTCTCTCTCTCTCTCTCTCTCTCTCTCTCTCTCTCTCTCTCTCCACACCTACGTGGGAGTGCTACTCGAATCCATCAGCTTCTTCCATGGCTCCTAAGAGATGTCAAGATGTTGAGCAAGGTCATGCTCAGAGAGCTCCCCAACACGAAGAAGTGGCTGCTGCTAAGGGAACTCAACATAATATTGAAGCACAAGTGGAGGTTAACCTCGAACCCATTCAAACCAAAGAACCAGCCGTCCCACAACAAATCGAGGATGCAGCCATAAACCATAATCACGATGGATGGCCAAACGGACATAATCAGGTTTAGTACATAAAAGAATGATTACTTTTTAAGCAATTAATTCTACAATTTCCTAATGAGGGATAAGCTAATTGGTTACATAGATTACGATCATTTAAAACATACTTGAATTTACCAAAACATGTAAGCAAAATATCAATCACTTTTTAAGAAGGAACAAAGAAATTGATGGAGGGGATAGATTCCATGCATCGCATTGACAACTATATTAAAATGTATTATGGTTATGACTGCTTTTGGATTTGTGAATGATGAATTCTGGTTCTTATGATTCCGTGCTTGCACAGATGGAAGAGTGGAGGATTATGGTGGTTTGAGATGTTGGGGTCCCCAACCTAATGCTCCTTAACACTCTACGGAGTGTGGAACAACTCACCTCTGCAGGTGGGGATTGTACACTCCTGAGGGAGATAGTTTTTTTTTGTTTTTTAATCACTCGAGCACTTGAGAGGGCAATGGGCCAAGTGGTAAGTGCCCTTGTTATGTAGGATGGCTTCGGAGGCTTAGGGAAGCTTAGAGAGGCTCTGAGCCAGTAAATTCCTTTTGACCGTGGATGGAGTGCGATCACATACACCCCAATGCCAAGGGATGGGAAGGTCCTATCCTAGGCTAGATTGTGTCTTTTTACGGAAAGAACGTTTTGTACCATTCTGTGGAGTGATGATTCTAGATGTTATTATGAAAAAAAAGTATCTATTTTTTTGAATTGTTTGTTATGTGCTAAAGATTGATTTTAACAAACCAAGTTTAAAAGAGTAATAAAAGAAAGTTGATTTTGTATGTCCAAACAATATGGTAATATGCTTTGCTAATTAGAAAACTAAGCAAACCCATCGAGGAAAGTGGGAGGCTTCGATCCTAACGATTGGATGCCTATGGCTAGTGGGTGGACCCCATAAGTTAGGTAAAACACTAGATAGAGCTTATTACATCTTGACCCTTCCAATTTCACTAGGATTAGCTACTAGGTTTAACATTGTTTTAGGGGGCCACACCTGAAATTTTACCTTATGGGTAGGGGGATAGAGTTACACTCTCCACTGTTTCTCACTCTCTTTGAACCAAGTGCAGTGTTAACCTCACCCTTGCCTTTGATTGATTACAAAGTGGTCTTTCTTAGGTGGGCGTTAGATTGCTATTAGGGGTGACTTGTCCATGCTTTTGTTGTGAAGTAAAACTGAGATTCCCATGTTCAACTAAGTCCAAGGTTTCCCATGGGGAGATGGGATGGTGATGTTCATGGATATGAATTTTAGTCGACTACTAAGAGGATACCTTTCGGTTTGTTAGAGGAGGCACCTCACACCTCTCATGTGTTTTTGTGGGCAAAAACCACCTATGGGGACACATGGGCACTCTCTAGTTGCCCCCTCCTTTTCCCCCCTTTAATTGTATTATATATATGTGGGGGGCACCTAAAGCCCTCTTGGATGCCCCTTTAACTATATCACCTATACATGTTGGTGGGGGGGAGGGGGCATCCCCCCATGACCCTTGAAACGTGTGGAAGGGAGTGAATTGAGTGCATCACTATGAAGGGAGGGATCTTTGCAAAGCTTGGGTGCACTTCAACTTTATACATGAGATTGAAGGATGGGCTACAATTTCATGCTCAATGTTTGACCCAAGGTATCCCATTTTGGAATTCATGAATTTTATTCCAATGGCCTATTTTCTTATGATGTTTGGCTATCATTATAGATTGAAGGGCTTGATAGTGATAGCCATTTGTGATAGAAATGAGGAAGATGCCAATACCCAAATCCGTTTTTTGGAGTGCTTGAATAATGTTATGAGAGAGAATGGTCACCCCTAGCTGACTTTGTTGGCTTCATGGCAAACGAAATAGGAGCCAATTGGATTGCAATTAGGACATTGTTTAACAAGGGGCTTGACAATGTAATGGATGAAAGAGAGTGATTGTGCTTGTTTAATTGGGAGAAAAATTTTCTAAAGCATTCTAAGGAGTTAATCCCTCCAAGCTTGATAAACTGAGCACCTTGCATTGTTCAAAAATTGGCTTTCTCCCACACTTGAGAAAGCAAATAATAATACATTGTATATAAGGAAATGGTGGCATTCCCATAAACTACTAATTGAGAACATCAAAGTTTTGGAGCAATGATTGAAGTGGTGGGAGAGTAGAGTTGACCACTCATTGTGCATTTTTGTTTTGTATCTCACAATCCATATAATTTCTTTCTTATCTTCTAAAATCTCAATGGCAATAGCACGTATATCCAATCCCTTAGGACCATACTCAAATCCCAAATTAAAATTTTTCAGAGTGTACATGCAAGCTGGCTAGCTAAGGAGGATGGGAAAAAAATAGCTTTGTACAATGTCTATGTGAGAGACCTAATCAACTCATACATTCAATGTTATCATCAATTGGCATTCATGATAAGGAGTTACAATGGAAATGAACTAGACTTGGACACTATGTTGAACAAGGTACTTACTCAAAAGACTCCATCCCCAACATGTATTTCATGGACAGGTCCAAAGTGTAGGTGTAGATAGTCCTTTCTATGGTGAGCGAGTTCTAAATGGAAACATGGAAATAATGCAAAGGAAAAGAAAGAGCACACAAATGGTTGCAATGCCCATAAACCAAGCTATGTTATGGAGTCCAAGGAGAGCATGTCTAAAGACCAATGTTACAAAATAACCTTTGAGTCCAGTCTGCATGAGACTATGCCCATTGGCTTAGTAGAAGAGGCATTGGATGGCAGGAGTAATGATGATGAACCTACAATATTCCATCAAGAAGATATGCATATAAGCTTATGGGCTTTGTGTAGAATGCATTTACATTTGAAAAGGAAATGTTTTGGGATGGTGAAGAAGGAGAGATGCATACATTCATAAACAACAAGTCTTTGAGATTGGTTGCACCTTACTTTCTGTCTAAGAGAAAATCAAAAGTTAAGTTGATCCCTCAATGGTTTTGTTTTTGCAACCACAATGTTGAACACACTTGGGATTCTAACAAACAAGTTCAACATATTCCCATGTTGCCATCAGTTGGCCTGAGACAAATGTATCCTAGGATGAAATTGTCTCTCTTAAAAAGCCTGGATTTAATGTTAAAGATGGGGATAGTCTCTCTACCCCTAACATCAATGTTCATTTGGGAGAATCAAGACAAGTTTCTTCATCTAGGAGATGTAGCAAGAAGTTGGGGCACAATATATCAAGAGAAATATAAAAGAAAATAGCTCTAGTTGATTCTTTGGATATAGCATTTATTGAAGAAAAGGTGGTGTAGCTTGATGCTATAGCCTCCTTTTTTATGATTATCAATCACTTGTATGAAGTGCAAATCAACTGTGAACCATCGTGCTCTTTCCCAAATTTTCAAAAGCACAAAAGAGAGAACGAGCCATACCTTGCTTGCAAACATTTGTATTATGTATAGCTAGGAGTGTTAGGTTTAGATAAGAATTAATCAAGTTGGTGCGTGAACGTGCTTAGCCTTGGACGTCACTGTATGTAGAAAAAATAAACAAGTAGTGTAAATGCCATTTGTTTGATATTTCAATGCGTACCCACAATGGGAGCATGTTAATGGATGGGAGTCTTAAGTGGTAAATTGCATGTTTACCACATGTTATTTTCACTTAGTTTGACATTTGTCACCCTGAGTAGAATTCTTAATTGTTTAGTGGCATATTTACCATTTGTAAGAAAAAGAAACCTCAGTAAAGAGAAAAAACATGGGAGATATTAGAGGGAAACAAAAAATACTACGTGAGGAGATAAAGACCTACAATAGGTGATTGAGGCTTTCATGGATTCAAAGGAAGATGGCTATGTGTTGAAGATGTAGATGTGGAATGAAATCTATTGTAATTCCTTTATTCTTTGACCTGGATAGGGAGGATTTACTTTTAACTTCTCTTTTCTTTTGTATAAAACATGGTAAGTGTAGCCTTTTGTTTGAGGTATTGTAGTTGGCAAAAGAGATAGCAAGAAGGCTATTTTGCTCTATCTTGTTGATCATGTATGTCACATGTTAGAGGTTTCTTATCCAATGAGAGAAGAATAACAAGAATTTTAGTATTTGAAGGATTATGTATTGTAGCTAAATGTGCTACTTAAATCAGTGGATAATTAAAAGAATTTACAATAGTGGAAATAAAATTGTAGGTTTTCTTGGGAATGGAAAAACTTTCTTGCATGACCATGTTTAATACTCGCATAGTGTAAGATTCTAAAATTCTTAAAGTTCTATAGATTCTAAAGATTTGTAGTTCTTTATTAGGGAAGAATATATTGAAATGCATGCATCTTTGCACTATGATACAAATCTAAAATTAAAAGTGCCAAATCACTGCCCACAACCCTGCAATTTCTATAGTGATACTTACAATACTACATAGGTAGCCCTACAATGGTCTTGAAGCCTTGTAGTGTTTTATCAAAGAAGAATATACTAAAATAATATTTTTTCACAACAATCTCTGCAACAATGGTAGTTCCCACAGGCGATTCCAAAGCTTTGTATGTGTTTCATTAGGAAGAAATATGTTAAAATGTATGTTTTTTAACACTAGAATATAGGTCTAGAATTAAAAGAGGTAGTTTGCTACTTGCAACTTTACAGTCTCCATAGTAGTGCTCACAACTCTATAGTAACAGTTCTTACAGCGGGTTTATAGCTCCTAAGAATAAGAAAATCTAAAAATATAAAAATCTAGATTGAGATCTCAATGAAAAGAAAGTGATATAGGGGACCTTGTTTTGCTATGGTGTTGATTAGAATACTTTTGTTAAGAAAAGAGATTCTTGGCTTTTATCCTATGGTGCTATCTTAGGAGTCAATAAAGGCCAACCACATCCAATTCACCTTCCAAGGTAACCTTTCATAGGTCTCTTTTATTCCTTTGTTTTTTGAAGATATCTTTCTTTTTGGATATCTATATCTTTTAGGCCTTCTCTTCTCTAAATAAGTGTTTCTAAATAGACAAGTTCAAATGAGTTGATCACATTTGTTCTCAACTATTAAAGGTTGATTCACAAGTCTTGCTAATCTATATTAGTCATCAATATCTATTTTTTGTTGTGAATGTGTGGACTAATTGAGAGTGGATTTTAAAGCCGAGATTTAATGCAAAAAGACCCCGAGACAACCGTAAAAGAGGCTTTTTTAGTGCAAAATGAAACCATTCCAGATCAAGGAGCTAGAGTTTTCCTAGATGCATTTCGACGCTAGGAACCCAATGCAAATGTCCTTCATTAATCGGAGTCTATTTGACCCCCATTTAATGGCCACAAGGCTTGGCATTATGAAGTAGCTACTGGATCTAGAAGCTGCAAAGCATGTGATGAGAAAGGCTAGGGTGATAGATTTCGATTGGCAAAAAGCCACGCGTCCAGTCAGATCACAATTTCGAGGCCATTTGTCCCCTCAATGAGATTGAAACTACTTCAAATCAAGTGTGAAAAGACCAAAATGAACTAATTATTTGAGGGCTAGTAGGAACCCTTCATTAAGAAGAGGAAATGCATGAAAAATGAAATGCTATGAGGGGGAGAGTTTTTTTTCGATGCCTCCTCCATCCCCCCAAAAACAAAACTTTTAGCACCACTGAAACAATTCTCTCCCTACTCTTGGACATGAGATCCATTATTTTTTCACTCTCCATACCTCTCGTTCTTCTCGTTCTTGTAAGAAATGATGGAGTATTCAGAAAGATAAAATTTTAGTCTTTCTCTCTCCTCTTTTTCTCTCGCTATAAATGTGGTTTATATGGGCTAAGAGAATGAGGGGGAATGGGTGCCCATTTGTGACAGAATGTGAGGGATAGTTCAAGAAAGCGCTAAGCGTCAACAGCTTTCCATTTTTGAATTACAAGGTGTGCATATTCGATTTTATATGTAAGTGGGCTTCCTCTTGGTTTTATGGTGCGTATTGGTTTCCTATGATTAAAATTGATTTCTAGTGTTTGAAAATGGTTCATTCTATTAGAAATATCAACATAAACAGTAAGTCTTAATCATTTATGCACTTTATTCAAAATACGCAAAACATGTAAAAGTGTGATTTTATACTAAATCACCAATTTTATGAGTTCTATCATGGTAAATTGTGTTTCCATGAAGAAAAGTGGAAAATAAGAATGAATATTGGTAGTATTAAGTATTTAATATTTAAATATGCATAGAAACTATAATTTTAATTACAAATAATTGTGAAAAATAGAGGAAAATTGAGTTTTAATTGAGAAAAAATTAGATACCATGCGTGGAAAATTAGGACTATGTTTGTGCAAGTATAATGGAGTTAGAACATGAGGATTTTCCTCAGCTTACCCCTATTTGTATATTTTAGTGTGTATTTATTACTTACATTATGAATATTCATATATATAACAGCTCTTAACCTACCTAACGCAAGAAAAATCCTAAACAATAGGGTGAAATGGGGTTTTATGTGTTGAATATGGCTCAGATTTTGATTTGTTTACTAAAGTTTTCATATAGGTTTTGATCTTATTTTAAGTATTAAGAGATATAATGGCACGGAGTAGTTCAACACTATCTTATCATCATAGCAAAGTCATTAGTGAAAGAAGGTCATGGAAAGTGTTTGAGCAAATTCACCATGTTGATTTCGTTTAAGTAAAATTTTTGTGCGCTCAAGTCATCCACTTTGCATTGCATTGAATCAACATGGTATAAAGAGAACTATCTCCTGGATGCATAGCACTTTGTTTCAAACTATTGACCCACAACGAGTGTGAGGCACCCTATGTTGTAGGTTTATTGTAATCATTTCCTTGGCGATTGATTTAGTGAGGAATATGCTATCTCCTACAATGAATATTGGGAAGAGTGGACTTTGTGCATATGTGTTTTATGTTGAGATGATGCATCTTGGGGCCAATCCCTAAAGTGTAGGAGAGCCATAGTAGGGGCCCACAACAATAATCTAGGGGATGCTCCCTTTGTTTATGTTACGAGATGCTAGCCACCTATATTTTTGGGTACTTGCTCTACTTGGAGCCAGAAGGGCATCACATTGGACTAAAATCTAGAGATGGTATCTACAAATGTGTTCTTTTAATAAATCAGTTCATAATGCCTATATGCTCCTAGTAGCTTTGAGGCCATGGGGTTCTTTGGGTGAGTATAGGAGGCTAGCTAGAGCCCTAGAGCCAGTGTTAATCCATTTTTTATCCCGACACATGGTGCGTTTATTGAGAGCTACCGATAAGTGATAGTTCTTGAACCTTGATTAATTAGGAACTAATCAATTAGTTTATGCCAAAGAGTATTGAGATAGAGCCATTATTTCTCAATAAATATCGTCAAGACGAGATCCAAAAATAAGAAAGAGCCAAAAGGGCTATATGATGGTATTCCCCACAAATAGTCCTTAGACGATGGGTGGAAATCCTTAGGAGGTATTTCCCACAAATAATCCATTTAGGAGGATGTTGAGAGTGGAAAAAGACTGAATTTTTGACTGATTGTTGTTGTTTTTGAAGTCTGAATGATTGATTTTTGATGGATTTAGAGTGATGTATGGTTGTTAAAGGAAGTATTTGAGAGTGTTTTGGATGATATTGATTATGTTTTGGAAGTTCATGATGATTCTCAGTGGAGATATAAAGCTCTATAATGTTCTGATAGGTTCTGATTGGTTCTGGATACCTTCTATATAGCTTCTGTTTTGCTTTGATTTTCTTCTATATGAAGCTTGGATTGATGATTGATGAAGATTGAGATCTTTTGGAAGCTTATTGAATAGTTTTTGATAGTTTGGAATGGTTTGAGTATGAGTTATGAGATTCTGATGACCTTCTGTAGACCCTCTGTAGAGCCTCTGTTTCTGCTCTGTCTCTGTACTGTAACTGTACTGTAGCTACTCTGGTATTGTACTGTAACTGTTCTGTAGACATTCTACAAGTGTTCTGTAGAATGTACGTGCGACTTTGAGAAAGTTTTCTAACCTTTGGAAAGGATGAATCTAAGTTCAAAAGAGCTAAAACAAGTGGAAGAAGCAACTGCTGAAGACTGAAGAGAAGACTGAAGTGACAGTGACAGTAGTGAGCTGTGAAAAGACACTGTAGTGGCTCTGGTGACTCTTCATATCAGACATACCTCTTGGGAGGTGCATCCACGACCTAAGAAGGATTATTGAGAGTTATTATGAGTGTATTGTAGGAGGAGATGATGTACTATTGATAAAGAGAGAGAGAGAGAGAGAGCCAGAGATAGTCAATTCTATCAAAACAGTGTAACTGTATATAAGAGATTGAGAGAGAGAACTATGAAGAAATTGAAGAAGGATAATATGTGATTGATTTCCATTCAAAAGATGGTGTATTCTTTTGTGTTCTTTGTTATATTGATGGATTCTATGAAGTTGTTGAAGATTATGGTTGATTCTATCAAATCCGTGGGAGAAATCTACTATGATGATGCGTGAAGATTTGCTGTTTTCTTTGTTTTGGTCATCAAAAGAATGAAATAAAAGCTTGTTGATGTTACAAGATAGATTTTCTTGCAAGAGAATTACATTTTCCTTGGTGTTCCTCTTGGGGCTCCATGTTTTTGGTGCGTAGCCAGGGAAACTTGCCATCAACAAGCATTAGAAGAGGCTGAAAATGAAGGAAATGGCATTGCCAAGAAGAGGAGAATTCAATGGAAGTTTGCAAAGTTCCTTCTTCCATTGAAGAGTTGGAGATTCTCATTATCAAAGCCACTTTCCACAAGAAGTTCATCCCACAATGGTGGAAATATATCACCATCATGATGCATGCTCTATGTGTGTGGTATGACTGTTTTCTCTTCTTGTTGAAGCAGCAGAAACTTGCATCTTGGTGACAAACTGTTTGGGAACAAACTGAAGAGCAAAAAAAAAAAAGAGAATGACCATCCATGGAAGATTTGGCATTCATTGAGAAGTTTCCAGACATCATCAAGTGGGACGTTGTGAAGAAGCTTCAGGAGTCTTAATCTGTGGAGGTTCATGAAAACAAGAAGGAAAAGAGTTGGAATTTGTTCGTGGATGCTCAACAGCAAGATACGTGGGATGCTTGGTGCACTGACAATCTTCTGTTTGTCCAATTAGCAACCCACTGGAAATTGTTAGACAGAGTGTTTTTCACAACATACACTGTTGAAACCCTCAGAAGTTGGCATTATTATAATGACACAACAACGATCCTAAGAAGAATGAGTTTTGATACTTTCAGAATGGAATATCTTCCCCTCTGTAGTGGTTTGAAAGCCGAATTCAGAGATGTTGAAAAGAAGGAAGTAGAGGAGATGTTGGCTAGAGAATCCCCCAGAGATTGAAGCCCTCTCTGATACTATCCTGTTGAGTCCAGACCAACTAGTTGAAGCCAACCCCCTGATGAATGACGCAATCAAGAGGCAAGCATTAGAATGAGTCCAGAGGTATGTGAGAAGAGAGAAGGCAAAAATCAAAGTTGAGAATGAGCTAGCAGTAGAAGCCTCCTTTGACGCCCTAAAAACACTCTTTACAGAAGTCCCCATGGCGACTCACGGTCCCTTTCCTAGTCAGATTCATCCTGAAAATATTGATGACAGGCCAGCAAATGTAGTCTCATTGCCAGTTTTTAAGGGAGAGTACAATGAAGACCCTGATCTTCATGTAGCAAAGTTCATGGTAGCATGTGTGGCTAACAATGCTAGAACCCCTGAGCATTGGTTAGCAATATTCCCCGCCACTTTCAAGGGCGTGGCGTTTCAGTGGTATGAGAGACAAGCAGCAGGAACTTTTGGCACATGGGACGACCTGAAGTTGGCCTTCCTCACTAAATTCAGGCATGAAGGTTTTGAAGAGCGGAGGCGAGAGGAGTTTATGAACCTAAGTTAGTCCTTTGGAGAAAGAGTAGAAGCTTATGTCTCGCGAATGGAATCCATCCTAAAGAGATGGACTAACCATCATTTGGATGAAGGAATCCAAAAAGGAGTGTTTCTCAGGGGCCTACAACCAGAAGTTTGCAAGTTCGTAGAATTGAGAAGACCAGTAAATTTGCAAGCTACAGTGGAAGGTGCAAGATTGTATGACAAAGTTGAAGCAAGGCTGTCAATGACTCCATGAAGAGGAGTCTTACCTCCTCCCATGCCTGGAATGGTATACCTACCAAATGCAGTCCCAGGGACAGCTCCCTACCCCTATCCTCAGATACAAACAGTGCCGGAGTATAATGCACCTAACCCACTATGGTCACCGCAGACGATAGTGCCTCAAATGATGGTTCAACCACAACAATAGTGGCCTCAAACAGTTCCTCCAATGGTGACTCAACAACAATTGGAAGCCTACCAACTGGAATCAACAATCCCAAGTCTCAACAGGAGCTCTGAATCAGAGCGAGAACAGAGGACCTTCTGGATCTACCCAACCAATTTATGCAGTAATTACAAATGCTTTCCAAAACCCTACTACAAGTACTTCAGGAGGTGAAAATCTGAAGGACTACTTATCCAACTCAGTTTGCAAGTATCAAGAAAGAGCTTATGGATGTGATTACAGAGCAGCTACAGATGTTGAAGGTGAATACTACCAATATATCCACTCCTACGGGAGTTGGAAGAGATGTGATGCACTCTATTACATGGTGCAAAAAGTGTCATCAAGCAGGACATTTAGCCACTGAATGTACCCGAAAACCAACCATTCCTGGAGCCTTCTGTTCCTACTATTTGCGAAAGAACCATACAGAGGATATTTGCTCCCTGAAAGAGATGCATGAATGAAGACAGAAGGATGAAAATGCAAGATTCAACTTACTGGAATCCAAAATGACAACACAGGATATTGGACCAAAGCCTAAAGAGTTTGGTTCTAATTTCGGTCCAAGGAGGTTTCCCTCTCAAAGTTATAGAGGACGACAGTCTGGTGGTGGTCAGATATCAGAGGTGGAATATTATAGGTGTGGAGAAAAGGGAGATATCTCCCCGAATTGTCCAAACCCTAGACGATCTGTGGATTATAAGCCCTTATGCAGTCGATGTACAGGTGAAGGCCACACTGCTAAGGACTGTCCCAGTCCAGCCCCTATAAAGGCCAATGCCACTGATAGCCAATAGAAGGTACAAGAGCCAGCTTCCAATTTAGTCGAGTTGGAAGTTGCCACTGTTACACGTACCAAGAACAAAGAACTAGTGGTTCAGGATGAAAATAACTCTCCTGCCAAGACTGTGAAGTTAAACCTACCTAACAGAGGGACAGAGCAGTACAGAACAGAACAGTGCAGTACAGAGCACTACAATGCCACAGAGAGCTACAGAGATAGTCCCACAGACAGGACCAGAGGCCCAGGAGAGGTGGATGATACAAAAGCACTTCCTGAAATAGAGGAAGTATTGATGCTGCAATTATTAGAAGAAAAAGGAAAAATGAAAATGGGTGTAGTCCCATTCCCCAGCCGGCTAGAGAAGCCTGTGGATCCTATCAAAGATTATGACTTGGTCAAAGACCTAGACACTTTTAAACCAAACTTAACATTCCGACAGTTGCCAATGTTGTCTCCCAGCTGCCGAAAGAAATTCAAAAGCATCTTGACAAGAAGAGGTGGATTAAGGATCGCTCCTTCAACATTGACCAAGATTAATAAGGCCCCAGAGCCTGTAAAGGAAGTAGATGTGGCTAATGCCTTCCTAGATCGTGGAACCCCAGAGATTAGTGTATGGATAGAAGGATGCTTCATTTCAGATGCATTGATTGATGGAGGCTCATCAATCAATATAATGATGGATGTGACAATGAAGGACTTAGGGTTGCAAGGAATTCAACCTACATAGTGGCTTATTAGATTGGCAGACCAAAGCAGAGTCAAACCGTTGGGCATCCTCCCATATGTAAAAATAACCCTTGCAGGTAGAGACTATTGACTGACATATCTGGTGGTCAAACCAAATTCTTATGGGACCTCATACCCTCTGCTGTTAGGAAGACCTTGGCTTTTTGAAGCAAGAGCCAGGATGGATTGGTTCAAAGGAACCCTAACCCTAGGCAGAGGACCCAATAAAGCGGTGTTGAAGCTGTATGGATCGCAAAAAGGCAATGGATCCACATCCATCGAAGTCATAACTGACTCCTCCAATGAGTAACAGATGGTACATCAGGAGAGGAAGAGGCTATTAAGCAGATCTTTCCTAAGAAAATAGAGGCACAATCCCTAATAGTGGGCACTGTAAGCCAACTGCCAAGGGAAGTAAAATCCTTGTCCATGGGTGAATACCTCCTGCCTCAACTAGAATTAACTTCTAAAATCACCTCTGGCAGTGAAATAGAAGCATGGATGCATTGTTCTCCCTGTTACATGACAGTCACAGAGACAGAGCAAAGGCAGTACAGAGACAGTACAGTTACATAGCAGAGAGAGTAAAGAGGCAGAGCAGATACATAGCGGATACAGAACAGAGACAGAGTGGATACAGAGACAGTAACAGAGCCAGAGCCAGAGCCAGAAGCAGAGTGACAAGCTGTAACAGAAGCAGAAGCAGATGCAGAGGCAGAAGATTTGTTCTTCTCCTACAGAGCCTCTACAAAAGCAAAGCCAGAGCCTCCAGAGGAAGAGGATGAAAATATTGAGGAAGAAAATGAAGCAGGATATGAAAGTGCAGATGAAGAATTTCCTATGATAGAGGATGATCTTGTTGATGTCCCTACAGAGACCTCAGAAGCCGAAGATCTCAGGGTGTTGGATGAAATGATTATGGTTCCGTTTGGGTTGATCAATGGACCACAAAGTATGCAAAATCTGTATAAGCAATGGATTAAAGGCATACAAATTAAGTTCACCGGTGGCTCCTGTCGCCCTGACCATTCAGTCCAAAGAAAAGATGATGATGATGCCCCCTGTCAACAGAAGCCAAAGCCCTTAGAGCCACGGCCTCTAAAAGGTCTGTGCTGTGTGATATTCCTGGATGCATCCTCTGAAGATGAATCCCTAAGTCTAGAAGAAATCACCACTCACACAGAAGCAAACAAAGGATACCCTTCCCACAACCTCAACAGACAAATGAGTCATCTGTTCAGAAGGAGGACATTGGCTCTAGTGGAACATCAGATGAGGATACTACTCTCTTGAAAGAGTCAGACCTCTATCCCGAAGCAATCTGTGGGACGTTTATCTGTGAAGTGGAAGGTGAAAGACAAGTAACATTCTTGGATATTGATGGTACTGAACGTCACCTGAAAGTGGGTCTCAATCTTCCAGAAGAAGAACTAGTGGTCGTGCGAGACCTACTCAAGATGTGTTTGCTTGGTCATATAAAGACCTAAAGGGGATTGATCCCACAGTATGTCAACATCACATTGATCTAGATCCTGATGCCAAACCTGTAAGGCAAAGACAAAGGTGTATGAATCCTAATTACTCCGCTCTGGTGAAGGCCAAATTATTGAAACTTCTTGAAGCAGAGTTCATTTATCTCGTGGCTAATAGTGAATGGGTTTCGCCCACTGTGGTAGTACCCAAGAAGAACAGGAAACTTCGAATATGTATCGACTTTTGAAAGCTCAATTCGAAGACGAAAAAGGATCATTTCCCTATCCCTTTTACAGACCAACTGTTGGACATAGTGGCAGGCCATGAGCTGTATTCCTCTTGAATGGATTCAGTGGATATAATCAAGTCCAAATCACAAAAAAGGACCAATCTAAAACAACCTTCACCATGGAATGGGGGACCTATGCCTACAGAGTGATGCCATTTGGGCTCTGTAATGCTCCTGCCACCTTCAAACGAGTAATGATGGCTGCCTTCTAGAATCATCTTCATAATTTCATTGAGGTGTATCTTGATGACTTTTGTGTCTATAGTTTAATCTGAGAGCACTAGGGACACCTAGAGAAATGTTTTGATAGATGCCGTGAGTATGGGATTTCTCTCAACCCATGTGTCTTTGGCGACTCATCAGGAGTTTGGATGGGCCATATTGTCTCTGCACAAGGGATTGCAACAGACCCGGCAAAGATTGAAAAGATTGCCGCCTTAACAGCACCAACAAACCTCAAGCAATTGAGAGGATTTCTGGGCCATGTGGGCTACTACAGAAGATTTATTGCACATTTTGGAACCAAGGCAGCCCCTCTACACAAGCTCCTAAGGAAAGAAGCTGATTTCCTTTGGACTAATGATTGTGAAGAGGCCTTTAATACCCTAGAACAGTGCCTGATCCAAGCACCTATTTTACAGCCTCCTGACTGGACGAAGGAGTTCCATGTGCACACAGATGCATCAGTTGAAGGGCTAGGTGCTGTCCTATGTCAAAAGGGCCCCTCTAAATTAGATCAACCCATTTATTATGCAAGCCGGAAGGTCACTGATAGGGAACAGAACTACACAGTGACAGAGGTTGAGTGCTTGGCAATGGTGTTTTCACTGGAGAATTTTCGACACTATTTATTGTCAACACATTTCAAGTTCTATGTGGATCATGAAGCCATGTCCTTCTTGATGAACAAAGCAGATGTTAAAGGATGACTGATCAGATGGTTGCTCCTATTCCAGGAGTTCGACTTCGAAGTAGTAACTAAGCCTGGCCGTTCCCATGATGAGATGGTTGCTCCTAGTCTAGGAGTTCGACTTCGAAGTAGTAACTAAGCGTGGCCGTTCCAATGTCCTAGCTGATCATCTGTCACAGATCCCTCAAACAGAAGAAGAGGAACAGGATAATCCAGACCTTCCTGATGCTTCTTTGTTTCTAGTTGAAACAGTTACTCCCTGGTATGCAGATACAGCCAACCTCCTGGCAACTCAACAATATCCTCCTGGTATCTCAAGCCGTGAGAAGAAGAAGCTTTTACTAGAATCAGCCCCCTACACCTTGCTAGGCGGTGCATTGTACAAGAAAGGCAAAGATGAAGTGCTGCGAAGATGTGTTGCACTCCATCTCAATGCCATTACAATCAACAGTGGTAAGCAAGGCATGAAAGACAATCAAAATGTACACCATACTTTTCAAGCACTACAAGTAGCCACTAGCTACCAAAAGCTAAGACATCAAGCAACTCAATTATGCTACATTGCCTTGACAAGACCATAATGATGTCTCAAGCAATCTTCAAGTGTACTCCCCGTCTTCATCGACAAATTTTTCCGTCAACTTAGCCCCTTGCTTCACTGACCCATCGCTATACAAGGAACCAAGCCGACAATCTTCTAACTAAGTAATACCTAAATACGCACGTGTACTCACTTAATATTCACACTATAACCTATACACGGTTTGGGTCCTCAAGTGCAAGACAATACTCCAAGCTTGCTTAGAGTTTGACCTGTCTCCCAAACTAATCAAAATATGTCTTGTGCACGATAAGAAGACTAGCACTACCCCTTAAGGAGAGACCACATGAGAGGTTTTCCAATTGCAAGTATTGAAGACTCCAACGAAGATGTCATTCACTCTTCATCAACATTCAACTCTGAATTCCTATCCTTATCACACTATAAGCCTGCCAAGAATCATCATGTACAGAATACCCAACAAACGGCCACTTGTACTCCATCAGTGTAACCCCCCCAAAGAACAGCCCTACCACCAACTCCCATTGCCCTACCACCTACCACTTAACCCACCAACGTGCCCCCAATGACCTTCCTCCCCACCACTACCAACACTCTACCATGGCAACCACAGACGTCCTTGCCACCCACGTCTTCGGTGCATGCTAACGCCTGCTACCTATGACGGTGAGTGCCATGGGACTGGCACTCGTCTAGGAGGGGGATAATGTTAACCCCAACACGAAGAAAGTAAAATAAAATAAAAAAGACGCAGGGCAAAGGCGGAAAAAAGGTAGCCCGACTGAAGAAAGAAGAGGAGAAAAGGCCAAAAGCGCAAGGGCAACCTTAAAAAGTCCAAGGAAAATGCAAAAGGGGAAAGGTGCATTTTAAAATACAAAGGCGCACCCTGAAATCTTGTAAAAGAGTGCCACGCGGTGGAAAATTCGGAAAGCTAAAACTGAAGACAAAGACAAAGGCCAAGGCAAAGAGAAACGGAAGACAAAGGTGCACAAGGAAAAGCGCAAGTCAAAACTTTTGTAAAAGAGCACAAACACATCATGGTTTAATTCAAGGAGCGTCTGGCTCTCACCCATGCAATTTGTAAATGTAGATGGGTGGTGGAAAGGAAGCTAGGAAGATAGAAGGACAATGGGAAAAAGGGCCTAGGCTACGGCTGGCCATGTAAAAAAGGGGAAAAGGAGATGATCGCCCAAAAGGGATTTAGGGTTTTGTATATAAAGTTGAAAAGTGAATGAGAAGCTCATTCTTGTGTGTGGAAAAAAGTGGCTCTCCTCTTCTTTTTCTTCTTCTTCTTCTTGCTTGCTTGAGCTTGTGCTTGAGAGAGGGAGTGTGAGAGTGTGAGGGAGTGAGTGTGTGAGGGTGAGGGACCGTGGGGTGGAGAAGCTCTCCATCTTCTCCTCTCTTCTTCTCTTCTCTTCTCTTCTCTTCTCTTCTCTTCTCTTGCTTGCAGTGATGGAGCTTGGAGCGTGGAGCTTGAGTATGGAGCTTGCTTGAAGCTTACACTTGGATCGTGGAGCTACCGGGGTGCGCGGGAGAGGAGGTAACTCGAACGGCATAGAGGTAAGCTCACTACACCCGTAGATATGGATGGCGCATCGGCTATGTGAGAGATAGCCATTAGTGCTCGGCTTGGAACGCTTGAAACAATAAGCGGTCCATGGGTCTTGGCGGTTGAGTAAAAGCTCCCACTACAGTCTGATATGAAGAGTCACCAGAGCCACTACAGTGTCTTTTCATAGCTCACTACTGTCACTGTCACTTCAGTCTTCTCTTCAGTCTTCAACAACTGCTTCTTCCACTTTTTTTAGCTCTTTTGAACTTAGATTCATCCTTTCCAAAGGTTAGAAAAATTTCTCAAAGTCACACATACATTCTACAGAACACAGAACAATTACAGTACAGTACTAGAGCAGCTACAGTACAGTTACAGTACAGAGACAGAGCAAAAACAGAGGCTCTACAGAGGGTCTATAGAAGGTCATCAAAACCTCATAACTCATACTCAAACCATTCCAAACTATCAAAAACTATTCAATAAGCTTCCAAAAGATCTCAATCTTCATCAATTATCAATCCATGCTTAGAAGAAAATCAGAACAAAACAGAAGCTATACAGAAGGTATACAGAACCTATCAGAACATTATAGAGCTTCATATCTCCACTGAGAATCATCATGAACTTCCAAAACATAATCAGTATCATCCAAAACACTCTCAAATACTTCCTTTAACAACCATACATCACTCTAAATCCATCAAAAATCAATCATTCAGACCTCAAAAACAACAAAAATCAGTCAAAAATTCAATCTTTTTCCACTCTCAACATATCCCCACACAGAAAGGAAGCATCCTCGTGACCTAAGGAAAAGAAGAATATAATTTCATTAAAGAGCTCAATTTTATCTTTCGTAGGGTCTTCAATAATATCGCCAAACCACGACCCCAACTTATCACCTATATCTGATAGAAAAATACTACTGAAGGAAAACTTCCATTATTCATTAACTCATCTGATTAATCATTTAAAAAGCCATAAAAATTTTGTAAAGGATATGAGAGGTTCTCTTCAGCTTTCCACCATAGGCTTTCCATCCATCATCACCATCAATAGTTTGAAAAGAGCTCTCTAACAGATTATTCTCAATCAGCACGACCTCATCACATACAATTATTACAACACACACATAAACACTAACACAACCATATGAATGACACCTCCAAAAAGAGAGATATATATCATTAAGAATCTTCCAACATACATTGCAAAGGCAACAATGAAGATTATCCCTTTTAAAGGCTTGGTGGTTTCGAAAGCGATCCATGGAGAAGGATTCATCTACAAATGTCTTTGGAGGATTTTGAAAGAACTGCAGGCAGCACATCCTTTCTAGCAAAACAAGGTATCTGCTAGGTAGACATAGGGCATGAAAATACAAGACATCCAACTGGTGGGAATCAATGTTCACATTGACATTCATACAAAGTTTTGGAATGGCCTTTTGATCATCATGGGAATGCCTATGCATGTATGCTAGATACCAAGCAAAATGAGCTGTCAATCTCACTGAAGGATTTAGAGATTGTGAATATTGGTGAGCAAAATAAAGATAGTTCTGGTATGCTTGACTGGCAATTGCCCAATCCCCTGGAATTATTGGCCAATTTATATGAGGTCCTGTAAGAGAATTAGTCGAGCTCCATCCTCTTCTTCTTGGAATCTGCTGATCAAACCCTTCATATTCACTAACCAATTGAGGGGGTTGAGAGATAGAAGTGGTAGGAGATGGAAGGGAAATAAGTAAAAGAGGATGAAGAGTTGGGTAGGCAAAATCATAAAAGGAGGAATAAGTTAAGGAAGGAGTGGCTGAAAATTTTAGGGAATCAGTTAGGAAAGGTGTTAATTGATAAATAGAAAAGGTAGAAGGTATATGGATAGATGGAGAAGGGCATGGTGGAGAAGGGGAAAATACTCTATCTTCAATAAAAGAGCAATATGTAAATAT
This sequence comes from Lygodium microphyllum, assembly GCF_053477565.2. Taxonomy (NCBI): domain Eukaryota; kingdom Viridiplantae; phylum Streptophyta; class Polypodiopsida; order Schizaeales; family Lygodiaceae; genus Lygodium; species Lygodium microphyllum. The sequence continues at coordinate 93,529,935 of NC_141159.1, read as the reverse complement.
GGGAATTTGAGGAAAAGATTGAGGTTGAAAAAGAAGAGGTAAGATTGCTGTTGAATTGGTTTGATAAAGGGAAAAATAGGTATCATAATGGTGAGCCATTTTATTACAGTAGGCTAGGAACAGAGGGACCTAAGACAAATCTTCTCTGATAGGCATAAAAAAAGGTTGATTCAAATGGATGGTTTTTGGAAAGGTGAGCTAAGAGATTCACCCTCAGTTGGTTAGTGCTCTGTACATAGGTAGAAGCTGTGCTTTGACATTGATTTAGGACCACAGAATCAATCATTGAGTGCCAAGAATTATCAAGGCAAGTAGCCACTTTTGAGGAGTAACTCTGGAACATGTCATCTATTTGCAACTCCAAATAGTTGACATACAAAACAGCTTGCAAAACCACATCCCCCACATACCATGCCATATCTACTTCATCTGGAATCAATAGATCACCTCGTAGATACATATATGACAGCAACATGATATCCGTCGTCATAGAATCTTCAAACATTATACGGACCACTTTTGTCAGCAACTCAAGAGACCAAGCCCCACTCCAACCATCCTCTGGAAGAGGAAGATCCATCGTTGAAAGCTTCATGTAAAAGGCCAACTTCTGCAATTGATAATGGACAAAGAAAGAATGGTCCGGAGAAAAATACTCCTGGAAATGCTCAAATGTAGACCATAACATATCCATCCTAGACTGTAATCTTTCCACTTTATCTTGGAATAAAGGACACAATGTAGCCTGTCTCTAGAGAACTGCCAAGTCCTGCTTGGAGAGAGAAGGGATCAGTGGAACATTAGGGCTTGGAGAAACAGACCGTGACTGTGTCAATTGGTCTTGCAACTGCTTGATTTGGGAAGCTTGTGATTCCACTGTGTCCTGAGCAGTCTGTAAGGCTGAGAGTTTTGCATCTAAAAGAGTCTGAAACTCTTGCACTTCTTTGGACATCCTCTCCTTCTCCTCAGAGATTTGAGTGACCTCTGAGATTGATCCTCTGTTAACTGAATCTTCAAAGAAGACATCTCTTCTTTCTGATTCTCAATCATTTGGGTTTGGTGCTCCATTTGCTTAAATAGATCTGCTAGTGTGTCTTTAGCAGAGGCTAACTCTGATGTTGCCTTATGCAACTGGTCTTTGGACTGCATTAGTTCTTCGTAAAAGGAAGCATACAACTGTTGAGCACAAGCTGTCACTGAAAGTTCAATCAAACTCTGGATGTCTTTACAGAGGAATAGAATGGCATCTCCCAACACTAGACTGTTCAATGAAGGAACTGATATGTCCAAGGAACCCTCTCTATGTGCTCTAAACAGGTTGTTACATGTCGTTAGAATATCAAGATCCTATTATTCTCCTGTCAGTTTGTATGACCGACATTAGCTATGTCCAACTATATCAGCAAGTGTGGGACATTAAATAAGTCGGTGGTCTTAAACCCAGTGTGAATGGTCCTACAGACCTTAGTACTATTGTATACACTTATGTTATGTGTGTGGTCTATTAGATAATGAAAGAAAAAAGAGAGAGCACTCAGCTCTTTACTCTTGTCTCTATCTCTGAATCTCAACATGGTATCAAAGCACCCATGACTGGGCTCTGTGGAAAGCATTTGTGAAGAAGACTGGAAAATTGAAGCTTTAAGTTTCTTGAGAAGAAGGGCTAACTGCTCCTGCTCTTGTAGAGGTATGCATCTACTCATTGTGAGTTCTATGATTGATATAAGTACTAGAGGCATGTATGGAGCCTATGGGGAGCTCTATTGAGCATGACTAACGTGCTCATTACAATCATTATCATCAATATAGGCTGTTGAATACATCAACAGATCTGCATGAACTATGCCAGTCCAAAATGTGGACTCAAATGCTTGCAAATCATGATCGTGATCACTCATTGGTAAAGAGATTGTGTGAACCCTTTGAAGGGTGATTGAAAGCCTGGAACCATTCTTGTTTGCTATGAGCTCATCTAGGAGATAAAATCATTGATTGCAGGTTTGGGATTTTTCACTGTTTGCTGTATACAGGGTACATACAGCATGAATGCATGGTTAACATGAGTCTGGAGCTCTCAAACATGTCCAAAACAACCACCGGAGCATGGGTACATGCAAAGAAGACACATAAACTAGATGTTATGCATTGAAGCTAAAATTTCTTACTAAAAATACACAGATCTGGAAGCCTAAAGCAGGTTGAAAAACTATCAAAAAGTGTGGGTAGCAAGCATTGGTCCTTCTTGAAGCATTACATGTCTTTGGCTGACTCTTGTGGTGAGAGGAGTGACTTGACATATATATGTCAAATGTTTTGAGCATTGAGAAGGGAGTTGGATGCAAATGTTTGGAGATAAAGCAAGTGGCTTGACACATTTTTGAATGTCAATAAACTGTGGATGAACTGTGAATGTCTTGTTTGCTACTGTGTCTTGATGAGACATGACAATCTTGGAAGCTGTCAGGTTCATGTATTGGTTCCCATGTATGGTGGCATATGTCTGTGAAATTTTGAGGGGTTTGGTGGAGTGAAATATATTGTCATTGACTGTTTTGCTTGGCTGGAATTTACAGCAAGTGTATCTTGCCCTTGTACTTGCAGTTCATGATGTATTCAGTGTCAGATTGATTTGGAACCCCATATACAAAGATATAACTCTGAACTACTATAAGTGATATTGGGGCATGTACCCTCTGTGTTGAGCTAAAAAAAAGGAATTGCTATTTACTATCATTTTCAGCCTACAGACTCCTTGTCTGTACATGAACAGGTTGCCCAAATACATGTTGTTTTTGCATTGAATGCAGTCCGTACATGCAGGCTACAATACCTAGGTGATTGCCAAGTGTCAAGAGGTGTATGTACCACTGCTTTCAGGCTGAAATGCTGACTATCTGAGCACATAGAGTGATGAAAACTGTCATAAACAGTTGCAGGCTGAAACTGAATTGTCAAGAAGATTTTGGCTTGCAGGTAGTCAAACAGAGCATACGACATGGCTAATGCAGAGAGAACTGACAACATAGCCTAGATAGTGGGGGAAAATCTTGACAATAACAATTATGCCATATGGAAGTTCTGCATGGAGAACTTCTTAATAGGGAAAGGCTATTGGGAGTTGGTGATTGGAGCGGAAGCTGAACCTGAGCTCCCAGATCGACCTATAGATTATCAGAGAGACGATTACAACGTGCTTGGACAGAAAGAGCTCGTAGAGTCTTGCATTGGCTTTCTTTATGTATCTCAGATGCCATGGTAATGCAGATAATGAACTGCAGCTCTCCTAAGAATGCATGGGACATTTTGGTCAAGTACTATGGCACACCCACAAGTGCCATAAAGATACAGTTGAAGCAGAAGTTCAACAACATGGAGAGAAAGAGCAGATCTATACAGGATTATGTCACGGAGGTTAAGACCATTGCAGATCAGCTGGCATTTGTTGGTTCACAGGTTGAAGATGAAGACATGGTTGCTGTGACTTTGAATGGCTTGGGGCCTGAGTATAAGCCTTTTGACACTTCTGTGTCTGTGAGGGCTGAAATGCCTGATTTTAATGAGTTGGTTGCATTGCTTATACATGAGGAGTTTAAACTTGGCTTGGCTACAGGGTCTAGTAGTTCTAAAAATAAGGATGCAGTTTTTTATTCGAATTAGCACAGCCGTGGCAGCCAAGGTAGAGGCTATGGATGTGGCAGAGGAGGCCAACAGAATGCATCCTATGGCAATAACAACCAGTAGGTATCGAATGCAAGAGGTGGTGGAAACTTTAGAGGCAGGGGGAGATCTAGCCCTAGAGGCAGAGGCTCCTGGCAACAGCAGCATCCATCTGACAATCTGAATAAGGATAAGGATTGTCATTACTGCGGGAAGTATGGGCATATTGCCAAGGACTGCTGGAAGAAGCAGGGCAATCAGAAAGGCAAACAACATGGACATTTTGCTACATCTAGTCACGCAGATGATACTTTAGGAGATAGATTGTTTGCCGTGTAGTATGTAAAAGACAGAGTTGCTGAAAAAAGCACTGATGATGCAGTTTGGTACATTGATTCAGGGGCATCGAACCACATGACTCCTCACGGTGATTGGTTCACTGATATGGTGGCTGAAAAACATGGCTATGTATGTACAGGTGATGACACGCAGCATAACATTGAGCATAAAGGCAAAGTGTCTCTTGTGGTTCATGATGGCACAAAGAAAAATTTGCATGATGTATTGCATGTTCCTTTGATTACGAAGAACTTACTATCTGTCGGTCAGATGAAGAAGCAGAACTTGCAGGTTAGATTCAACAAGCATGGTTGCTTTATTGAAGAGTTTGGCAATGGATGCAAGTTGATAGCTTGCGGTCACAGGAATGGCAGAATGTTTACTCTTGATGCTACCTTGCTAGCAGCTATGTTTGCCCATGGTTCTGGCACTATCAGAGATTTGGAAATTTGGCACAAGAGAGTGGGGCATGTGAATTTGCAAAGGCTGCAAATTATGCAGAAAAAATAGCTTGTTATAGGTTTACCCAAGTTCCAATATTCAGATATTGGTCATGTATGCCATGCTTGCCAGTTTGGTAAGCAGTCAAGGTTGCCATTTGTCAGGCATGTAAGGCAGAGTACACGTCCATTGCAGTTAGTGCACTGTGATGTTTGGGGACCAGCCCATAATGCATCCATGGGAGGCTCGAAGTATTATGTGACATTGATTGATGATTACAGTCGCTATACTTGGGTTTACATTCTGAAGACAAAGGATGAGGTGTTTGATTTTTTTTAGCAGTTTAAAAAGCAGGTTGAAAAGGAATTTGGCTGCTATATCTCTTGCGGAGATCAGATAGTGGTGGGGAGTATGTGTCAAATGAGTTTGACAACTTTTTTGGCTGAAAATGGCATACGTAGGTAGCTTACCTGCAGCTACACACCTCAGCATAATGGGGTAGCTGAAAGAAAGAACAGGGTCTTGATGGAAGCTGCTTATGCCATGATGAATGAGAAGAAGATGCCGCTCTATTATTGGCTGAGGCTGTTATGACAGCCATGTATATCTTGAATCGGACTCCCACTGCAGGTATTCATGAGATGACACCATTTGAGAAGCTATAAGGCTATAAGCTGGATGTAAGTCACATGAAAGTTTTTGGCTGTCTTGCTTATGTGCATATTCTAGATGAAAAAAGGATGGCATGGCTGAAAAAGTTGTAAGTCACATTATGCCATGAAAATGCTGAAAAAGTATGGCATGGCTGAATGCAAACCATTGGATACACCCCTTGATCAGAATGTTAAGCTAGACATTAGCATTGGAGCTGAAATTCAGGATGTGACTATGTATAGGCAGATGGTTGGAAGTCTGATCTACTTGACCATCACTAGGCCAGATTTGAGTTACGCAGTTGGGCTCATAAGTCAGTTTATGCAGAAGCCCAGGAAGCCACATTTGGATGCTGTTAGGTAGATTATGAGATATCTTAAGTCCACTGTAGATTATGGGATGTTCTATATGAGAGATAAGCCCTTGAAACTAGTTGGATACATAGATGCAGATTGGGCAGGATGCTCATATGATCGCAGATCTACGAGTGGTTATGCTTTTGACTTTGGAAGTGGCATGATCAGCTGGAGCAGCAAGAAGCAACCAATGGTTGCATTGTCTAGTACTGAGGCAGAGTACACATGAAAATCATAAAGGTATGATTAGTTAGCATATGACAGTCACCTCAATGTGCTAGGTAGGGTTAAGCTATGATAAAATTCTGCTTAGTATCGCACTTGGGATGCTGATTTAATACTTCCAATCTTAAAGGTCCTACCCACATCCACGAAATGTTAGGATTATTTAAACGCCGTGCAAGAATGATCTAGGGTTCTCACCCTAGGGATCAGATGACCAAATACTAGACTTCCACAAGGAATTTAGGGACCCTAGGGCCAAAACGTTTATCGGCCTAGTAGGGTTAGGGTTTTGGATTGGGTTAATAGGACTCCCAAGCCCTATATCTTGATCAAAGTTATTCTTGATCAAGAAATACCGTACAATGAAAGATATAATCCCACAAGTCAGATACTGACATCTATCTTGTGCTACAAGCTGCAAAGTCATATGCTCTTGTGTCTAAATCACAAAATAAGTACTGCTACACCTTAGATCAAGGTTGGCAAGTTCTAATTACAAATTATTTTCTCTAAGGAAATTGAGTAGTCGTCCTGCTACAACACCCTTCATTGGAGACTGATTTGTCAAGCCAAGGTAGTTATGAATTGCCAGGAAAGCAATTGACCAACCAAGTTAGGGTGACAAGGTTGTCCAGGATTTATTGACCATAAGGAAACCTACAGAAGTGACAATTTGGGTCAACAGGGTATAATCCCTAACCCAAGGAAAAAGGGTAAACAAGCAACTTAGCTTACGAAAACCTTGGGGTCTTGCCAAGTTGCGATTGATCTCGGATCGAATGCTGGAAGGATTCGGGGAGAAGGAACTACACCTTAGCAGTTGGCCGTACAAACGACCACTGGAATGCTCGTGATTGTACTCTTAGGTGCATTGTTTGTACTTCTTTGCTCAAGGAACTAATTCAGGAAAAACAACTAATGCTTCAGGTTAAAAGCCTGGAGGGAGAGGCAGTATCAATTACCTTCGACTGTCTACCTGACACTATCCAGGGGGGTTGTTAGCTACGTCGGGTACATGGACCGAACCTACAGTGAGAGGTCTCTCCATGGGTGCTACTTGGAGCAGGAGGACGCTTGGGTGCCAAGGGAGGCTCTGGTTGTAAATTCTTTGCCTCCGGATCCTGCACAAGAGGCCGACATGACTCGAGATGGGATCTCGAGGCACATATACTAGTCAACGGGCAGAACTAGGAATAGCGATCCCTGAGGATTGCTGGGATAGCCTTCAGGCTAGATATTTGATGTATTCCAAAGACTATGATAATTAAAGATCCAATGTTGAAAAAGGAACTTGCTTGACATTGTTTTTCTGTGTCAGTGCCTAAGTTACATGAAGGAACTAGTGATTAATTGGTTAATTAAGGAAGCTGTTTTTGCTTGTCAAACTAAATGTGGTAGGTAATTAGATAACTAAGCAACCCGAGGAAAGTGCGGTGGATGTGACTATAGGTTCGTCCTACGGAAGGGTGGTCTCGGTTGGCCGGGAACTTTTCTCAAAGGAATTGACAGTGAGGCAAAAATGACCTAGAATCAATAGAGCTAGTGACCGATTTATGCTGTTTTAGGGGGAACGGAATGGGACTATGCCTTACGGGTAGAGAGGTCGAGCTTCTCATCCCTCTCGTTTTCCATTCTCCTTGAACCGAGTGCAGTATAAATCCGCTTCGACCCTGATTTTCTACGCAAAGTGGTTCGTCTGGGGGCTCAACGCTAGCTACCTCCTAGGAAGTCAACTATTAGGGAAACCCTTATTCAAGTCGATCCTAAGTGGGAACCGCTAAGTGCTTCCGCTTCGTGGCAAACTCAAGAAGACCTTGATCGCAAACCATATGACATTCCTTGTGAGTGCCCGACGGCGCTTTCTAGACTCTCTTCCCGATGGGCTGCCAAGAGGTGTCCTACAAGTGGACAGGGGGACACGTTATAGTTGGTATCAGAGCAAACCAACAGGATCTAATAATTACAAGGAAACTTAATGAGGGGAAGTAGAGTAATGTTGCTGTTAAGAGCATTTCCTTACTTATGGATGTTGGTGGGCTGTAGAGTCGCGAAGCATGGAACAAATTCTTGTTGTTCCAGGTTATGTTTATGACTGCAATGTGTGCTTCGGATTATCGACGGAGGCTAGGCATGATGAATATTCTAGACCGTATCTACAATCCTTCACCCCTATACGTGGAACGGAGATGGACGGGTGAATCAGGAATATATTACATAGCGGCCCACTGACTTGTGTACCTTCAAACCAACTTGAAGAGAATCAAGTGGATGGAGGATTTAAAGATCGTGAAGTTGTCCATCTTTGTCAAGGCTTATGCAAACGCAAGCCTACATGTCGGCGGTCTAAAAGTCAAAAAAAACAAGTGTGTACAAAGAAGTGACTCAAGTAGTCCCTGTCGACAGAATCAAGGTGCTGGGACGTTATGAGAAGAACAAGTATCAAAGGAAGGGATACCCCAAGCTTCCTATGACCTATCAATTCCTGAGAATCGATGACCCCACTCCATATTATTACCCAGTCCCCATAGCCGAATGTAATACAATCCTATTTTCCCCAAACTGATGTGCCAATCAGCTTGTTCTACCTTCCCAAAATAAATGTACTCAAAAGCGCTATGCCCACATGAATGAATAAGATTTTTTATCACTGTCTGTAATGGCTGTAAGTGTTGGTAAAGGAGTTAAGTGATTAGGTCACTTGGCTAAAAGCTGAACTAGGCATATTAATGTAATGTGAGAAACATGTAGCAAGTTTTTAACATCAAAAAATCTTATTGCCCAGGTGCAACCTCAAGTGTAGATTCCTAGTTTGACCCCTGCACTAAGTACGGCGGTAATTCAAGAGAAGAAGTTCCTTCTCAAACAAATCAAGCCACCTGAATATGATGGTAAGGGAAGGACCGTCCAAACTGACACCGAGGTCTGGATCGAATCCATAAAATTATTTCGAGGCAGTAAGAACTGCACCCGCTAACCAAGCTATGCTCGCCAAACTGAAGCTTACCAGCGAAGCAACACTTTGGTGGAAACAATGGTGAAAAGACCAAGGGATCTCGGAAGGGTTAATTACTTGGGAGAAGCTTAAAAAAGCTGTGCGAGGGAGATATCTGCCACCTGCCCACTGCACACAAAAGATGAACGAATTCTACGATGTAATGTGTCCACCTATCCGCTTGTAAGACATGTCTTAGCAGCCCATCGGCAAGAGAGTCTAGAAAGCGCCGCCCGCCACTCCAATGGAATGTCACGGGGTTTGCGGTCTAGGTCTTCTCAAGTCTGCCATGAAGTGGAAGCATTCTGACCGTTCCCACTTAGGACCGACCTGAATCAGGGTTCTTCTATTGGTCGAGTTTCTAGAATGATAGCTAGCGTCGAGCCCCAGGTGAACTACTTTATGTAGAAACGTTAGGGTCGAAGCGGATTCATGCTGCACTTGGTTCAAGGAGAATGGGAAACGAGAAGGATGCGAAGCTCGACCTCTTCGCCCATAAGGCATAGTTCCATTCCATTCCCCTAAAACAACATAAATTGGAACTCTAGCTTTCTAGATTCTAGGTCATCGTTACCTTGCTCTCAATTCCTTTGAGAAAAGTCCCCGACCAACCGAGACCACCCTTCTGTAGGACGGACGCATAGTCACATCCACCACACTTTCCTCAGGCTGCTTTAGTTATCTAATTACCTACCACATTTAGTTTGATAAGCAAAAACAACTTCTTTAATTAACCAATCCTTCACATAACTTAGGCACTGACATAGAAAGACAACGTCAAGCAAGTTCCTTTTCAACATTTGAACTTTATTTATCAGTCTTTGGAATACATCATATAATCTAGCCCGAAGGCTATTCCATAATCCGCCCGAAGGCAATTCTAGCAATCCTCAAGGATTGCTATTCCAAGTTTCCGCCCGTTGACTAGTATGCAGGCCTTGAGATCCCATCTTGAGTCACGTGGGCCTCTTGTGTAGGACCCGGAGGCAAGGGATTTACGACCAGAGTCCCCCCTGGCACCCAAGCGTCCTTCTGCTCCAAGTAGCACCCACGGAGAGACCTCTTGCGACGAGTTTGGTCCACGTACCCGACACAGCTAACAATCCCCTTGGATAGGGTCAAGCAGACAGTCGGGGGTAACTGATGCTGCCTCTCCCTCCAGGCTTTCAACTTGAAGCATTAGTTATTTTCTAGCATTAGTTCCTTAAGCAAAGAAGAACAAACAGTGCTCCTAACTGTACAAACACAAGCATTCCAGTGGTCATTTATATGGCCAACTGCTAAGGTATAATTCCTTCTCTCTGAATACATCCAGCATTCGATCTAAGATCAATTTTGACTTGGCAAGATCCCAAGGGTTTCGTAAGCTGAGTTGCTTGTTTACCCTCTTTCCTTGGGTTAGGGTTTATACCCTATTAACCCAAATTAACAAATACCCTAGGTTTCTGTACATTAAGGTCAATAAATCCTGGACAACCTCATTGTCCTCACTTGATTGGTCAATTTCTTGCTAGGCAATTCATAATTTCCCTAACTTGGCAAATCATCCCAAGGAAGGGTGATGTAGTAGGATGTCTACTCATCCTCTAGAAAATTAGACTTGTACTTAGAACCTGCCAACCCTTGTTCTAAGGAGTGGCAATATTATTTTGTGGTTTAGACACAAAATCATACGACGTTGCATCTTGTTGCACGAGATAGGTGTCACGCTTGACTTGTGGGATTATTTCTCCCATCACATGGTATTCCTTGGTCAAGAATATCTTTGGTCAAGATGTAGGGTTTGGGAGTCCTCTTGACCCAGCCCAACCCTAACCCCACTAGGCCGATAATGTTTTGGCCCTAGGGTTCCTAATTTCCTTGCGAAAATCTAGCATTCGGTCAATTGATCCTTAGGGTGAGAACCCTAGATCGTTCTTGCATAGGCGTTTAGCTAACCCTAACATTTTGTGAATGTGGGTAGGATCTTTGGGATCGAAAGTCTTGACTCGGCATCCCAAGTGCGATACTAGGCAGAATTTTAATGTAACTTAACCCTATCTAGCACTTGAGGTGATCATCATGTGCAATCTAATCGCACCTTTATGATTTTCATGTGAGCAACTCAACTATACGTGAATTACCTAGTTGATTTAACTAACCCATGATTAGAGACGATCATCCCTTTTAAAGATGCAAGTACTTTCTTCTAAACTAGCATATACTTTTCCCTAAAAGATGCAAGGAACTGCAAGATGTATGCGATGTATCATTTCATGCAAACTCGCGATTTCAAGACTATAAACCTTTTCCTTCAATGCAACTATAAGATTTACAATGATCATTTCTTTCCCTCGACCTAAACTATAATGATGCAACAGAATCAAAGATTTAATATTTTCAATGAAGATGCATTCAAACTTTGATAGAAGGACTCCATGCATGAGTGAATACCATGAGTCCAACATTAAATTAATCCTTCCTTTAGCACTTAACTCAACCTAAAATGCAACCATCTTCGCATGCAAATTGCAAAGTTTGTAATTCCTTTCCATGCATTGCGACGATTTGGACATCATTCAATGGGCGTCTAAGATTATCCTCTATATGAGCCATGACCATGAATTTAATTCCTAAGTGCATCATGCGACATAAGCTCTATCCTTCTTAGCACGATATCATCTTCTATGTTATGCATTATACGTTCAAGAAGATTGCAACTACCCTTGTCCACGGGAGTGCGAGCAATTTCAAATATTCGACATGCACTAAACTTTGTAAAACGAATGAATAAATGCATTTATAACTTCCCTACAAAAATTAAACATGCTTAAATGCATTCTTTTCGTGTGGGTTTATTAATGGAACCTGGGTGTTAGGACTCGGGGTGTTATCCACACGTGAACTCGGGTTGGAAGCTCCCATGTGTGCACCTCGCGTCTTTTGCTTAGGAGCCATCGATGACGTAGTAATTTTGTTTCAGCAACTCTCCCTTGGGTTACTTTCTCGTATCAAATCCTCTCTACCCGGGATCTTCTCTTCTACACAGGACACGGCCCTTGCAGATACGGTTTTAGGAAACTCGAGATGGTGTGGATGAATAAGGCTTATGGAAGCCTTGTTTAGAAGCTTCTAAGCTTCTATTACTAGAATGACGTGGAGAGAGAGAGTGTTGATGGAGAGGATGATGACGATGATGATGAGGATGGTGATGATGATGATGATGGTGGTAGAGGCGACGGCTTGGCGGCAGCGGGCTGGCGACGACTTCCACAGGGCGGCGGCGGGCAGCAAGACGTCTTCAGGAGGCAGCAGCAACACGTCCTCTGTCTCTTCCCTCCTCCCCTCAAGCTTGGGGAGGGGGTGTTCTTATAGATCAAAAGGGGGGGTAGCCACCAAGTGTCGGGCTGCATGCCACCTCCCCATGCCCTCCACCACTCCACACAACTCATACTCCCTCTCCCCGCCATGCAATGGCTGAAGGGGAAAGGGTTAATAATAAAAATTTTGAAAAAAATTAACTATTTTCCCCTTTTTTTCCTCCCCTTAGAGAGGTGTTCCCATGTGGGCTACGGGTTTTTAGCCTCGGTCTCTTTTGCACAATGCGGGCTGGAGTTTATTGACACGCGCGGGGTAAGCACTTAGCCAAGGGTATTTTGTCATGGGGAGATTATTTTAAACCACTTTTTACGCGGGGTGTGTAGGGTCTAGGCCCAATTAATATTTCATTGTGGAAATATTACATTCTCTCCCCCTTAGAGGAATCGAGATGTCCTCATCTCGAGAAGATCTGGGGGTATTGTTGGTTGAGAGTGCTTTCATCTATCCAAGTGGCATCCTCTTCGGGATAATATTTCAACTGGACGAGGTATTCTCTCAAGGTTCTGGATCTCAAATGCCTCTCTCTAACATCTAAGATCCTGTCAGGCCGTAGCTCAAGGACTCCTTGGCTAGGCATTACAACTTGTTGATCATCAAGCACGTGACAAGGGTTAGGCACATACTTTTTCAATAGGCTGATATGGAATACATTATGAACTTTTAGGTTTTCGGGGAGTTGCAGTCTGTAAGCATTAGGCTCTAGGCACTTGAGAATCTTGTAGGGTCCACAATACCTTGGACTTAGCTTTTTGCATTCACCCAAGGATAGGGAACTCTTCTTTGGGTGTACACGAATGAAGACCATATCACCTTCAACGAAGGATCTATCTTGCCGTTTCAAGTCCGCGTAAGCCTTATGTCTGTCCTTGGCGGCTTGGATGTCTTGTCTTATTGATTTGATTTGATCATCCATGTCTTCCAGCATCTGCTTTGAGGCTTCAACCCTCAAGGTTGGATCCGAAAAGTTTAGAGGACTACGACAGTCGTGCCTATACAATGCTTGAAAAGGGGTCATCTGAATGCTTTGTTGGTAAGAAGCATTGTAGGCAAACTCAACTAGTGGCAAATATTGAATCCACTTTTTAGGTTCACGATAGCAGTGTGCCCTAAGCATGTCTTCAATGACTTGGTTGACTCGTTCTGTTTGACCATTAGTTTGGGGATGATAAGCTGTACTGAAACAGAGTTGGGTCCCAATGGCCTCGAAGATAGCCCTCCAAAAGTGTGATGTGAAGAGAGAGTCATGATCACTAATGATTCTTCTAGGTAACCCATGCAGTTTGAATATCTCCTTGATGAATAACCTTGCGATGTCTAAGGCTTTATAGTTTGTCTTAACAGGGATAAGGTGTGCAACCTTGGTAAGCATATCCACCATGACCATAATGGAGTTGTATCCTCCCTGAACTTGGGGCAAGCCAACAACAAAATCCATACTAATGAATTCCCATTTCATTTGGGGAATGTCAAGTGGTTGCGATTTCCCTGGCATTTTGACATGTTCGGCCTTAATGCATTGACAAGACAAACATTCCGTGACATATTTGAGAACGTCACCTTTGAGCCTCTCCCAATGATAGCTCTTTTTGACTACATTGAGGGTCTTGGCATAGCCAAGATGTACTGAGAAAGGGGAGTCATGGGCTTCCCAAAGTATCTTCTGTTTGAGTGACTGGCTTGCCGATATACATAATCTCGTTCTATAGTAGACAAGTCCACTATTGATAGAGAATTCTTGATATTTTGTTTGTAGCTTTGGGTCTTGATCCATGATGGGGATCTCCCTTAGCAGCTTCTGATAGGTTGGGTCATTGCATGCCTCTTCTCTAGCTAGCTCAAGAATTGGGTTGTTTGGCATGGATACCTTTGTGGCTAGAGATCTGGCTATTGATGGATCTTGCAAAATCAGAGAATTCAAACATGCCTTGCGACGACTGAGTGCATCGGCAACTACATTCTCCTTTCTAGGCCAATATTTGATTTCAAAATCATATTCCTCAGTACTTCAATCCATCGACATTGCCTCATATTGAGCTCATTCTGGGTAAAAATCCATTTAAGACTTTTATGATCTGTCACTAGGGTAAACTTGTTACCCAGCAAGTAGTGTCTCCAAAGCTTGAGAGCATGGATGACAGCCAACAGCTCCAGATTGTTGGTAGCATAATTCCTTTCATGGCTTTTCAGTTTCCTTAAAGAGTATGCTACAGGATGACCTTCTTGCATAAGCACACATCCTAGGGCAAGTGTGCTAGTATCAGTTATCACTTCAAACTCCTTATTAAGATCCGGAAGTTTCAGGTTGGGTGTTGATACCAAGCTTTGCTTTAGCTTGTCAAAGCTGGTATGTTCAGTAGGTGTCCAAACAATTGACACTTGCTTCTTTAGTAGATCAGTTAGAGGCGCTGCAATCAAAGCATAGTTCTTGATAAAGACTGTGTAGCATCATGTCAATCCAAGAAAACTACGTATTTCTGTGACAGAAGTTGGTGTTGTCCATTCCAGAACATCTCTGACCTTGGCCGGATCTTCTGAAATAACTTCAGCTGATACAATGAATCCTAGATATTCAATCTATCGCTTGAAGAATGCACACTTCTCCTTCTTGGCATAAAGCTTGTGTGCTCTCATTATTTCAAGAACAATGCGAAGCTAGGGTTCATGATCTTCTTCTTGCTTGGAGTAGATTAGGGTATCGTCAAAGAAAACGAGTACGAAGTCATCGAGATAGGGCTTAAAGATATCCTGCATTAACTTGTTGAAGGTAGTAGGTGCATTTGTCAGCCCGAATGACATGACTAGGAATTCAAAGTGGTCATATCTTGTGCTGAATGCCGTCTTTGGGATATCTTCTTCCTTGATCCTTATCTGATAATATCCAGACCTGAGATCAATCTTGGAGAAGATCTTCACACCTTGAAAACGGTCAAGAAGTTCATCTATTCTTGGGATGGGATATTTGTTCTTAATGGTTGATTGCTTCAACCCTTTGTAGTCAATGCATAACCGAAGCGTTCCATCTTTCTTCTTCTGGAACAGCACTGGAGCTCCCCATGGTGAACTGCTAGGATGGATGTAGCCTTAGTCTAATAGTTTCTTGAGTTGCTCCTTCAGCTCAATCGCTTCTGGGATGGACATTCTATATGGTCTCTTTGCGATTGGTGCAGCTCCTGGCGCTAGCTTGATTTCGTGATAGACTTCCCCTTTGAGGAGGAAGTTCTGTCAGCTCTTTAGGAAATACATCTGCATACTCCTTTAACAATGAATGTTCTTCCCTAGACTCCTGATTCTGATCTAGCTTATTTATCTTAATCAAATAGACAGGTAGTCCCTTTCTAACTCCTTTTATTATCCAAGATGCTTTGGCTAGTTGAATTTTTGGCTTCCCAGCCTCTCTTTGAGTTGTGACCAATTCCCCTTCAGAATTTTGAAAGGAAACTTGGCCCTTTCCACAGTGAATGTGGGCATCATTAGGTTTAAGCCAATCCATTCCGAGAAAACACTCGTGGACACCTAGGTTCATTACCCTGAATCTGACCGAAGTCGACTTTCCACCCAATAGGAATTTCACCTTTGCAGTTTGCCTGGTACAACTGACCTCACGACCATTTTCTAATTCCAGAATTAAGGTAGGTGCATCTTTTGTGGCTATTCCTGACCTTTTTCCACAAACTGGTGAAATTAAGGAATGTGTACTGCCACAAACAATCAAGGTTTTGAAGCTTTTACCTTGGTAATCTGAAGGGATTTGAATCACCGAGAATTGGCGGTTTGGGCCTTTCTTGTGAAGAGCGGCATGAATTGTTTCCCTCTCAAGGTCAGCTTCCATGGTTGGATCTTCTTCATCACCAAGCTCCTTGTTGGCAACACTAGCCATTCTCCCTCTGGCCTTGGCGGTGGCTCCTTGTCCATGGGCGGCTCCTTGGAATGGCCCTTGACATTGACCTCCGCTAAGCTTGGGACACTGCCTTTTGAAATGACCAGGCTCGTTGCAATGGAAGCAACGGAGATTGTGGCCATTACCTTGGGTCGGACCGAAATTATTGACAGTGTTGGTCCTAGCTTTCTTCCTTTGTCCCTGACTTTGGCCTTGCGCTCTCTTCGCCTGAGACCTATACATTCCCTTGTTCTGATCCTTGTAAGACCGATTCTTGCTATTTCTTGGCCTGGTCTGCACCTCCTGTATTATGGGTGCAGCTTGAATGAGTGCATCATGTAGATCTATTGGGCGCATTGATTCTAGGTGGGTGTTTATGGGTGGGTTTAATCCAGCACAAAACTTTGACACCTGTTGTGTCATATCCATTTGTGGCGCTTACTTTAAAAGAGAGACGATCTTTGAATAGTATGCATCAAGGGATAGACCAAGCTACTTCAGTTCATAGAATTCATTCATCTTTTGCGTGCAATACGCAGGTGGCAAATATCTCCCTCGCACAGCTCTTTTATGCTTCTCCCAGGTAACTGACCCTTCCGAGATCCCTTGGTCTCTGCACCATTGCTTCCACCAAAGTCTTGCTTCACCAGTAAGCTTTAGTTTGGCGAGCATAGCTTGGTTAGTGGGTGCAGTACCTGCTGCTTTGAAGTAATCCTCCATGGATTCAATCTAGATCTCAGCATCAGTTTGGATGGTCCTTCCCTTACCATCGAATTCAGGTGGCTTGATCTGCTTGAGAAGGAAATTCTTCTCTTGGATTACAGATGTACTTGGTGTAGGGGTCGGACTAGGAATCTGCACTTGAGGTTGTGCCTGGGCATTAAGATTCTTTACGTTAAAAACTTGCTAAGCGTTTCTCACATTACATTAGCATGCCCAGTTCAGCTTGTAGCCAAGTGACCTAATCACTTAACTCCTTAATCAACAGCACTTATAGTCAAGACAGTCATTGATAAAAAAGTCTATTTCATTCATATGGGCATAGCCCTTTCGAGTACAATTATTTTTGGGAAGGTAGAACAAGCTGATACATTAATTTGGGGAGAATAAGATTGTGTTACATTCGGCTACGGGAACTGAGTAATAATATAGATTGGGGTCATGGATTTTCAGGAATCGATAGGTCATAGGAAGATTAGGATATCCCTTCCTTTGATACCCGTTCTTCTCATAACGTCCCAAAACCTTGACTCTGTCGGTAAGGATTATTCGAGTCACTTCCTCATACACATATTTGTTCTACTTAACCTTTCGACCGCCGACATGTAGGGTTGCGTTTGCATGAGCCTCAACAAAGATGAACAACTTCACGATCTTTAAGTCCTCCATCCACTTGATTCTCTTCAAGTTGGGTCCGAAGGCACGCAATTTGGTGGGCAGCTATGTAATAGATTCTTGAATCTTCCCGTCCATCTCCATTTCACGTACAGTGGTGAAGGATTGTAGATGCGGTCTAGGATATTAATCATACCTAGCCTTCATCGATAATCCGAAGCATGCACCGCAGTCATAAACATAACTTGGAACACCAAGAATTTGTTCCATGCTCCGCGACTCTGTAGGCCAGTATAGATAAGTAAGTAAGGAGATGTTTTAAACAACAACTTTTTCTCTACTTCCCCTCATTAAGCTTTCCTATAAATACTAGGTCCTCGTCGGTTTGCTCTGATACCAACTGTAACGTGTCCACCTGTCCGCTTGTAGGACACGTCTTAGCAGCCCATCGGGAAGAGAGTCTAGAAACCACCGCTCGACACTCCCATGGAATGTCACAGAGTTTGTGGTCAAGGTCTTCCCGAGTCTGCCATGAAGCGGAACCGTTCTGGCCGTTCCCACTTAGGACCGACCTGAATCAGGGTTTTCCTAATGGTCGAGTTCCTAGAATGATAGCTAGCGTCGAGCCCCAGGCAAACTACTTTACGCAAAAAAGTTAGGGTAGAAGCGGATTCATGCTGCACTTGTTTCAAGGAGAATGGGAAACGAGAGGGATGCAAAGCTCGATCTCTTTGCCCGTAAGGCATAGTCCCATTCCGTTTCCCTAAAACAGTATAAATTGGAACTCTAGCTTTCTAGATTCTAGGTCACCGTTACCTTGTTTTCAATTCCTTTGAGAAAAGTCCCTGGCCAACTGGGACCACCCTTCCGTAGGACGGACCCATGGTTACATCCACCACACTTTTCTCAGGTTGCTTTAGTTATCTAATTACCTACCACATTTAATTTGACAAGCAAAAACAGCTTCTTTAATTAACCAATCCTTTGCGTAACTTAGGCACTGACATAGAAAAACAATGTCAAGCAAGTTTCGTTTCAACATTTGATCTTTATTTATCATTCTTTGGAATACATCATATAATCCAGCCCGAAGGCTATTCCATAATCCACTCGAAGGCTAATCCATAATCCGTCCGAAGGCAATTCCAACAATCCTCAGGGATCTCTATTCCAAGTTTCTGCCCGTTGACTAGTATGCAGGCCTCGAGATCCCATCTCAAGTCACGTCAGCCTCTTGTGTAGGACCCGGAGGCAAGGGATTTATGGCCAGAGACCCCCCTAGCACCCAAGCGTCCTCCTGCTCCAAGTAGCACCCACGGAGAGACCTCTTGCAGCAAGTTCGGTCCACGTACCCAGCGCGGCTAACAACCCCCTTAGATAGGGTCAGGCAAACAGTCTCGGGGGTAACTGATGCTGCCTCTCCCTCCAAGCTTTCAACCTAAAGCATTAGTTATTTTCCAGCATTAGTTCCTTGAGCAAAGAAGAACAAACAGTGCTCCTAACTGTACAAACACAAGCATTCCAGTGGTCGTTTATACGGCCAACTGCTAAGGTATAATTCCTTCTCTCCGAATACATCCAGCATTTGATCCGGGATCAATTTTGACTTGGCGAGATCGCAAGGGTTTCGTAAGATGAGTTGCTTGTTTGCCCTCTTTCCTTGAGTTAGGGTTTATACCCTGTTAACCCAAATTAACAAATACCTTAGGTTTCCTTACATTAAGGTCAATAAATCCTGGACAACCCCATTGTCCTCACTTGATTGGTCAATTTCTTGCTAGGCAATTCATAATTTCCCTAACTTGGCAAATCAGCCCAAGGAAGGGTGATGTAGCAGGATGTCTACTCATCCTCTAGAAAATTAGACTTGTACTTAGAACCTGCCAACTCTTGTTCTAAGGAGTGGCAATACTATTTTGTGGTTTAGACACAAAACCATGTGATGTTGCAACTTGTTGCACGAGATAGGTGTCGCGCGTGACTTGTGGGATTATTTCTCCCATCACACGGTATTCCTTGGTCAAGAATACCTTTGGTCAAGATGTAGGGTTTGGGAGTCCTCTTGACCCATCCCAACCCTCACCCCACTAGGCCGATAATGTTTTGGCCCTAGGGTTCCTAATTTCCTTGCGGAAATCTAGCATTCAGTCAATTGATCCTTAGGGTGAGAACCTTAGGTCATTGTTGCATAGGCGTTTAGCTAACCCTAACATTCCGTGAATGTGGGTAGGATCTTTGGGATTGAAAGTCTTGACTCGGCATCCCAAGTGCGATACTAGGCAGAAATTTAATGTAACTTAACCCTACCTAGAACTTGAGGTGATCGCCATGTGCAATCTAATCGCACCTTTATGATTTTCATGTGAGCAACTCAACTATATGTGAATTACCTAGTTGATTTAACTAACCCACGATTAGAGACGATCATCCCTTTTAAAGATGCAAGTACTTTCTTCTAAACTAGCAAGTACTTTTTCCTAAAAGATGCAAGGAACTGCAAGATGTATGTGATGTATCATTTCATGCAAACTCGCAATTTCAAGACTATAAACCTTTTCCTTCAATGCAACTATAAGATTTACAATGATCATTTCTTTTCCTCGCCCTAAACGGAATCAAAGCTTCAATATTTTCAATGAAGATGCATTCAAACTTTGATAGAAGGACTCCATGCATGAGCGAATACCATGAGTCCAACATTAAATTATTCCTTCCTTTAGCACCTAACCCGACCTAAAATGCAACCATCTTCGCATGCAAATTGCAAAGTTTGTAATTCCTTTCCATGCATTGCGACAATTTGGACATCATTCAATGGGCATCTAAGATTATCCTCTATATGAGCCACGACTATGAATTTAATTCCTAAGTGCATCATGCGACATAAGCTCTATCCTTCTTAGCACGATATCATCTTCTAAGTTATGCATTATACGTTCAAGAAGATTGCAACTACCCTTGTCCACGGGAGTGTGAGCAATTTCAAATATTCAACATGCACTAAACTTTGTAAAATGAATGAATAAATGCATTTATAACTTTTCTACAAAAATTAAACATGCTTAAATGCATTCTTTTCATGAGGGTTTATTAATGGAACCTGGGCGTTAGGACTTAGGGCGTTGTCCACACGTGAACTCGGGTTGGAAGCTCCCGCATGTGCGCCTCATGTCTTTTGCTTAGGAGCCATCGATGACGTAGTAATTTTGTTTCAGCAACTCTCCCTTGGGTTACTTTCACGTATCGAATCCTCTCTGCCCAGAATCTTCTCTTCTGCGTAGGACACAGCCCTTGCAGATACGGTTTTAGGAAACCCGAGATGGTGTGGATGAATAAGGCTTATGGAAGCCTTGTTTAGAAGCTTCTAATTAGAAGCTTCTAAGCTTCTGTTACCAAAATGACATGGAGAGAGAGTGTGTTGATGGAGAGGATGATGGAGAGGACGATGATGATGATGATGAGGATGGTGATGATGATGATGATGGGGGTAGAGGCGGTGGCCTGGCGGCAACGGGCTGGCAACGGCTTCCACAGGAGGGCGGTGGCGGGCAGCACGGTGTCTTCAGGCGACAGCAGCAACACGTCCTCTCTCTCTTCCCTCCTCCCCTCAAGCTTGGGGAGGGGGTGTTCTTATAGATCAAAAGGGGGGGTAGCCACCAAGTGTCGGGCTGCATGCCACCTCCCCATGCCCTCGATCACTCCACACAACTCATACTCGCTCTCCCCGCCATGCAACGGCTGAAGGGGAGAGGGTTAATAATAAAATAATTTGTAAAAATTTAACCATTTTCCCTTTTTTTCCTCCCCTTAGAGAGGTGTTCTCGTGTGGGCTACGGGTTTTTAGCCTTGGTCTCTTTTGCACAACGCGGGTTGGAGTTTATTGACGTGCGCGGGGTAAGCACTTAGCCAAGGATCTTTTGTCATGGGGAGATTATTTTAACCTACTTTTTGTGTGGGGTGTGCAAGTTCTAGGGCCGATTAATATTTCATTGCGGAAATATTACATATGAATTAAAGCAGCTTGGACTATCCTTGGATGCATATTATTCAAAGTTCGTCTCTCTCTTAAAGTACGCACCACAAATGGATATGACACAACATGTGTCAATGTTTTGTGCCGCGTTAAATCCACCCATAAACACCCGTTTGGAATCAATGCATCCAACGGATCTACAAGACGCGCTCATTTGAGCTGCACTGATAATAGAGGAGGTGCAGACCAAGCCAAGGAATAACAGGACTTGGTCTTACAAGGATCAGAACAAGGGGATGTATAGGTCTCAGGCTAAGAGAGTGTAGGGCCAAAATCAGGGACAAAGGAAGAAATCTAGGGCTAACACTGTCAACAATTTTGTTCCTACACAAGGTAATGGTCGCAATCTCTGTTGCTTCCATTGCAACGAGCCTGGCCACTTTAAAAGGCAGTGTCCCAAGCTTAGCAGAGGGCAATGTCAAGGGCCATTCCAAGGAGCCGTCCATGGCCAAAGAGCCACCATCAGGGCCAGAGGGAGAACCTCTAGTGTTGCCAACAAGGAGCTGGGTGATGAAGAAGATCCATCCATGGAAGCAGACATTGAGAGGGCAACAGTTCATGCTACTCTTCACAAGAACGGCCCGAATCGCCAATTCTCGGTGATTCAAACTCCATCGGATTATCAAGATAAAAGCTTCAAAACCTTGATTGATTGTGGCAGTACACATTCCTTCATTTCACTGGAAGAATATGACTTTGAAATCAAATACCGGCATGGAAAGGAGAATGTAGTTTGCTTATGCACTCAATTGCAAGGCATTTTTGAATTCTCTAATTTTGCAAGACCCATCAACAGCTAGATCTCTAGCCACAAAGGTATCCATGCCAAACAACCCAATTCTTGAGCTAGCTAGAGAAGAGGCATGCCATGACCCAACCTATCAGAAATTGCTAAGGGAGATCCCCATCAAAGATCAAGGCCTAAAGCTACAAACGAAGTATCAGGAATTCTCTATCAATAGTGGACTTGTCTACTATAGGACAAGATTATGTATCCCGGCAAGCGAGTCACTCAAGCAGAAGATACTCTGGGAGGCCCATGACTCCCCTCTGGACATCCTGGCTATGCCAAGTCCCTTAATGCGGTCAGGAAGAGCTATTATTGGGATAGGCTCAAAGGTGACATTCTCAAATATGTCACGGGATGTTTGTCTTGTCAACGCATTAAGGCCGAACATGTCAAAATGCCAGGGAAATTGCAACCACTTGATATTCCCCAAATGAAATGGGAATTCATTAGTATGGACTTTGTTGTTGGCCTGCCCCAAGTTCAGGGAGGATACAACTCCATTATGGTCATGGTAGATATGCTCACCAAGGTTGCACATCTTATCCCTATTAAGACAAACTATAAAGCCTCAAACATCACAAGGTTATTCATCAAGGAGATATTCAAACTGCATGGGTTACCCAGAAGAATCGTTAGTGATCGTGACTCTCTCTTCACCTCACACTTCTGAAGGGCTATCTTCGAGGCCATTGGGACTCAACTCTGTTTCAGCACAACTTACCATTCCCAAACCGATGGTCAAACGGAACGAGACAACCAAGTCATTGAACATATGCTTAGGGCACACTGCTGTGGCGAATCCAAAAAGTGGATTCAATATTTGCCACTGGTTGAGTTTGCCTACAATGCTTCTTACCAACAAAGCATTCAGATGACACCTTTTCAAGCATTGTATGGGCACGATTGTCGTAGTCCTTTAAGCTTTTCGAATCCAACCTTGAGGGTTGAAGTTTCAAAGCAGATGCTGGAAGACATGGATGACCAAATCAAATCAATAAGACAGGACATCCAAGCTACCAAGGACAGACAGAAGGCCTACGCAGACTTGAAACGGCAAGACAGATCCTTTGTTGAAGGTGATATGGTCTTCATTCGCATACGTCCAAAGAAGAGTTCCCTATCCTTGGGTGAATGTAAAAAGCTAAGTCCAAGGTATTGTGGACCCTACAAGATTCTCAAGTACTTAGGGCCTAATGCTTACAGACTTCAACTCCCTAAAAACCTAAAAGTTCATAATGTATTCCATATCGGCCTTTTGAAAAAGTATGTGCCTAACCCTAGTCACGTGCTTGAAGATCAACAAATTGTAATGCCCAGCCAAGGAATGCCTTAAGCTACGGCCTGACAGGATCTTAGATGTTAGGGAGAGGCATTTGAGATCCAGGACCTTGAGAGAATACCTCATCCAGTGGAAAGATTACCTCGAAGAGGATGCCACTTGGATGGATGAAAGTACTCTCAACCAACAATACCCCAAGATAATCTCGAGATGAGGACATCTCGATTCCTCTAAGGGGGGGAGAATATAATATTTCCACAACGAAATATTAAAAGACCCTGGATCCCATGCAAAAGCAACCCAAAGTAAATCTCTAGCAACCAAGAAACATTGGCCTAAGTGCTCCATCCTCGTGTACTAACAAACACCCACCCCCGCGTTGTGCATAGAAAACCATGGCTCAAAACCATAGTCCACCGCGGGAACACCCCTTCACGAGAAAAAGGATAATGAATTATTTTCAATTTTTTTAAAAAAATAACTCCCTCTCCTTCACCCGTTGCATGGTGGGGAGAGAGAGAGGGAGTATGTGTTGGAGCGTGGAGGGACATGGGGAGGAGGGCATGCAACCTGCCACTTGTGTGGCCACCCCCCCTCCTTCACATAAACCCCCCTCCCAAGCTTGGGAGGGACATCGTGGAGCTGCCCGCCGTCGTCCTGCTGCCGCCGCCACACTGCCCGTGCAGCCAAGCTTCTGCCGCCGTCAACATCTTCACCATCATCATCATCATCATCCTCATCATCATTGTCATCATCACCCTCATCGTCATTTTCATCATCCTCACCAACACACGTCATCTCCCTATTCATCCAGAAGCTTGAGAAGCTTCTCTAGGCTAAGTTCACCCGTGCCTCTTGGTTTTTTTTTAGACCGTGTCTTGCAAGGCCTGTTTCCTGTGCAGGGAAGGAAATCTCAGGCAGTAGTGACTTCGAAACGTGTAAGAGAGCCAAGGGGGAGTTCGCTAAGTCAAAATTCACTTCGTCAATGGCTCCTAAGCAAAATTCGAGAGGAGCGCACGTAGGAGCTTCCACCCAAATTACGAGAGTGGACAACGCCCCGATATTGAATGCCCAGGTTCCGAATAATATTCCTGCATGGAAAGGTTGCATAAAGCATGTTTTAATTCACATAGGAAACTTAAATGCATTGGAAAATTTATATACTCGTTTGATTTACAAAGTTTAGTTGCATGACGAGTACTTGCATTTTCTTGCACTTCCATGGTCAAGGGCAGATGCATTTTTAAACGTATGATGCATAAGTTAAAAGATAGAATTGTGCAAAGGCGTCCTTGTTGCATCACGCAAAGGACAGGGCATATAACACATAATGCACTTATGTAATAATTTCCTGGTTGTGACTCGTGTAGAAGATAATCGTAGACGGTCATTAAATGATGTGTGAATAGTTGCAATGTATGGAAAAGATTTATGAACTTTTCAAATCGCATGCGATGATAGTTACATTCTAGGTTAGGTTAAGTGATAAAGGAAGGATTAAATCAATGATGGATTCATGGCATCTGATCATGAAAGAATGATACACCCATGCATGGAGTTCTTTTATCAAAGTTCAAAATTGGGAAAAGATGCATCTTCATTAAAATACTAAAGCTTTGAATTTGATGCATCAACGTAGGGTTTATAAGAGTTAGCTCTGAATGTCAATCATTATAGTATAGGGCAAGGGAAAGAAAGATCACTGTAGATCTTATAGTTGCATAAAGGCAAAAAAAAAGTCTATGGTCTTGAAATTGCATGGAATGATACATCTCACTCATCTTGCAATTACTTACATCTTTTAGGGAAAGTACTTGCAAATTTTGAAGAAAGTATTTGCATCTTTAAAGGGAAGATCATCTTTAATCGTGGATTGGTTAGATCAACTAAGTAATTCGTGTGTAATTGAGTAGCTTACATGAAAATCATAAAGGTATGATTAGTTAGCATATGACGGTCACCTCAATGTGCTAGGTAGGGTTAAGCTATGATAAAATTCTGCTTAGTATCGCACTTGGGATGCTGATTTAATACTTCTAATCTTAAAGGTCCTACCCACATCCATGAAATGTTAGGATTATTTAAACGCCTCATGCAAGAATGATCTAGGGTTCTCACCCTAGGGATCAGATGACCAAATACTAGACTTCCGCAAGGAATTTAGGGACCCTAGGGCCAAAAAGTTTATCAGCCTAGTAGGGTTAGGGTTTTGGATTGGGTCAATAGGACTCCCAAGCCCTATATCTTGATCAAAGGTATTCTTGATCAAGAAATATCGTACGATGACAGATATAATCCCACAAGTCAGATATACTGACACCTATCTCGTGCTACAAGCTGCAACGTCATATGCTCTTGTGTCTAAATCACAAAATAAGTACTGCTACACCTTAGATCAAGGTTGGCAAGTTCTAATTACAAATTAGTTTCTCTAAGGAAATTGAGTAGTCGTCCTGCTACAACACCCTTCCTTGGAGACTGATTTGTCAAGCTAGGGTAGTTATGAATTGCTAGGAAAGCAATTGACCAACCAAGTTAGGGTGACGGGGTTGTCCAGAATTTATTGACCATAAGGAAACCTACAGAAGTGATAATTTGGGTCAACAGGGTATAAACCCTAACCCAAGGAAAAAGGATAAACAAGCAACTTAGCTTACGAAACCCTTGGGGTCTTGCCAAGTCGTGATTGATCCGGGATCGAATGCTGGAAGTATTCGGGGAGAAGAAATCACACCTTAGCAATTGGCCGTACAAATGACCACTGGAATGCTTGTGATTGTACTCTTAGGTGCACTGTTTGTACTTCTTTGCTCAAGGAACTAATTCATGAAAAACAACTAATGCTTCAGATTAAAATCCTGGGGGAGAGATAGTATCAGTTAGCTCCGACTGTCTCCCTGACCCTATCCAAGGGGGTTGTTAGCCGTGCCGGGTACGTGGACCAAACCCGTCGTGAGAGGTCTCTCCGTGGCTGCTACTTGGAGCAGGAGGACGCTTGGGTGCTAGGGTAGGCTCTGGCCATAAATTCCTTGCCTCCGGATCCTGCACAAGAGGCCGACGTAACTCGAGGTGGGATCTTGAGGCCCGTATACTAGTCAACGGGTGGAACTTGGAATAGCGATCCCTGAGGATTGCTAGGATAGCCTTCGGGTTGGATATTTGATGTATTCCAAAGACTATGATAAATAGAGATCCAATGTTGAAAAAGGAACTTGCTTGACATTGTTTTTCTGTGTCAGTGCCTAAGTTACGTGAAGGAACTAGTGATTAATTGGTTAATTAAGGAAGTTGTTTTTGCTTGTCAAACTAAATGTGGTAGGTAATTAGATAGCTAAGCAACCCAAGGAAAGTGTGATGGACGTGACTTTGGGTCCGTCCTATGGAAGGGTGGTCCCGGTTGGTCGGGAACTTTTCTCAAAGGAATTGACAGTGAGGCAACAATGATCTAGAATCAATAGAGCTAGAGACCAATTTATGCTGTTTTAGGATAACGGAATGAGACTATGCCTTACGGGCAGAGAGGTCGAGCTTCGTATCCCTCTCATTTCCCATCCTCCTTGAACCAAGTGCAGTATAAATCCGCTTTGACTCTGATATTCTACGCAAAGTGGTTTGTCGCTAGCTACCTCCTAGGAATTCGACTATCAGGGAAACCCTGATTCAGGTTGGTCCTAAGTGGGAACCGCCAAGTGCTTCCGCCTCGTAGTAGACTCGAGAAGACCTTGATTGCAAACCCTGTGACAATCCTTGTGAGTGCCGGGCGATGCTTTCTAGACTCTCTTCCCAATGGGCTGCCAAGACGTGTCCTACAAGTGGACAAGGGGACACGTTACATTGAGTCCTTGTTGGATGAAAGGGCATTATCCCTCACTACAAAATGGGAGGCACTTAAGGGAACCTTAGCTCTTGGAACCTCAAGTTCTAGTGAGTTTGAAGAGGGTTCTACTACTAAGGAGCTTTACTAAGTATGTAATAAGGTATTTTTAAAATACCATTTTTATATACTTTTTGCATATAGAAAGGTGTAATATAAAGGGGTTATTTACACATTGAATAGAAAAGAGTTATGTTTTATTTAGAGAAAATTCACAGATAAGGATATTTATAAATAAGCCTTGAGTGCACATGATGTAGAGGATATATATATAGTAACTTCCTCAAGAAATAATCCGATAGAGGCAAATGATATGTGATAGAGCTGGATATTGGGACTTCCAATGATCCCCCCCATTAAGCTCAGCACTATGTTATCTGTTGATGAGTGTGGATATTATGTGGCACTTGCATAGGAGTTTAGGAATATATTTGCATGGAGTTATGGCAAACTAAAGAGGATTCCCCCCTCTATTGTTTCCGTGCATATACAATCACATTGAAAGAAGGTAGCAAGCAGTGAGGCATAAGGTTATACGTATGCCTTCTGAGCTAAGAGAGCCTCTTTTTGAGGAATTGATGTATTTAAGAAAGGCTGGTGTGATATTTCCTAATGAACATACGAAATGATACTCATTGGTGGTAATAGGAAAGAAAAAGAACAATCAAATCTGCATGTGTGTCAATTTTAAGGAATTGAATAAGTAAATAGTGAAGGACTATTATCATTTGCCCTTTATCAATTAGATGTTAAATCACTTTGGCAGGGCAACATATACCATCTGATGGATTTCGTGTATGTAATGCTTCTAGGTCTTGGCAGTGAATGGTTGACAAGAGGTTTGCTAATATATCCCCTAAAGAGGTGAAGGTTTTCATAGATAATTTGGGGGCAGCTAACATGACCTATCATAGATGGTTGATTATTCTATGCGCATGTTATGAGTGATGTCGTGAGTATTGCATAGTGTTGAATCCTTGGAAGTGTGTATTCGGGGTGCCTTATGGTTTTGCTATTGGTTCATGTTGTGAGTGTGGTTGGTATTGCCACCGACCCTGAAAATGTATTTGTTATTGTGGCCCTAAGCCCACCCACTTGTCCTAGAGAAGTTCACATTTATATTTCATCCATGGGATACTAACTTTGATTCATTAATGCATTAGCTGAACGTTCATTACCCTTGATGAATCTTTCATTTCATAGTCATGTGTTTGAATGGACATAAGCATAAAAGTGGCATTTTAAGACATTAAAATACAAGTACCGATTTTAAAAGCTCCAAAAAGGGGTGAAGTTTTCTATATATTTTACAGTTGCGATGACAAGGCGTAGTAGTAGATGTTGCCTATCCTAAATTTGAGAGGCATAACTTTGTCATCCTATTACATTTGTAAGTCAAAAGTTGGGAACTTTAGAGCTTTGTTACAGCTATTTGGAGAAGGTTTACTTGACTATAGTATTTGCCACCAAGAAGTTTAAACACTGTGTTCTTTATGAGAAGGTGGCATTCTTCACCAAGGAAGAGGGATTGCACTTATTACTAAACAAGCTTCAACCCCCTAATTGCCAAGCTAAGTGGTTGATCTCTTTGTAAGAGTTTTACTATGAGATTAGGAGCAAGCCACCAAAGCTGCAGGATATCGTAGAGTGTCTAGTAGATTTTGGTGAGCCTAAGGAAGAGTGGGTGATATTAGTGATTGCGAGGATTTATGCAAGATTGATGTAGCCTCTATTCCATCATGGTATGTATCTATCATGCATTGTCTATCAAGAGGCAACCTGGCAAAAACTCTTTCTAAATTCGAGAAGTAAAAGATTAAGCACTTCACTTTTCAATAATAGTGGTATCTTATATAGGAAAGGTGTAGATGAGATTTATCATCATTTTGTGGTTCTTCATGAGGTACCCTTTATTCTAGAGAAATGTCAAGATGCTTTTGTATATATTAAGCATTGTGATGTCTGCCAGAGACATGATGCTAGGGAAAATCATAAGCATCTAGTTAATCCTATTCTTGTAACTTTGCCCTTTGAGAAGCGGGGTATTGATTTTGTTGGACAACATGTGTGTCCTTTGTCTACTACGTGGAGGCATTATATCATTGTGGCAATGAAATACTTTACAAAATTGTTTGACACTTGAGCTACAATTAGGACAATTCCAAGGAAACATCTAGTTCTATTATGGAACAAATTATCTACCATTTTGGTTCACCTAGAGAACTAGTGTCTGACCATGGGACACACTTTCTGAATAAGGTCATAGAAGCCTTAACTAAAGCTTTAAAAATTATAAATAATAAAACTACCTTATATGATTCCCAAGTGAATGGACAAGTAGAGAGTACCAACAAGTAGCTTGTAGGGATTTTATCCAAGATTGTATCTGAGGGTTGTTGAGAAATGTGCAATCACATCCACCATAGCCTCTGTGTAAGGAACAAGCAAGGAAAAGAAACACATTGCAAATAAAGCCTTAGACTAGGTCATGTATGCATGGTTTATTAAAACCATAGTTGGTGAATACCATAGTCACTTTCTACCTTTCCTCACCTACCAATACCACCTATTGTAAGCCTATAAAAGGCACTCATCCCCACACTCATTCCTTTAGTCATTATCATTTAGTTGTACTTGCATTATGCTTGGATAATATTAGTTGTTCTTCTTTGTCAATGCTTATGCCTCATTATGATTGTCTATTTGCTCATGAGTGATCCTCCATAGCATGCATTCTCAATATTTTAACAAGGGTAAGTGTGATTGGAACATGAAGCTTAATATGGTTGTCTAGGCTTACAATATTATGTTCAAGAGAGTAACAGACTACACTCATTAAGTTGCTATATGGGAAGAGTATGTCTTGCCCTTGAAAATTGAGTTACCCACTATGAGGTTTGCATTGAATTATTCTTTAGGTGAAGAGGAAGCATTGCAAAAAAGGTTGACCTCCCTAGCACATCTTGATGAGATGAGATTGTAGGATTTGTTACATCAAGTGGTAGGGAAGAAGAGTATGAAAGTACTTCATGTCCTTCATGATATAAGATATAAATTTGTTAAGGGTCAATTGGTCCTATATTATGATGCATATTGCAAGTTATTTCTTGGCAAGTTAGAACCCGAATGGGATGGCCCTTATAAGATCATAGGTATAAGGAAATAATGGCTCTACAACCCTTTTAGCATATTTTTAGGGGATAGAGTTTAAAAATAAAGTAAAATTTAATAATTTGAATCCCTATTATGTGTAGGGAATGATGTCAGACTTGGTGCCTTTGCAAGTCTTCTACAATCTCTAGCTTAAACTTGCAGTAGGTGCCAAGGAAATCCGATGGGAAAAATCATTCTTTATCTTGAACATCCATATTTAGAGCATCATTGCCACCAAGGTTGAGTGATCTAATAGAGTAAGGATTATCATATTATTGAGTGGTAGGACGGATCTTTCACCCTATACTACCACCATTGTCATAGAGCTCTTATTAGCATTCCTATTGAGTTTCATGAGGAAGGAGGGATTATAGATGTTATACATCCTCTCTCTCAGCTTGACTTTGACTACCATAAGTACGAGCAAATTGATTGATATGGCATGGCCTATCCATGAAGAATGGATCTACACTTTGTATTTTGACAGATCTTCATGAGGGCTTGCTAAGGATGCGAGTGTTGGTATGGTTATTAGAGACCCCCAACGTAGAGTTATTATGAAAATGGAAGTTTATTTAGGTATCACTTTTACTAATAACATGGCATGGGGCTTAATATAGCGTGACATGGTGGTATCTTCCATTTATTGGTGAAAGGTGACTCACAGCTAGTGATCAACCAATTGAGTGGGACCTATAGTGTGAGAGATCCCATTATGTGGATGTATCATCGTATAGCCTTAGATATACTTCAAATTTTTGAGATGATAACTTGTCAACTGGTTCCTTGTCAATGAAACTGCTTTGCAAATTCATTGGCAATAATCCTTTGTTGATGATGTATTCCTCAAATGTGCTCCTAAGGAGTTATTCGAAATTTTTAATCTTATTAGCCTAGGACTATTGCGAGGACTACTTGCTAACATGCCTTGTAATAGTCATCGATGGTTAGTATGGGTGATTAGCTAGGTAGCAATTGACTATCTTTCTATCCTTTCATGGATGCATAGGATCGTTCAATGACATATTCATCGAACACCCCTTGCCATTTATGTAGGGGGAACTAGCTAATAATTTGATGCATATAGCGTAGTGCTTGAGTGGCTCATCCCTTGGTCTAGTTTTGTGCTTCATTAGAGTTTATATGGGGATCAAGGGTTTGCTTTCAACAATAGGTTGTTGAATGGTGTGTTGTATGGTTATATTTCATAAGGCTAAGAGGGCCATGTGTCTATTTGGTATGGGTATGTTTGATGGTTTTCCATTTAGTGTTGCACCATACAAGTCTAAAGAAGTGCCGAGAGAGAGTCTCTCGCTGTGCAAAAGTTTCTTATGACTATTCCAAGCGATGTCCTTCCTTTACAAGTCCTTTCCCTTTATGTTGAATGTGTATATGTATTTGGAAAATTTTTCTTTTGTGGGGGACTAAAAATCAAGGCATGAAGTCCCAAGGTTTGGTTTGGTATATTTTAGGGAGGTATGAAAGAGCAGTTGTCTACCTCTTATAAATGCATTTTCAGGCATTTAAAATCTATTTTGAGGCAATCCCTAGTGACCGTGTTTTGCTAGTGTGCTAAGAAGCTATTTCTAGGATTTCTTATTTTAGAAACGAGAA
The DNA here is from genome assembly GCF_053477565.2 of Lygodium microphyllum. Taxonomy (NCBI): domain Eukaryota; kingdom Viridiplantae; phylum Streptophyta; class Polypodiopsida; order Schizaeales; family Lygodiaceae; genus Lygodium; species Lygodium microphyllum. Next base: position 93,497,956 of record NC_141159.1, on the reverse strand, counting down.
GAAACAATGAATATATATGAAAAATATATAAAATACAAAGGTATTAAAAAGGTTTCTGTCCTTGAAATAAGAAGATCAAGAAAGATAAAAATAAAAGTGAGAAAAAGGAAAAAGGATTTCATATATTGCCTTGCGAGACCTTAATATGTTCTTAAGTACCGAGATAGGACCTAAGATTAATGTCCTAATCTCCTTGGGTCACAATGCACCCAACTCCCTCCTTTTTACATGCATGAGTATAAAGTCATGAAGTATACAAAAGTGATAAATGAAAATATTTGAAAATAAGACACCAGCCTTTATAGGAGTCCTCGCCTAGTAGGAGTTCCTTGGTTCAATTGTACTTGGTTAGGTAGGCAAATCAAACCACCACTTAGGATGACTCCTTTGATAGTTCTTTTTAGTTGGTCTGTGTTGGAGCAATTGGTTAGTCTATCCCTCATGGACTTCATGCTTTGATTTTTTCAGGGGGTAGGGTGAGAGCTGTGTTTGTATTTTGTTATGTATTTTCCTTAAAGTAGATCGATACTCTTTATGGTTTATTTATGTGTAGATAGTTCATGGATTTGATGGGCTAAGATGCCCTATCCCATGCTCACCAATGAGAGCGATTTTAGAGCCGGAATTTAAGTGCAAAAAGACCTTGAGACATATAAAACAGGTAATTTTAGTGCAAAATGAAATGGTTGTAGATCAAGGAGATGGAGTTTTTCTAGATGCATTTCCATCATGGGAATCCAACACAAGCATTTGTTTGTCAATCGGAGTCTATTTGACTCCTCATTTAATGGCCGCAAGGTTTAGCACTATGATTCCTCCCAAAAATAGAATTTTCAGACTTACAATGATTCTCTCCTTGCTCTTGGGCTTGAAATCCATTATTTTTTTACTCTCCATCACTTCAATTCTCACGAGAAATGATGTAGTATTTGGTTAAATTTCAAACTTTGTCTCCTCTCTTTCTCTCTCACCTTAAATGTGGTTCGTATGGGCTGAGAGAATGAGGGGGAATGGGTGTGGTAGTTCACGAATAGAATGCAAGGGATAAATTAAGAAAGCATCAACGGCTATAAATAAGTGTCATTGACTTCTTGTTTTCAAATTACGATGCATGAATATGTGATTTTATGTGTAAGTGGGCTTCCTCTTTGTTTTATGATGCATATTGGATTCCTATGGTTGAAATGAGTTGCAAGTGTTTGAAAATGGTTCATTCTATCATAAATATCAATATGAACAGAAGGTCTTGATCATTTATACATTTTATTCAAAACATGCAAAAGTGCAATTTTATGCTAAATCAAGTAGAGGGAGTAGCCAAAAGACGCGGGATATAGAGCATGATAGATGCTATGGTGGATGGAAGATGTGTCAAGATTGTGGGAGAGAAGGAAGGAGTCTCGCTTGACGCTTTCTTGCTTGCACAATGGGGGAAGACACACAAGGGTGGAGGCTGAAAACAGTTTTCCTCTTCTTAGTTGTGTAAGCCAAAAGAACTCAAGTACAAAGAAATAGAAGAACCCTAGATATGGGTCTCAAAACCAAACTCAACTAACTAAGGTGGCATACTAACTGAGCCACGAACTAGAGTAGATAAGGATAGCTGTCGTCTAGCTATTATTCATGGGCGGTGTACCAACCGCATCTACAACTGACAAGTCGGTGACATAAATACACAACGGTCACCCTGGCGTATCATGAGTGGAGCTCGATATCTCAACACTCCCCCTCGAGCTCAATCCCAATTCCTGCACACCAAGCAGGTCTCTGAACTTGCGCAGCTTCTCTGCGCCCAATGCCTTCGTAAATATGTCAGCTACCTGATCCTCTGTGCTGACATAAACTAGATCAATAAGACCTAGTAAAACCCTCTCTCGCACATAGTGATAATGCACCTCAATGTGCTTTGTTCTAGCATGATAGACTGGGTTATTTGCCAAGTGTATACTACTCATGTTGTCACAATAAATGACAACTGGTCCATCTGTAGACTGATGCATATCATAAAGTAGCTTATGCAACCAAGCTACCTCACATGCAGCCATTGCTGCACCCCTGTACTCAGCCTCTGTGCTCAACAAGGCAACTGTAGGCTGTTTCTTGCTGCTCCAAGTGACTGCAGCACTCCCAAAAGAGAACACATATCCACTGGTAGATCGTCTATCAGAAATACTACCAGCCCAATCAGCATCAGTGTATCCATGCAACTGTATCTGAACCCCAGTCTCATAAAATAGTCCATACTGCAATGTGGACTTCACATACCTGAGTATGCGTCTAGCCGCATCCAAATGTGGTTTCCTTGGAGCCTGCATAAACTGACTTACCAATCCAACAGCATAACTCAAATCTGGCCTGGTAATAGTCATATAAATCAAACTTCCTACTATGCGTCTGTACATAGTAGGGTCTTCTAGAAGCTCACCTGCATCTGTGCTCAGCTTCACATTCTGCTCCAAAGGAACTGAAATAGGCTTACAGCCTGTCATCCCATATTTGGACAGCATGTCCAATCCATACTGCCTCTGCAAGAGCTGTATCCCACTTGGTGATCTAATCACCTCAATGCCCAAGAAATAACGCAGCTCTCCCAAATCCTTCATCTCAAACTTCTGCTTCAATAGCATTTTCACATGAAGGATATCTTCATCACTGTCACCTGTCATAATCAAATCATCAACATAAATGACAAGTAGCATAATACCTTTCTCTGTTTTTCTCACATAAAGTGAGAAATCTGCCTTGGAAATCTGAAAGCCAATAGTGACAAGATACTGTCCTATCTTGTCAGACCATGCTCTAGGTGCTTGCTTCAAGCCATACAAGGCTTTCTTCAACCTGCAAACAAACTCAGGATGAACAGCATGCACATAACCTGGTGGCTGCTCCATATAGACCTCTTCTTGCAAATCACCATGCAAGAAGGCATTCTTTACATCCATCTGATGTAAAGACCATCCCTTTGATGCAGCCATAGCAATGACTGCTCTTACAGTTGCCATCCTTGCAACTGGACTGAATGTTTCTTCATAGTCAATGCCATATGTTTGTGCATACCCCTTGACTACTAATCTTGCCTTGTATCTGTTCACAGAACCATCTGCATTGTGCTTCACCTTATAAACCCACTTACAGCCAATTGCATTCTTACCTTTAGGCAAAGGTACTAACTCCCATGTAGCATTTGCTTCCAAGGCATCCATTTCTTCATCCATGGCTTTCTCCCATTTTTCTTTTCCCATGGCTTGCTCAAAAGAAGTGGGTTCTGGTTCCTGTATCACTTTGACCATATATGCATAGTGAATGGCTGTAAATCCATCATATTTCAGCCTATCCACAGGATACCTAACTCTGGTAGACCTGCGCAAAGTGGGTTCACTCCCAGGTGCTCTCAAAACATCCCTGGTCTTCCTTACTCCAGGTGTAACAATAGAAGGAATACCCAACTCATCATCAATGCTCTGTTCTGAGCCACTAGATTCACCATCCACATAAGAGTGACCTGCATTCACATCAACCATGGGCTGATCAACCTTCTCTTTTCCTTTTCGTGATACCTGCATACCACTATCTGCATTGCTTTGAGAAGATTCTCCTGATCTCAATCTGCCTGTCCATGGCGAAGAATGTGAACCACTGCTAGAGGACGCTCCAGGTCCACTAATATTTTGTGACTGCTGTTGTGAATTCTGTGCAGCATTACCATTTTGTGCATCTACATCATCAATCACATTTACTGGTTTATACCAGCTACTCATCTCATCAAAAACAACATCTCTGCTCACTGTAAACTTACGAGTAGAAGGGTTATAGCATCTATACCCTTTTTGCTGCACAGAGTAACCAATAAAGATGCACTTTTCAGCTTTTGGATCCAACTTGGATCTCAACTCATCTGGCACATGTACATAGGCAACGCAACCAAAAATTTTCAAATGAGAAATATCTGGTTTCCTACCAGTATACCTCTCCTCTGGAGTCATTCCATGTATTGCTGTAGTGGGAGTCCTGTTCATTATGTAGACTGATGTAGCAACTGCTTCAGCCCAATAAAAATCTGGCAAGTCCTTTTCATTGAGCATGGCACGAGATACCTCTCCAATATGCCTGTTTTTCCTTTCTGCAATTCCATTTTGTTGTGGGGTATAACTGCATGAATATTGCTGCTTTATGCCATGCTCCTGCAAGAACTTTGCAAACTCATTTGAGAGGTACTCTCCCCCTCCATCTGACCTTAGGCATTTTATTTGCAGACCTGTTTCTTTTTCAGCCATAGCTTTAAGGGTTTTGAAATGCCCAAAAACTTCACTTTTCTTTTTCATAAAATACACCCAAACTTTTCTGCTATAGTCATCAATAAAAGTGACAAAATAATGACAGCCTCCAAGAGATGCAGCTTTAGTAGTCCACACATCAGAGTGGATTAATTCCAATGGCTTCTCACTCTCTTGAACATGTCTAGGAAATGGTTTCCTTGCCTGTTTTCCAAACTGACAGGCTTCACATACCTTATGCATTTCTGCAACCTTGAATTTTGGCAATCCTGCAACAATATTTTGGGCCTGCATTGATTTAAGTCGCTGTACATTAACATGACCAATGCGTTTATGCCAGATATCAATATCTGCAACTACACCGGTCCCATGTGCAAACATTGCTGCACTCAATTCAGACATGTCTGCATCCAATGTAAACATTCTGCCCTTCTTCTTTCCTTTTGCTATCAAGCGACCTTTATTTTTCATATCCTCAACAAAGCATCCATGAGGATTAAATCTGACCTGCAAGCCCTGTTCAACCATTTGACCAACAGAAACCAGATTCTTGGTGATATTCGGGACATGAAATACATCGGACAGGTATTTCTTTTTCCCATCCTGCATAGACAAGGGAATTTTTCCAATCTGCACAATAGGATGTGCAGTATCATCACCAGTCTCCACAAATCCTGGTTTTTCCATTTTCCTTGCATCCTCCATCCATTCTGCATGACCTGTCATGTGGTTTGATGCACCTGAGTCAACATACCATACATCATTGCTTTCTTCTGCACTTGTCACAGAATTGTTCATGTGCTGCACCATGAATAAATGCTCATTTCTGTCATCACCCTGTCTGCTAGAAGATGCATAATTCCCTTGTTGCAGTTTTCCATTCATGATGTCATTCTGCTTTTTATAGCAGTCTTTAGCCATATGACCCATTTTACCACAGTAGTAGCATTCAACATTACTGTTTGCATTTTGACCTCTTTGCCATCCACCACGACCTCTTTGGCTCCCCCTGCCTCTAGAGTTACCACGTCCTCCTCCATAGGACTGGTTTTCTTGAGTTTGCTGCATATTCTGATTTCTGCCACGGCCTCCAAATCGGCCTCCTCTACCTCTGCCTCTACCTCTTCCAGCATTTGAGTAGAAGACAGCTTCTTTTGAAGTTCCTCCTGAAGAAGATGCACCACCATTTCTCTGTTCCTCAGAAATTAGAAGAGCAATCAACTCCTCAAAATCAGGAAATCTTTCACGAACTGAAATGGATGTCCGAAACTGTGCATAATCCTTTCCTAGACCATTCAAGGTCACGGAAACTAAATCATCATCTTCCACTGGCGACCTAATGGAAGCAAGTGCATCTGCAATCTTCTTCACCTTCATGTGGTAGTCGTTGATGCTCATACTTTCTCTTTGCACATTATGCAACTCTTGCTTGAGCTGCATTTTCCTGGCTTGCGTATTTGTGCTGTACATTTTTGACAAAGTATCCCATGCCTCCTTTGGCGTACTTGCATCCTGAATATGCACAATCATAAAGTCTGAAATACTGATAGACAGCCAATACATAACTTTCCTGGCTCTCTCATGCCATGTTTTGAATGCCTGCATTTGCTGTTGATTGGGAACATCAGGAAGAACTGGTTCTTCTTCATTTCCTGCAACAAATTCCCAATATCCTTTTCCCATAAGGAAATTCGTCATTCTAAACTTCCATGCTTGGAAGTTGTTCTTGTCAAGCTTTTCAGTGACAATCTGTGAAAGAGAATCAGATGCCATTACAGAAGACTGCAAAAAATTCTGTCACTGCAAAAACCACAGCTTCACCCTCACAAGGGAAAATCTGCAAAACTGGCGAAAGTGGTATTTGACCACACAGTCACTTCCTAGTGACGATTTTGCATCAACAGGCAACAGGGATGATTCTGTAACTCCCAATGTCTCTGCGTACAAGCATACAAAGCAATTTTTACAGTAACTATTCACCGACCTGTAGAACAGTGGCTGCACAGCATAAAACTGGGCCTTTTCCTGAGTGCGTGCAGAAAACTTCCGCCTCCAAAACAGGCCCCGAAATGGCCTCAAATCAAAAAAACAAGGTCGCCGAGGGCTAAAGGCCTTCTCCCGCAGCATATACTGCCCTCTTGCTTCACCGCGAAGGGCGTCTCAACCTGAGACAATGCACTCCTGCACCTTCCGGCTGTGCTACCTGCAGAGATCTGCTCCCGAAACAGAAAATGAAAGCAACACTGCTCCTCTTACCAGAACACCGCGAGCTTGGCTTGCTTTCTTGAGCTCCTTACCACGAACAAGGCTCTGATACCATGTCAAGATTGTGGGAGAGAAGGAAGGAGTCTCGCTTGACGCTTTCTTGCTTGCACAATGGGGGAAGACACACAAGGGTGGAGGCTGAAAACAGTTTTCCTCTTCTTAGTTGTGTAAGCCAAAAGAACTCAAGTACAAAGAAATAGAAGAACCCTAGATATGGGTCTCAAAACCAAACTCAACTAACTAAGGTGGCATACTAACTGAGCCACGAACTAGAGTAGATAAGGATAGCTGTCGTCTAGCTATTATTCATGGGCGGTGTACCAACCGCATCTACAACTGACAAGTCGGTGACATAAATACACAACGGTCACCCTGGCGTATCATGAGTGGAGCTCGATATCTCAACAAGATGAAGATTAAGATCATGATGATATAGATAAAGACTTGACCTGTTACACAAGTGCAAGATTGAGACTTGGAATCATAAACACAATCTTGTGTATAAGGCTGAAGACACTAACTGAAAGAGGAAAGCATCATGATATTGCATTCATCGTATATGAAAAAGTGGTAGTCAAGTACAATGCTTTATAGTTTCTTGATGGGTAGGAGTATCCCTCTTTGTACCTATGGGATAAAGTAGCTTGCATATCCTTAGCCTAAGCTGCCTCATAGAAAGAGGCTACAGTAGGTGTGATTGCAAATATCTCAACACCCCTCCTCAATGACAACTAGAAGTACAAAGTGTGTAGAGACTTTAGTGAAAGCAACACCTGCAAAGTGTGGGCACACCATAAACATAGCAAAACACCAAAGGCTATTGCAAAAAATGCTAAATGTGGGTACCACAAACATGGTGGACATCTAGAGGCTATAAGAGGGGCCTCACAAAGTGTAGAAAGGTTGTAGTACATGGCTACATGAGGAGTTTACAAGCTTATATCAAAAGCATTTGGGCTAGGCATTACAAGGCTAAAACAATCTATCAGAGTAGGCGTAGAAGAACTGATGAGGGTTACCCTTCTCTTAGTGGTCTTCTTCTTCTTCTTCTTCCTTTGCTCGATGGTCTTCTTCTTCTTTAATTGTAGCAAGATAAGCCTTCTGGGACGTTTTTTTGGTGTGGTAGAACTTCTCAGTGTGTCCGATCCTTTTGCAAAAATCACAGAAAAGCTGGTCCTTCTTGCCTTTGTACCTGTTGCCAACATATAATTCTTGTTCATCTCTAGAGGTGCTTGGTTCTTCCTTAGTTTTTAGCTTCTTTTCCTCCTCTAACAATGATGGCTCGATATCAACAATCTTAGGGTTTGGCATATTGATTAAGGTTGTTGATACATTATTATATTCAAGAGGTGAACTTTAAGAAGAATGCCAATGCAAAGATCTTCTTCCATTTTAATATTGATTCTTGTAAGCTAGGTTAGAATTCCTTCCATGTAATTTAGATGTATGTCAAGTGATGTGCTGGTGGACTTCATGTCAAACTTGAAAATTTCAATCAAGAGACCATACTTTGATGACTTAGATTGTGCACCAAACAAAGTGTCAAGTCTCTTCCATGTATCATGTGAAGTATCACAGTTATCCACATGGTGGATATAACTGTCATCTAGCGCCAGTTTGATAATGGCCTGAGCCTTATCATCATTCTTTTTCCAAGTGATTGCTAGGTCCACATCATGAGGCTCATTTTCTTTACCACTTGTGATGGCCCAGGGACCCTTCTTCATTAGGATAAGCTTTGCTAAGTGTGAAACCCAACCCCCTTAAAGCGAACAATCAAAGAGTCCTTGCCCATGTTAGAGGTGCAAAAATGGCATAAAATCAGCTCCAAAATTCTCAAATTTTAGTAGCAGAAGAAATGATCTTGAATGTGCTAACAAGCACAAGTGCCCAAAAAGCATTAAGTGACTAGTATGTGGATCCAGATGCTTGGAAAATCTTCAATAGGTCTTCAAGAGCTTCTATTCCCCTCCTTGATTTGATACTGCAGTAGCCCAAAAAATCTCAGATTTGATGTAAGCCAAAGTTGATACAAGTGACAAGAGTCACTGCATAATGTTGAGATATCGAGCTCCACTCATGATACGCCAGGGTGACCGTTGAGTACTTATGTCACCGACTTGTCAGTTGCAGACGCGGTTGGTACACCACCCATGAATAATAGCTACATGATAGCTATCCTTATCTATTCTAGTTCGTGGCTCAGTTAGTATGCCACCTTAGTTAGTTGAGTTTGGTTTTGAGACCCATATAGGGTTCTTCTATTTCTTTGTGAGAGAGTTCTTTTTGGCTTACACAACTAAGAAGAGAAAAACAGTTTTCAGCCTCCATCCTTGTGTGTCTTCCCCCATTGTGCAAGCAAGAATGCTACAAGTGAGACTCCTTCCTTCTCTCCCACAATCTTGACATGGTATCAGAGCCTTGTTCGTGGTAAGGAGCTCAAGAAAGCAAGCCAAGCTCGCGGTGTTCTGGTAAGAGGAGCAGTGTTGCTTTCATTTTCTGTTTTGGGAGCAGATCTCTGCAGGTAGCACAGCCGAAAAGTGCAGGAGTGCATTGTCTCAGGTTGAGACGCCCTTCGCGGTGAAGCAAGAGGGCAATATATGCTGTGCGATAGAGCTTTAGCTCTAGGCGACCCTGTTTTTTTGATTTGAGGCCATTTCGGGGCATGTTTTGAAGGCGGAAGTTTTCTGCACGCACTCAGGAAAAGGCCCTGTTTTATGCTGTGCGACCACTGTTCTACAGGTCGGTGAAAAGTTACCACAGAGATTGCATCGTATGCTTGTGTGCAGAGACATTGGGAGTTACAGAATCATCCCTGTTGCCTGTTGATGCAAAATCGTCACTAGGAAGTGACTGTGTGGTCAAATACCACTTTCGCCAGTTTTGCAGATTTGCCCTTGTGAGGGTGAAGCTGTGTTTTTTGCAGTGACAGAATTTTTTGCAGTATTCTGTAATGGCATCTGATTCTCTCTCACAGATTGTCACTGAAAAGCTTGACAAGAACAACTTCCAAGCATCGAAGTTTAGAATGACGAATTTCCTTATGGGAAAAGGATATTGGGAATTTGTTGCAGGAAATGAAGAAGAACCAGTTCTTCCTGATGTTCCCAATCAACAGCAAATGCAGGCATTTAAAGCATGGCATGAGAGAGCCAGGAAAGTTATGTACTGGCTGTCTATCAGTATTTCAGACTCTATGATTGTGCATATTCAGGATGCAAGTACGCCAAAGGAGACATGGGATACTTTGTCAAAAATGTATAGCACAAATACGCAAGCCAGGAAAATGCAGCTCAAGCAAGAGTTGCATAATGTGCAAAGAGAAAATATGAGCATCAATGACTACCACATGAAGGTGAAGAAGATTACAGATGCACTTGCTTCCATTGGGTCACCAGTGGAAGATGATGATTTAGTTTCTGTGACCTTGAATGGTCTAGGAAAGGATTATGCGCAGTTTCAGACATCCATTTCCGTCCGTTAAAGATTTCCTGATTTTGAGGAGTTGATTGCTCTTCTAATTTCTGAGGAGCAGAGAAATGGTGGTGCATCTTCTTCAGGAGGAACTTCAAAAGAATCTGTCTTCTACTCAAATGCTGGAAGAGGTAGAGGCAGAGGTAGAGGAGGCCGATTTGGAGGCCGTGGTAGAAATCAGAATATGCAGCAAACTCAAGAAAACCAGTCCTATGGAGGAGGACGTGGTAACTCTAGAGGCAGGGGGAGCCAAAGAGGTCGTGGTGGATGGCAAAGAGGCCAAAATGCAAACAGTAATGTTGAATGCTACTATTGTGATACGCTTGATAGCAAAAGGAAAGAAGAAGGGCAGAATGTTTACGTTGGATGCAGACATGTCTGAATTGAGTGCAGCAATGTTTGCACATGGGACCGGTGTAGTTGCAAATATTGATATCTGACATAAACGCATTGGTCATGTTAATGTACAGCGACTTAAATCAATGCAGGCCCAAAATATTGTTGCAGGATTGCCAAAATTCAAGGTTGTAGAAATGCATAAGGTATGTGAAGCCTGTCAGTTTGGAAAACAGGCAAGGAAACCATTTCCTAGACATGTTCAAGAGAGTGAGAAGCCATTGGAATTAATCCACTCTGATGTGTGGACTAATAAAGCTGCATCTCTTGGAGGCTGTCATTATTTTGTCACTTTTATTGATGACTATAGCAGAAAAGTTTGGGTGTATTTTATGAAAAAGAAAAGTGAAGTTTTTGGGCATTTCAAAACCCTTAAAGCTATGGCTGAAAAAGAAACAGGTCTGCAAATAAAATGCCTGAGGTCAGATGGAGGGGGAGAGTACCTCTCAAATGAGTTTGCAAAGTTCTTGCAGGAGCATGGCATAAAGCAGCAATATTCATGCAGTTATACCCCACAACAAAATGGAATTGCAGAAAGGAAAAACAGGCATATTGGAGAAGTATCTCGTGCCATGCTCAATGAAAAAGACCTGCCAGATTTTTATTGGGCTGAAGCTGTTGCTACAGCTGTCTATATAATGAACAGGACTCCCACTACAGCAATACATGGAATGACTCCAGAGGAGAGGTATACTGGTAGGAAACCAGATATTTCTCATTTGAAAATTTTTGGTTGCATTGCCTATGTACACGTACCAGATGAGTTGAGATCCAAGTTGGATCCAAAAGCTGAGAAGTGCATCTTTATTGGTTACTCTCTGCAGCAAAAAGGGTATAGATGCTATAACCCTTCTACTCGTAAGTTTACAATGAGCAGAGATGTTGTTTTTGATGAGATGAGTAGCTGGTATAAACCAGTAAATGTGATTGATGATGTAGATGCACAAAATGGTAATGCTGCACAGAATTCACAGCAGCAGTCACAAAATATTAGTGGACCTGGAGCGTCCTCTAGCAGTGGTTCACATTCTTTGCCATGGACAGGCAGATTGAGATCAGGAGAATCTTCTCAAAGTAATGCAGATAGTGGTATGCAGGTATCACGAAAAGGAAAAGAGAAGGTTGATCAGCCCATGTTTGATGTGAATGCAGGTCACTCTTATGTGGATGGTGAATCCAGTGGCTCAGAACAGAGCATTGATGATGAGTTGGGTATTCCTTCTATTGTTACACCTGGAGTAAGGAAGACCAGGGATGTTTTGAGAGCACCTGGGAGTGAACCCACTTTGCGCAGGTCTACCAGAGTTAGGTATCCTGTGGATAGGCTGAAATATGATGGATTTACAGCCATTCACTATGCATATATGGTCAAGGTGATACAGGAACCAGAACCCACTTCTTTTGAGCAAGCCATGGGAAAAGAAAAATGGGAGAAAGCCATGGATGAAGAAATGCATGCCTTGGAAGCAAATGCTACATGGGAATTGGTACCTTTGCCTAAAGGTAAGAATGCAATTGGCTGTAAGTGGGTTTATAGGGTGAAGCACAATGCAGATGGTTCTGTGAACAGATACAAGGCAAGATTAGTAGTCAAGGGGTATGCACAAACATATGGCATTGACTATGAAGAAACATTCAGTCCGGTTGCAAGGATGGCAACCGTAAGAGCAGTCATTGCTATGGCTGCATCAAAGGGATGGTCTTTACATCAGATGGATGTAAAGAATGCCTTCTTGCATGGTGATTTGCAAGAAGAGGTCTATATGGAGCAGCCACCAGGTTATGTGCATGCTGTTCATCCTGAGTTTGTTTGCAGGTTGAAGAAAGCTTTGTATGGCTTGAAGCAAGCACCTAGAGCATGGTCTGGCAAGATAGGACAGTATCTTGTCACTATTGGCTTTCAGATTTCCAAGGCAGATTTCTCACTTTATGTGAGAAAAACAGAGAAAGGTATTATGCTACTTGTCATTTATGTTGATGATTTGATTATGACAGGTGACAGTGATGAAGATATCCTTCATGTGAAAATGCTATTGAAGCAGAAGTTTGAGATGAAGGATTTGGGAGAGCTGCGTTATTTCTTGGGCATTGAGGTGATTAGATCACCAAGTGGGATACAGCTCTTGCAGAGGCAGTATGGATTGGACATGCTGTCCAAATATGGAATGACAGGCTGTAAGCCTATTTCAGTTCCTTTGGAGCAGAATGTGAAGCTGAGCGCAGATGCAGGTGAGCTTCTGGAAGACCCTACTATGTACAGACGCATAGTAGGAAGCTTGATTTATATGACTATTACCAGGCCAGATTTGAGCTATGATGTTGGATTGGTAAGTCAGTTTATGCAGGCTCCAAGGAAATCGCATTTGGATGCAGCTAGACGCATACTCAAGTATGTGAAGTCCACATTGCAGTATGGACTATTTTATGAGACTGGGGTTCAGATACAGTTGCATGGATACACTGATGCTGATTGGGCTGGTAGTATTTCTGATAGACGATCTACCAGTGGATATGTGTTCTCTTTTGGGACTGCTGCAGTCACTTGGAGCAGCAAGAAACAGCCTACAGTTGCCTTGTCGAGCACAGAGGCTGAGTACAGGGGTGCAGCAATGGCTGCATGTGAGGTAGCTTGGTTGCATAAGCTACTTTATGATATGCATCAGTCTACAGATGGGCCAGTTGTCATTTATTGTGACAACATGAGTAGTATACACTTGGCAAATAACCCAGTCTATCATGCTAGAACAAAGCACATTGAGGTGCATTATCACTATGTGCGAGAGAGGGTTTTACTAGGTCTTATTGATCTAGTTTATGGCAGCACAGAGGATCAGGTAGCTGACATATTTACGAAGGCATTGGGCGCAGAGAAACTGCGCAAGTTCAGAGACCTGCTTGGTGTGCAGAAATTGGGATTGAGCTCGAGGGGGAGTGTTGAGATATCGAGCTCCACTCGTGATACGCCAGGGTGACCGTTGAGTACTTATGTCACCGACTTGTCAGTTGCAGACGCGGTTGGTACACCGCCCATGAATAATAGCTACATGATAGCTATCCTTATCTATTCTAGTTCGTGGCTCAGTTAGTATGCCACCTTAGTTAGTTGAGTTTGGTTTTGAGACCCATATAGGGTTCTTCTATTTCTTTGTGAGAGAGTTCTTTTTGGCTTACACAACTAAGAAGAGAAAAACAGTTTTCAGCCTCCATCCTTGTGTGTCTTCCCCCATTGTGCAAGCAAGAAAGCTACAAGTGAGACTCCTTCGTTCTCTCCCACAATCTTGACACATAAGTGTCAAGAGACACTTTGCTTGAATCTTCTTGAAATGCTTGCAAATCCACCAAGATCTCCCCTCCTTGTTGATTTGATCCCAAAGTAATTGTTGGGAATTGAGTAGGATGTTAGATTAGAGTGGCAGGAGGTTGATTTAAGTGGTAGGAGAGAGAAAATGAAGGAGCGATGAAGCTTTTGAGTTTTGGCTATGGAGTCTACATTAGGGTTTCTGGGGGCAGCTTGGTTTTTCACTCTGTGTGCAGTGTATACTCAACCATTTCCAGAACTTTTTATATGGGAATGAAGCTTGGTTAGCGGGCTTCCAAATCCTATGATCTTGGACAATATTGTTGCACATACGAACTACGTACGAGGCATATGAATGGGCTGTAGGTGCAAACTAGGAAACAAGCAATGCAGGTGCAAACGAGGCATACGAATGGACTGCATGTGCAAACAAGCAGCAACTAGGAAAACACGCAATACTGAAGCCTGCGATGAGTAATGTCGAGCTATGATGTGATGAATGGTTGCATCTTGACCTAGGGGAGATATCCTTAGAAGAAGGCTTCAAGAGTTATGGCCTTGATGAGGAGATCAATAAGCTTCAAAAGAGGTATGTGCTGTTTGGCTATGGTAGACTCAAGGTCAAGATGAAGATGAAGTTGAGAATGAAGTACTGAGCTGGATGGGCAGAGATGATCAGAGGTGAGAAGAGACCAGAGAGGGAATGCCATGCTCATCTGAGCTCTGATACCATGTAAAAATACGCGGGATCTAGAGCATGGCAGATGCTATGGTCGATGGAAGATGAATATTAAGATCATGATGACATAGACAAAGACTTGACCTGTTACACAAGAAAATTAGGTTCCAAGACTAAGACTTGGACTCATAAACAAAATATTGTGTACAAGATTGACAATGACCAAGACACTAACAGAAAGAGGAAAGCATCATGATATTGCATTCATCATATATGAAAAAGTGGTAGTTAAGTACAATGCTTTATAGTTGCTAGATGGGTAGCATTCTCCCTCTTTGTGCCTATGGGATAAAGTAGCTTGCATATCCTTAGCCTAAACTGCCTCATATAAAGAGGCTACAATAGGTCTAATTGCAAATATCTCAACATATACGCTCCTAGCTTGCATATCCTTAGCCTAAACCGCCTCATACAAAGAGGCTACAATAGGTGTGATTGCAAATATCTCAACATATAAGCTCCTAGCCACGAGGCCGTGGGGTTTTTTGGGTGAGTGTAGGAGGCCAATTAGAGCCCTAGAGCTAGTATTGGACCCATTTTTTATCTTGAAATTAATGTATCACCTTGTCTAAATGCATAACTTAGACTTGTAGCAAGGTGAAATCAATGTCCTTTAAGTGCACTTTTAGGTACCACTATTGCCATCCAAACCCATAACCTTTTCAACTCTTCTTTTCCAATATACCAAATATAATATCTATGATGTGTAAGAATAGGGTACTAATATTTTCTATGCTCTAATCGTTATGTAATCAACTTGCGTGCATGATGATCCATCTAACCTTGAAGAGATCTTGTATAGAAAACACCAAAAATGGTAAACCTAGTACTCTTTACCATGCTAGATGAAGTCGATTATGTAGATTAGGGTTGTTATGGTATGCATGGAAAAGCATAAGGGAGGTGGATTCATTGTTTGATACTTTAAAATAATTCAATGCACAAATGGTCCGCTAATATGGCTCAACTAGATATGCTAGAGATAACATGCCCACAATGCTTCTTTCTTCTTCTTCTTTTCTCCTTCTTCTTCCGTTCTTTACCTACCAAAATGCGAACACTAATTAGATTTAACAATAACCACAATTTCCAAACTCAACCTCAACCATAAGTAAATACAAAATCTATTATTATTATTTTTAAATTAAATTTTAAAAAAGGAGTACTGAGATATATTAATTTGCAATCCCATGTTCCATGGCCACTTAAAATTGTCGGATCCGCATCTTTCGATTTTAGTGAGCTTCCATTTCCACCTTAAAATAGCATATTTTGGCACATCTCTAGCTCTTTTTCTAGCTTAAAACCTCACTCTCAAAAAGATAGAAAAGAGGGGAGAAAGATGAAGAAAGCCATGGAAGCTAGAGATGAAGGTGAAGAGTATGTTCTTGATAGTATGTGGATATCCTAAATTAGTCTCTTACACCTTATATACCTTGCTTAGTGTGATTGGGTGTCTAAACCCTAGTTCTCATATATCCCACTCGTTACATTCCATCCCCACCTTGAAAGTTTTTTCTCTCAAAAACAAAAGAAAATTGGAGGGACTTAATAAAGAGGCTACATGTGTACCTTCAACATCAGAACCACCTTCGATGAGGACATGGTCAAATAGGTGATGGAGTCCATGATAAAACATCGATGTGTACAAGTTTCAAGTGGCATTGGTTATTTTGGATGCCAATGAGTTCAAGAGTATATAGTAAAGCATAACCACCTCTTCATTGGGTGGTTTAACGCTATAATAAGGAGATCATTTATGTTGAAAGGGCTCACTTTGACTCACAATAATTTTATATAAAATACTTGAATAATAACATATTTTTTGGGTGATTTATTGCTATGTTAATGAGGCCTTTCTATGACATAGCCCATAAAAACTATTATAAGTTTTGTATGATAATAAATTATACATGGCTTGTTGTTGAGAGAAATGGACACACTCATCATAGTGATTTTTATTTAGATCATTGCAGTTTGATATTATAAGTGGTACTAGCAAGTTTTATTTCCATGAGTATCAGTATCTTTTGTGTGATAGTTCTTTTGCACACCGATCTTAGAAATTTCACATACTTTGAACATGGATCATCACTTTTTGATATGACAAGTAGTATTGGCATGGTTTATTATATTGTTAATGAAATCTTTTGTGTGGCAACATCTTTGATGCACCCATCTAAATATTCTCATGTTGTTTGAATCTAAAACATCATACATTTATGCCTCTTGATTTTTATTAATTCCCAACATTTTCCAAAGTACTCCAAAAAATTTAAACTTCTTCTAAAAACTCCAAAGGTAGTCTCAAAAACTCCAAATGAAAGACTCACTTTTAAAAAACCCCCAATGTATCTCATTAAAGAGTGTTTGGTTGTATTGTATATGTTCATGTGCCGCATGAGTTGAGGAAGAAATTGGATCCAATGGTAAAACATTTATCTTCAAAGGGTATCACTACTATAACTTTGTCAATGGGGCAAGTTTAGAGTGAGTAGAGATGGTATTTTTTATGAGATATGTACTTAGTATGCATCTAATGGAGATGCATTGGATGATTTTGTGCCAATAGAAAATCACAAATAAAAAATCCTTAGTGAACCATAGACATCATCCGGTAATAGATCTATAGTCAACTAGGAGACTAAACAGTAGCTCCATATCTTCACATGCATCTAGTAGTTTGTAGGTAACGAAAAGGGAAAAAGAAAGTGTCAAATTGTAATCTTGTATCTACTACTCATTTAGTTCTTAATAGAGAGTCTAGTTGGTCAGAGAGTTTGGATAATGTTGAGATATTTGCAATCACACCCACTATGGCCTCCTAGGTAATTCACTATATGTATACCCTCTATATCACATGTGTGCAAGGACTATTTATAAATATCCTTATTTGTGAAATTTTCATTAATAAAACATGTCTATTTTCTATTCAATTTGTAAGTAATCCCTTTATATGGGACCCTTCTATGTGTAAAAAATATGTAAAAATTGTATTTTTAAAATCCCTTATATTGAATCCATGTGATACATACATATATTTACGAGTGATGTCCCTGAGTATGGCCTCTTTGTATGAGGCAGTTTTGGGCTTAGGATATGTAGGCAAACTGAATCCCATATGCACACAAAGGGAAACTGTTGCCCATCCAACAACTATAAAGCATTGTACTTGACTACCACTTTTACGTACATATGATGAATGCAATATCATGATGCTTTCCCATTTCAGTTAGTGTATTGTTCATTGTCAGTATTATACACAAGATTGTGTTTATGAGTCCAAGTCTCAATCTTTGAACCTAATTCACTTGTGTAACAGGTCAAGTCGTGTCTATGTCATCATGAGCTTAATCTTCCTCTTCAATCCACCATAGCCACTGCCATGCTCTAGATCCCGCATCTTTTCACATGGTATTAGAGCCAGTCGGAGTTCGGCTTAGCTCTTCTCTACTCTCTCTCAATCTCTTTTCAACTCTGGTCAACTCAATTCCAGCCCATGACTTCATCTCTCAACTCTACCTTCACCTTGAGCTTCCATGGTAGCCATAGCTAGTTGCACCATGTTAGCTTGAAGCTCTTATATCTCACTCCATAGGTCAAATATTTTGGAGCTTCCTTCTAGAAAAGTGTTCTTCTGCTTCCAAAGCTTCTTGTTGTCACCTCAATCATCGACATCAAGCAATCATAGGCTCAACATTGTAAAAATTCTCAGTCTCACTACCATAGCTTGCAACTGTGACCTGCAGGACATACCCTACTTGGAGTCCCTGGATCTCATAGTAGAGGCCATTTCATCTCACAATTTCTTATGAGGATCGCTTCATCACTTCAGGGTGCTCCCCGTGGTACATCAAAGTATGACATCGAGCCTCCCTAACTCCAACATTGCGTGGGTTTTCCGTCGCTACCCTGTTTGCGCCTGCGTGTTGTTCGTACTGATGAATTGTCTCCTGTGATGCATGATGTCATGCCACTACGTGGAGACGGTGTGAAAAACTCTAGAGTACATTATCATCCAACTTTCTTATTAATCTAGAGAGTCAATGTGATCTGAGTCATTAATGCTAGTGTAAGTGGCATGAATGGTCCAAAAATACTAGAGTTTTGGATCATTTTATCCTATTTTTTATATTATTTATTGTAAAAATCTGAAAATTTTAGAAAAGCTTCTAGATTAGGATGGCATTGAAAAACCAAGTTACTTTTTCAGTGAGTTATTGGATTTTTCATAAAAAAGATAGATGGGCGAAATTGTGCGCGTTGCGATAGCTATTGACATGCTGAAAACTGCACTTTGAACTGGAAGAAGAAGGAGTGATCTGGGAGATCCCTGAGTAGGTGTCCTGGGGTTTTACCCCCCTTTCAAAGCCAATAGAACCATCAAATTTGGGTTCTGAGCAGCAAAGAAAGAGCTGTTATTTTTTATCCATGTTTTTGGTCTATGAGGGAGCTCCAGGAGATCTAATGCCGGGAGATTGCTTCTAAGTAGTGCCAGACAAAGGATTTCAGGTGTTTTCAATACATATTGATTCAATTCATTATGCTTTTTCTTTATCATGTTTACCTCTTGTCTATTATTTTTCTTCTCTTCCATCTCCTATCTCTACTTCCTTCTATCTATGATCCCCAGTGGATACGACCTATTGACAAAAACACCTCCAATATTGGTGAACCCGACATGAAAGGTCGTCAGAAGAAGGAAAGAAAAGATGGGAGAACCTTGGAATATAATCTTTAGTGATTTTTTGCAACAATAGTTGGTGCAGAATATGAATATGCTTATTGTTGTTGTACCTGCATAAGTAGTGTTGTTCGGAGGATGTACTCACCTCTTGATGGAATGAAGCAAGTATTTACTCTTGGCTATTCTCAGTTTACAGCAAACAATTCATGTTGGTTTAAGCCTATGGAAGCTATGTGAAAGGCTGAATGCATATCTATGAAATGGGCTACTAAGGAACTGAGAGCATTGGGACTGCTAGTGAAATGAAGGCATTTCGCGCATCTTTTATGGGCTGAATATTAATGACACTGTGGCTGAAATTTCAGCAATTATACATGCAAAAAATGAGGCTGAAAAAAGAGTATTGTCAATATGTTCTTTGGGCATGTATGATGTTATAGCATTGTTTGGTCAGCTGGAAGGATAACAATGAGCTGAAGCACTTGTGGAGACAAAGTATAAGATAGTTGACAAAAATGTGAAACCAATTGCTTTGCCACTTTCCTCATACTCAAATCGATGGTTTACTGTGCCCAAAAAGAATGGGGCTTTGAGATTTATTCGACATGCAACCGGTGAATAAAGTAACCATAAGAAATGTGGGTGCAGATCCTATGGTTGATGAATTTGTAGAGGCTTTTGTAGGTAGAGCGATCTATTCTTTGGGTGATCTTTACTCGAGGTATGATCAGTTTCAGCTTGCAATTGAAAGCAGGTATATCACAACCATGAAGACTCCCTTGGAGCTAGTTCGGATGTGTACTCTCCCACAAGTTGCAACAAACTCAATGGCACATATGACAAATGCTATGAATAGGGTATTCATGGATTTTATACCACAATTGACAATGCCCTTCTTGGATGATATTCCAATCAAAGGGTGTGCAGTGGATGAAAAGAATGAAGAGATGGATGCTCATGGGTGCAGACAGTTTGTTGCAAACCATATTGTGGATTGTGAGAGGATTTTGACATGACTAGAAGAGGTGCATTTAAGTCTTTCTAGACAAAAGTCTGGTCTTTGGAGTTGAAGAGGTTTTGATTGTTGGGCATATGTGTGGGACCTATGGGTGAAGACCATCACCAGCAAAAATAGATGGAATTGATAGAATGAAAGATGGATGCACAAATGTATCAGAGGTGCATAAATTCTTGGGAGCATATGTGTTTTATTTTATATGGATTCCTCACTTTGCACATGTAGCCGATGCTCTATATTAGCTTCTAAGGAAAGGTCAGAGATTTCATTGGGAAAGGAAGCATTAGAAAGCAATGAAGAAATTGAAGCATCTCTTAAAATTTGCTCCTACATTGAGAAAGGCAGACTATTCACATGGAAAGCCTATCATTATTACTATTGATATAAGCCCAATCGGGATTGGATGGGCAATTAGGCAAGATGATGAGGAAGGGCAAAGATATGCAATTAGTTTTTGTGCTAAAGTATTGACTGAACGATAGAGAAGGTATCCATAGGTAAAAAGAGAATTAAGGGGAATTTTGGCAGCTCTTAAATGTGATAAGGAGTATTTTATTGGTGCTCGTGTAGTCAGGTATTGGGTATGATTACTAGTTGTGCTACCTTGGACATTGCTATGCTCCGGTGGATAGCATACATCAAATCTTTGAACCATGAATTTTAGCATATTGCAGGAAGAGATAACCTAGTGGCAGACATGTTATCTCGAGCACGCTATGAGAATGAAGATGGGATGATCGATGAGGAGGAAGAAGATGACTTTCTTGCAGCTAAAAATGATGTTGCAAGAGTGAATTTAGCAAAGAAAGGTGTTGCTATAGCATTAACAGAAGCTTAGACAACAAAGAGAAGACACTTTAGATGTTTTGCATCTTGTGTATAGAAGTGTTTTTGGAAGACGAATATGTAGTAGAGTGGCTGAGAATTGGTCAATACCTTAGTACATTAACAAAGAGAGATGAATGGTCAGATGAGGGTGGTAGCGTATATATAAGGATGTTGCTCATTTTGTGGAAACATGTACGACATGTCAAATGTATTCATCTGTGAGACATCGGGATGTATTGCAGCCCACATATCGATTGTCTCTTCATTTTAAATGGGTGGTGGATTTAGTCACGATGCCTACAGGTCTTTGGCAAATGAGATATCTTGTGCTTTCTCGTGAAGACTTGACTAATCAAGTGGAAGGGAGAGCTCTACGTACTAAGACAACAAATGTTGTGTGTACTTTTCTCTTAGAAGAGATCTTTTGTCAATATGGCTATGTGGAAAAAAATACTGCAGATAGGGGTGAGCTGGATGCAAATGAAGCTCATGATTCCTTTGCACGGTTGGGGATAAATCTTGCTTTAACTTCAGCCTATAACCTTGAAGGAAATGGAAAAGTGAAAGGGGTCATCCACCTATTGTGAAGGCATTGGCAAAAGCATGTGGAGAGAAGGTAAAAGAGTGGCCATGATTGCTTCCTTATGCCTTGTGGGCTGACAGAAAAACTTATAGTGATGTTACAGGATATATGCATGCAGAATTGATGCATGTTCAGAAACCTATCATGCCAATAGAAGAGATGATAGTCACATGGAGTGTGCTACCTTGGGAGGAGGAGTTGAATCAAGAGGAGTTGTTGGCCTTACGCATTAGTCAGTTGGAAAGAAAGTCAAAAGACATAGAGGTAGCAATCACAAAGTTAAGGGCAGAAAGGCTATAAAACAAGAAACGGTTTGATAAGACATAGATTGAGGCCAAGAATCATATAAGATGGGGACTAGGTATTGGTTTATGATAGCAGTTTAGACAACCAGCATAATGCCATGCGTAGAGTTTCCAAAAGATAGTTTGGATCCTATGTGGTAAGCTACATATGCATTAAATGAGCTGGATGGGACAGCCATAAAAATTTTGGTAGCAAGGAAAAGAATCAAATTATTCAAGAGGTAGGAATCTAATACCTATGAGTGGCCAGAATTGAAAGAAAATAGTGGCCATGATACAGGGCCTAGCCAGGAAGATATAGAAGATGAAGAAGCAAAGGATATGGTTGTAGAGGATGAGGATGACTCAGAATCTGGTGACAACTAGGATTTTGGCACATATCGGAGGATGTGCAGATTCAGAGGGGGGTGGATGTCATGCCACTAATTACGTAGACACAGTGTGAAAAACTCTGGAGTGCATCATCATCTAACTTTCTTATTGATCTAGAGAGTCAATGTGATCTGAGTCATTAGTACTAGTGTGAGTGGCATGAATGGTCCAAAAATACTAGACTTTTGGACAATTTTGGCCTATTTTTGATATTATTTATTGTAAAAATTTGAAAATTTTAAAAAAGCTTCTATATTAGGATGGCATGCAAAAAGAAAGATACTTTTTAGCCAGTTATTGAATTTTTCATAAAAAGGACAAATGTGCAAAATCGTGTGTGTCACGATTGCTGTTGATAGACTGAAAACTGCATTTTGAACTAGAAGAAGAAGAAGGAGTGATTTGGGAGATTCGTGACCAAGTGTCTTGGGTGGCCTAAGGTTTTAACCCTCTTTTAAAGCCAATGGAACCATCAGATTTGGGTTTCGAGTAACAAAGAAGGAGCTGTTATTTTTTATCCACATTTTTGGTCTACGAGGGAGCTCCATGAGATTTAGTGCCTTGAGATTGCTTTTGAGTAGTGCCAAATAAAGGATCTCAGGTTCTGTCAATACATATTGATTCAATGCATTCTGCTTTGTCTTTATCGTGTTTACCTCTTGTCTATTCTTTTTCTTCTCTTCCATCTTTTTTCTCTACTTCCTTCTATCTCTGATCCCCGGTGGATACGACCTATCAACAAAAACCCCTCCAATAGCAGTGTATCTTGTGAGCATAGGTCTTTGATAGAGTATAAAGTCAGCTTCATTTTCATTTAAAAAAAGTTTCAAAAATAATCAAGTATAGCTCCTAAAATGTCAAAAAAACCAGGCCATTGTTAGAAACCCTAAATGTGACTCCATAGCCATTTTCACCTAAGCTCAAATCCTCATCATTTTCTCTCTCCTGGAGCAACCCATTGATGCTCTAATCTACTGTCCCATCATCAAATCAAGGAGGGGAAGGACCTGGAAAGATCAAAGAAGGATTGATGACCCCAAACTAAGAAGATTCAAGTTCTACATCAAGTCAAACATAGTCTTTACATAGTGTGTTTTCACACTGTCATTACTTGTGTCTCTTCATACTGTAATCTACTTTTCCACTAATAAAATCTAAGAATTTCAGTACATAGAAGTCTTGTTTGCATCACTTGTAGGTAATGTTGGAGCTGCCTACACCAAAGAGAAATCAATGATCTTATCTAAAGACCTTGAAGATGCTCCAAACACTCTACTTAACATGCCAAAGAATGAGATGTCTTTTCTTGAGGGGGACATGAATATGAAGACTAATGCAACTAATGCAAGCAAAGTCAATAAAGAAGAAGACCAGGAGAACCTAGAAGAAGAGGACCAAAATATCAAAGTGGTGGGCATTGAAGCTGCAAGAAAAGTGAAGAACAAGTATAAGATCAAAAAGAGCAAGCTGGACTACACCGACAAGAAGACTTGCAATGAATTGAAGATCTATGTAAAAAGAAATGTTGAAAACTACAAGGACCTCACGGTCCTCGACCAAAATTTTTACTGACTGTTTTTAGCCTTGTATTTCCTAGCCCAAAATTCTCTTGTCATAAGCTTGTAAACTCCTCATGTAGCCTTGTACTACAACCTTTGTACACTTTGTGAGGCCCCTATTATAGCCTCTAGATGTCCACCATGTTTGTGGTACCCACACTTAGCCTTTTCTGTGACAGTCTCTGGTGTTTTGCCATGTTTATGGTGTGCCCACACTTTGCAGATGTTGCTCTCACTAAAGCCTCTACACACTTTGTACTTCCTAGTTGTGATTGAGGAGGGGTGTTGAGATATTTGCGATAGCACGCACTATGGCCTCTTTGTATGAAGCAATTCTAGGCTTAAGACATGCATGTAGACTGAATCCCATATGCACAGAAAGGGAAATTGATGCCCATCCAACAACTATAAGGCATTGTACTTGACTACCACTTTTACATACATATGATGAATACAATATCATGATGATTTCCCATTTCACTTAGTGTCTTGGTCATTGTGAGTATTATACACAAGATTGTGTTTATGAGTCCAAGTCTCAATCTTGGAACCTAATTTACTTGTGTAATAGGTCAAGTCATGTCTACATCATCATGAGCTTAATCTTCCTCTTCAATCCACCATAGCCACTGCCATGCTCTAGATCCCACATCTTTTGATAGATAATGGTCTTACTATTCCTTTACTCAAGACATAGGTATACAAAGATCACATGATAATGTAAAGGATCCACTGAGTGATTTAGTGGTATGCAAATCTAACAGAGTAACTTATGCTATTAGGAGATTTGGTTTTGAGGATTATGCAACTCACCATTGTACATATATGGTGAAGATAATTGAGGATAGTCATTTAAGGAGGCTATTATATTCATAAGGATGTAGCAATGGATGAGAAAATGACTGCAATGGGGCCATTAAGACTTGGAATCTAGTATTTCTTTCCTTACCCAAATTTTCATGTTGAAAATGAAAGAAATAAGCTATTCAATTGTGTACAAACTTGAGCTATTACTCATTTAATTTTCTTTTATTGTCCTTATGCAACCATTGCTTTGAGAGAAAAGGGGAGAGACTATGAGAGTTTGTGTATGACTGTAGTACTTAATGAGGTGAATACCTTCTCCATTTCTTGCTTTCCTTCTCTCCATCCCATCTTGGTAAGAAGTTGAGTTGAGATTGTGTGTGAGGATTGAATTGTGAGAGAGCAAGGGATCTGATGAGGTGAATTTCTTCTCCTTCCCCTTCTCTTTCTTCTTCTCTTAGTGGTGGGCATGCTCATTGTGGATGCAAAGGAGTTGAGCTATTGCTTTTGGTGCGTATCACTTGGATCGTGGATCTCTCATCATGCCTTCAATCTCCTGACTACAATGTAGGAAGGTAAGTTAGTAGATTCACTACATCTTGAGACTAGTATTGTGTTCTTTGCTTTCATGGGTAGGAAGAAATGATTCATGAATAGTTTAGAGTGGAATGTGAGAAGACTATGTGAGAGGTACTTGGCCAAGGAGTATGAAGCTTCTACAAGAATAGAAGTTCCATCCAATGTCCAAAATGATAGAATCAATGATCAAGGAAGGAATCAACTACCAAGGTTCTCACACTCTTGCTGTCAAGAATCGCGTGGTGGAGGAGGTTGCTCAAGATGCTGCGCCGAACACACACAGAATGCACAAAGAGAAGCTCACTCAAGAGACAAGAAGAGAGATGGAGGCCAAAACGTTTTCTTGCTGATTTCTTCTTCTTCTTCCACACTCTTTTACAATGTACACAAAGTATAGATAAGATACAACATAAAAGGAAAGTGGCCTACTAAGTCAAACAATGCATAACCGACTACACTAGTCGACTGGCGCTATAACTATGCCAGCTGTAAATAGGTGTAACGACCTGAATATAATAAGTAATGAGTCAGTGGCCATGTGAGATGCATAATGACCACCGACGTGCTAAGTGTAGACGTGTGGACCCATCTAACCAGGCGGTCCATCATCCATGTTCACATGTGTTGAGCTTGCCATCTCAACACTCCCCCTCAAGCTCAACTGCATCTCTGCAACTCCAAGTAAGCTTCGAAACTTTTGAAGCTTCTCTGTACCCAATGCCTTCGTGAAGATGTCAGCTATCTGATCCTGTGTGCTGACATACACCAAGTCAATCTCACCTGCTAGTACCTTCTCTCTCACAAAGTGGTAGTGTACCTCAATATGTTTTGTCCTGGCATGGAACACAGGGTTCCTAGCCAACTGTATACTGCTCATGTTGTCACAATAAATGACAACTGGACCTTCCACCTGCACATCCAAATCAGCCAATAGCTTTTGCAGCCATACTACCTCACATGCTGCAACAGCAGCACCTCTATACTCAGCCTCTGTACTTG
The DNA here is from genome assembly GCF_053477565.2 of Lygodium microphyllum. Lineage (NCBI taxonomy): Eukaryota > Viridiplantae > Streptophyta > Polypodiopsida > Schizaeales > Lygodiaceae > Lygodium > Lygodium microphyllum. Next base: position 93,471,776 of record NC_141159.1, on the reverse strand, counting down.
ACAAAGCAACTGTAGATTGCTTTTTGCTGCTCCATGCAACTGCTGCACTACCAAGAGAGAACATGTATCCGCTGGTAGATCTTCTATCAGACATACTACCAGCCCAATCTGCATCTGTGTATCCAAATACCTGTACATCTGTACCTGCCTCATAGAAAAGTCCATAATGTAATGTGGACTTCACATATCTCAATATGCGTCTGACTGCATCCAAATGTGGCTTTCTAGGTACTTGCATAAACTGACTCACAAGACCAACAGCGTAGCTCAATTCTGGCCTTGTAATGGTCATGTAGATCAAACTCCCCACTATCCTCCTGAACATAGTAGGGTCTTCTATCTCATCCCCAACATCAGCACTCAGCTTTACATTCTGCTCCAACGGGACTGAAAGTGGTTTGCATGCAGTCATACCATACTTGGACAACATATCCAAGCCATACTGTCTTTGGGACAGCCATATACCATCATCACATCTGATCACCTCAATACCAAGGAAGTACCTTAGCTCACCTAAATCCTTCATCTCAAACTTCATCTTCAAACAGCCCTTGACTTCAGCAATTCCACTATCACTATCACCTGTAATAATCAAGTCATCCACATAGATGACTATGATGACCAAACCTGCATCTCCCTTTCTCACATAAAGTGAGTGATCAGCATCAGAAACATAAAAGCCAATATTGACAAGATACTCTCTAATCTTGTCAGACCATGCTCTAGGTGCTTGCTTGAGCCCATAGAGTGCCTTCTTCAACCTGCACACATACGTGGGATGCTCTAAATCTTCATAACCTGCTGGCTGATTCATATACACTTCTTCTTGCAAATCACCATGCAAGAAGGCATTCTTTACATCCATTTGCTGCAACCTCCAACCTTTGGCTGCTGCCAAAGCAATCACACATCTGACAGTTGCCATCCTAGCAAGTGGACTGAAGGTTTCATCATAATCTATGCCATATGTCTGGGCATAGCCTTTTGCAACCAGCATAGCTTTGTACCTGCTAATAGAACCATCTGCATTGTGCTTAATCTTATAAACCCATTTACATCCAATAGCTTTCTTTCCCTTCGGCAATGATACTAGATCCCAAGTCTTATTGGCCTCTAATGCAGCCATCTCCTCATCCATTGCTGCATCCCAATGAGCATGACCAATAGCCTCCTCAAAACATGTGGGCTCAACATCCTCAACTAGTTTCACCATATAAGCATAATGGTGAGCTGCATAACCCTCAAAACCAAATCTTTTAACAGGGTATCTCACCCTGCTAGACCTGCGTACTACTGGATCACTCAATGGAGTCTTTGCATTAACGCGTGCTCTCTGCACACCTGGAGTCCTCACTGAAGGAATGCCAAGCTCATCATCCAAGCTCTCTGAGCCACTGGAGTCTCCATCAAGAACTGCATCAATGCCTTCTGACACTTTATTCTTTCCTTCGTCTTTACCTGTAGTGCTACTAGATGCACTCGAAGATGTAGAGGTACTCCTTAGTCTCCCAGACCAAGGACTACCAGATGATGTCTCTGGTCCACTAAGAGTTCGTGATTCTTGCCTTTCAGCCTGCACATGAGTGTCATGATCATCATCAACATCCAATGCATCACCACTAGATGCATACCAACTGCTCATTTCATCAAAGATGACATCCCTGCTCACTCTGAACTTACATGTGACAGGGTTGTAACAGCGATACCCTTTCTGCTCTAAAGAGTATCCAATAAAGACACACTTTTCAGCCTTTGGATCCAGTTTCTTCCGCAACTCATATGGCACATGAACATACGCAATGCAGCCAAATACTTTCAAGTGTGAAACATCAGGCTTTTTACCTGTAAAACATTCTTCGGGGGTCATACCATGAACTGCAGCTGTGGGAGTTCTGTTCATAATATAAACAGCAGTATGAACAGCCTCAGACCAAAAATGCTTAGGCATATTCTTTTCAGCCATCAAGGCGCGTGCAACTTCTGCAATATGCCTGTTTTTCCTTTCTGCAACCCCATTTTGTTGTGGGGTATACCTGCATGTGAACTGTCTCTTTATCCCATGAGACCTCAAAAAATCACTGAACTCATTTGAGAGGTACTCTCCCCCTCCATCTGACCTCAGGCACTTTACTTTCAAGCATGTTTCTCTTTCAACTGCAGCCTTGAAAGTTCTAAAGTGCTCAAACGCTTCACTCTTTTCCTTCATAAAATATACCCACAGCTTTCTAGAACAATCATCAATGAATGTGACGAAGTATGAACTACCTCCAAGAGATACATTTTGTGTAGGCCCCCAAATGTCTGTATGCACAACATCAAGGATATTTCTGCTTACATCTCTGTCATGTGAAAAGGGTTGTCTTGCCTGCTTACCAAACTAACATGCTTCACATACCTTCTGAAATTCTGCAACTTTAAATGTAGGCAAACCTGTAACCAACCCTTTGGACTGCATTAATTTCAGCCTTTGTACATTTGCATGTCCAATGCGTTTGTGCCAAATTTCAATGTCTGCAACAACACCTTTTCCTTTGGCATACATAGCCGCATTCATAGTAGGAATTCCAGCATCTAGAGTGAACATACGTCCAACTCTACTTCCCTTTGCTACCAACCTGCACTTGTCATTGAAGTCTTCTACAAAGCAGCCCTTTGCATTAAATCTGACTTGCAGCCCTTGCTCTACCATTTGACCGACTGACACCAAGTTCTTTGTAATAGATGGCACATGTAATACATCTGAAAGACTCTTTGTCTTACCATCATGCAAGGACAAGGGAACTTTTCCAATGTGTGAAATTGGGTGGCATGAGTCATCACCCGTCTGCACATAACCTACATTCTGCAAATCCTGCATCTCTCCAAACCATTCTGCATGGCTGGTCATATGATTGGATGCACCTGAATCAACATACCAAACATCTTCATGGGTTCCCTTTCCTGTAACAGCATTCAGCATATGCTGCATAACGAACAAACGTTCATTTTTGTCTTTATTCTGTCGTGAAGACGATGCATAGTTTCCTTGCTGCAACTTACCACTGCGGATATCATCTCTCTTAGCATAACATTGGGCTGCAATATGACCTGTTTTGCCACAGTAGTGGCACACAATACCAGAGTTGTATTCTCTGCATTTCTAATGTGTCCCAGCATATTATTGTCAATTACTGCAGACAACCAATACATGACCTTTTTATCCTTTGCATTCCATTCTTTCCGTGCCTTTGTCTCTTCTGCAGTTGGAGGATCACTCATCTCCGGCTCCTTTTCTTCACCTGAAACGAACTCGTAGAGGCCTTTTCCAATAAGGAAGTTCATGACACGGAACTTCCATGAAGGGTAGTTGTTCTTGTCGAGCTTCTCAATGATGGGGCTTCCACTGTTCTCTGCCATTATCACAAAATTAATACTAAATAGCAAGCAAATCTTCTGCAACCCTTGACCTGTAGTGCACAGCAATACACCAGACAGTCTTTTTCACTGTCTGCTCAACAATACATGCAATCTGCAACCAGTTTGCAGATAAACCTTGTGTTTACTCACTGGTAAACACCTTTGAACTTACAGATCTGAAATCTATAACCTGCGCACCCACGTTCGGTCAATACAGTCGAAGTCACAGCGTACCCTGAAACTGCTGTCTGCAACCTTGCGACTCTAAAACAGGCCCTGAAATGGCCTCAAATGCCCAAAATAACTGCGGGAAAGCCCTAAAGGGCCCATCTGCAGAATACACAACGCTCTTCGCGCACACCAAATCTCACTGCAATCTGAGATTTTTGCTCTGCCCTGCTTCCGGTGCCTCCACAGGCACTATCCAAGAGAAAGAGTTGAAGGATGGGAGAGCTTCTTACCCGTGGCTTGCTTGCTCAAACCTTGCTTCTTCTCCTTTGCTTCAACCTTCGAAATCAGCCTCTCTCAATGGCGCGGCTCTGATACCATGTCAAGAATCGCGTGGTGGAGGAGGTTGCTTAAGATGCTGCGCCGAACACACACAGAATGCACAAAGAGAAGCTCACTCAAGAGACAAGAAGAGAGATGGAGGCCAAAACGTTTTCTTGCTGATTTCTTCTTCTTCTTCCACACTCTTTTACAATGTACACAAAGTATAGATAAGATACAACATAAAAGGAAAGTGGCCTACTAAGTCAAACAATGCATAACCGACTACACTAGTCGACTGGCGCTATAACTATGCCAGCTATAAATAGGTGTAACGACCTGAATATAATAAGTAATGAGTCAGTGGCCATGTGAGATGCATAATGACCACCGACGTGCTAAGTGTAGACGTGTGGACCCATCTAACCAGGCGGTCCATCATCCATGTTCACATGTGTTGAGCTTGCCATCTCAACACTTGCTACGTAGCAGAATAGGAGGCTTATTTGCTCAAGAGTGGATTAGATCAGTGAGGAGATAGTCATATGTGATTGCAACTTCCTTGTTCTAGAACACACAAGCCTACTTAGGATAGGATAGTAGAGAACTCAAAACATAAGTAAAACACTAAAAACACCAAAAAAACAATTATAGAATTGAGATCTGCTCATAAGATAGATCTTGTATTGGCAAATTTGTTCAAACTTATTAGACTATGTTACTAGGTTTGAAGTGTTTGAGAAGGCTTTCTTTTCTCTAACAAATAGGGTTCATAGCTTCTTTATATCATTCACCCTTTTTTTGTGTGGTTTGAGGATGGCAATCAAAGTAGTATGAAAACGCAGTCATGGATGTACCTATGCTTTTGTGATTAGAAAGCACATCACCACATTGATAGTGTACCTAAAAGGGATGTGCGAGGTAGGAGGCAAGCAAAAAGCTTTGAATGATGAGCATCATGCATCAATTTTGAAGCAATAACACGAAAGGTATGTCAAGTATCTAGCTTTATCATCTTTTAGGGTTTCAACAGGCATTTAAATCTACATTGCCATAACTCAATTATGGTTTGGTTGCAAAAATTAGACAATTTTTGTGTTTGAGTATGCATCCACATTGATCTGGTTTAATTCATTACTTTGAGTTGATTCATTTGTAGACTTGCAAACAAAACTTCTCATCATGATGATCAAGAGAACAGTCACCCACTTGCAATCATTAGGTTGATGTTGGACAATTGAAAATTTTTACTTGGTTTTTCAAACTTATGGATAAGAAAATCTTCAACTCGTAATCATCACCTCTTGCAATCCTAGATATCATTGCATACACCCACACTCATTGTGTGGTTTATTGTGGTTATTTACTTGTAATTATTGTTGTGAGTCAATTTAGTCACTTATAGTATCTTTGCTACACTCATGTGCATTTCTTCTACTTGTAATCATTCTCTCTATCATTTCTAGTCATGTTCACTTGTAGGCACATTCAATTGTAGTCAGATTCACTTGCAGTCATAGCAATAAGCCTCTCTCATGTAATCACTAGTCAACTCACTCATAATCACCATCTCATTGCACTCATAGTGCACCTATTGAGACCTTACGCAATTGCATTGACTAAACTTGTACACTTATACTCATCATTC